>NC_051160.1:65399657-65414657 GCF_013339745.2 Dermacentor silvarum | reverse complement strand
TCATCCGGCAACGGAGCTCCTGTCTCACGCGCGTTTTTTTTTGGCACGCGGCGTCATCTAGTGGCACTGCAGAGAAGTCCGTGCGTCCGTCTCCGAGACGAGAAGCCTGGCGCACCGACGCCTGCGAACGCTGATAATTGTTCCCTCGCTGGCCGCACACTCAGTAGCACATACTCAGTGAGCCAAGTTGGCGAGATGTTGATTGAAGAGCGACACATACCCCGTGCATTTATGCCGCAGCTCTCTGAAGCGTTAGCGTGAAAGGCACTAATGCGCCGGCATGTGTCCGGTGCATTTGTGGCGAAGCCTGCTTAAGCGGGAGACACACAGTCCGATCCGGCGTCCGACGCGCCGGAACGGCAGCCGGAACCGAGGCGTTTTGCCGTGCCGAAGCGCCGGATCGGATGCCCGGCGTGCGACAAACTGGACAGATTTTCACCGTCCGACGCGTCCGACAACCGCACCGTCATTTGGCCGCAGCCAATGACAGCGCGCCTGGCATGTGACGTTTCCTCCAGAGAGGCGGCTCCGGCGGGCCGGTTTCTCGCCGCCTCTTCTTTTTTTTTTTCATGCCAGCTGCAACAGCATTGCTACAATTCGTTTCTGACACGAAATAGTTACCAGTTCGGTAAAATGATCTCGAACCTGTGCCTGTTATGCAAAGCCGCGCCTAGTACTAGCACTCAGCTACTTGCGAGATCGCCCGGGAGCCGCGATGCGACAGCATTTCGCAGTTAGACGGCAAGCACAAATCGACAGTCTGAGCTAGGCTACTCGCTTAGCTTGCACGCTTGCCCTTCGCATCGACGGCGTCGAGTAATCCAAGTGTATTTAATTACGGGTAACCTACGTGTATAGTGTTAATCGTGTTGGCAAAAATAAGCGCAATTCGAAGAGCTCGGACTAGATCGCAAGAGCCGTCGGCCGTGGCGTCCGCCGAGCTAGGCCTACCGGCCGTATCGCTGCCTGTCGGCGGAGCCGTCAGTAGAGAACCCACCGCTCTGAAGTGTTTTGTCCCTCGCTAAGACGTAATTTTAGTGACAGTGTTCGCGTAAAGCGAAGCCGCATTGCGCAAAGTTGTTTATTTTGTATTTCTCGACGAGGACATGAAGTTTTCCGAGCATGCAAGCTGGGGCGCAAGATCTGGGCGGAGCTTAGGCGCCGCTCGCTCGTTCGGATGCCCGTCCCGTGTGCCCGGAATCGTCGTATGCCGCATGCCGGAGGATGCGGCGCCGCACGTCGGATCGGACGCCGAATCGTACCGTGTGTCTCCTGCTTTATGCGTCGGCGTGCCGTCCTTGAGGAACCCTTGTGACGTGGGTTCGATTCCGCTAAGCTTCTGATAAAGTTGAGGATTCTTGTTCGTCATTATATAGCGGCACATTCGCAATGGCACATACCTTGTTACCCAAGTTAGCATCAAAGACGTTCATTCAAGAGGGACACACACCTACAGGCACATACCCAAATTGACATCAAAGAAGTTAATTCAAAACCAGCACCGACCGAGTGGCACATAACCTGTGCTCCAAGTGGGCGTCAAAGAGTTTCTTCTAACAATGGCGCCTACCCAGTCCCGCATCAACAGCTACCCATCGTGAAAGAGGTTCGTTGAACAGCGGCATGCTGGTACACATTGGTACATATTCAGTGACCCAAATTGGTCCGATGGTTGGTTTCGAACCATGTTACCTAGCACAGCAGCCCAGTGCGCTTACCATTCCACCACGGACTACGCAGTTGCCCAGGTAGGCGGGATAACATACAAAGATAGATAGATTGATAGCACCCGGAAATTGCGCGAAGTACTCTAAGATTGCTAACGCATTGAACAGGATGTCTCTTATATCAATTGTACTACTCATGTCTCACGGACTTCAGGTCGCAGAACTGGGCCCTGGTGTGCACTTTTCTCATGCTACTGGGGACCATGCTAATCGTCTTTCTGGTCGCATTCGTGTCCCTAAAAGGTGAGATTTTACATGCCACAGTTAGTTGGTATGTATAGGAATACGCCGATGTGATGTTTCTATAGTATTGACGGTACAGTGTTTGTTTTTTCGGTACGTTTTTACAGGACGACAAGAAGGGGGGGGGGGGGGCGAGGTAAAAGGGAATGGTATCATGTATCTTAGTAGGACGTTCTGGCGGGCTAGTTGGCTCATAGCTTTTAGACGTTTATAAACTGCGCGAAAAAAACGAGGACACAAGAAAGAAACCACACTGACACCACGAGCGCTCGTGGTGTCGTGTGTGTTTCTTTCTTGTGTCCTCGTTTTTTCGCGCAGTTTATAAACGTCTAACAAAATATCATGTATCCAACGAGTGCCGAGACCCTGATTTAATTTCTGTAGTAACATCACTACACGCACCCATGGGCATCTTGCGCTGGACTTTGAGGTATAGTAGCGGCGCCTGGTGGCGGCGAGAACAGTTATTTGGGTAGTACCAGCTTGGGTAGTATTGAGCCCTTGCTGTGGCGAAGCACGTTTCTAGCCCGAGTTTTGCGTCGATTCGCACTTTTTTCTGCCCTGTTGCGAGTCGAAAAGGCTCGTCACTTCTCACAGACCACGCCGACCACGCTGCGAGCTGGCCACAGCCTAGTTAAACGAAAACGGACTCTCCATGTGCCATGGGACGTAATGCTGGAAGCAGAAGGAATCGGCGATGCCGATCCGGAGAGACCTAGCTCAGCCTCGAAAAAGCGTGACCGTCGTTACTGCTGCGTCGTGAGCTGTCACGAGCAAGAAGGCCTAAATCCCAACATTGTATTCTACCGTTTTGCATCAAGGCCTCACGAAGCGGAGCGTCGGGCGCGCTGGATAACTTCACTACCTCACTACGAGCAGCACAGGTTTGATAGTTAAATGTGATCATCCTTGACCTCAAGCCAGCACGTTGAGGCAGCGCCCCCTCCAGCAAGGTAGTATTGATCACAGCACATCGATGTCCGAGCGCTGTCATTAAAAGCTACATTAAGCGAGCAGCGCACGAGCTCGCGCTGCAGCGCGATTCGCACGTAGTGCGTTACTGCGAGCTCATATGGATTGCATCAGTTATTTATCAGTCACTAAAGGGACAGATGGCCACTACTACAGCGCAGGCATAACTACTTGTCTAGCGACATGCAGTCAACAAAGATTGCAGGAGGCCCGCCGTTTTTCGCGGCATGCTAAAAGATCGCTGCCGTCGCGGCGCGTACCGTCATGCACTCGAGTAGTTCCGTACACATGATGTTTGCTTATCGCTGCTGCGAGTTCATTTATAGCAAGCATTTCCTCGCGCTTGTGCGCCTGAATCTAGCAGCGTGCAAACCTTACCTGAAGTTCAACTTCGTACGCGACTCGCTTAACTTGCGATTGACACCGCGCTAAAACTTCGCCGCTTATTTCTTGAGCGGCGTGCACGTATTCGGCATTGCATAATTTCTTGCCTTTACGCAGCGTGCCACCCCTGAAAAAATCTTCGGCGGCCGACATTCGCTGCAAGCCGTGGTACAACACTACCGAAAGTGGCGGGTCCATATTGTAAACGCGCTTTCCGAAGCGGACGACCTGGCTTGGTACTACCCACTTCAGGACAGAGGGTGCTCTTTAGCACCATTTTCGCAGCGCCCCCTGGGCAAAGCAGGAGCCCCATAGGCATTATTGTAGCTGGGACGCCTTACAAGATAATGGAGCAAAAAAAGAAAGAGATTGTGAAAAATATAAAAACTAAACAAAAATCGACCATCACGTGTTAGTAATTGTCAGATGACACTTGTCAGTCAAAGTAAAAGGACACAAAATAAGGGGTGTGCATAGGTTAACACAACTGCATCATGACTGCGTTTCATGCAAATGTCGCTTCAGTAAGGCGGCAAACGCGGTAACAACGATATTAGGTAAGTTGTGCCGCTCTCATATTCTGTGTGGAAAAAAATGTTGGTGACTGGGACACAGTGGTGCGGCACATAATTTCTCCAATTTTCTTTTTATCCCCAATTTGGAAAATACACTTACAATGGAGGCTTCAAGTACTTGTGGTGGTCGATGTCGAGGTTTTTATGGGCTAACTACTTGAGAAAGGAAAGCTTGAAAAACCTACGACGTTCCTTTCTTCAACGTCTCTAAAAGGAGTCAAAGAGCCCCAGTTTGTTTAAGGAATGCCGCAATTCAGAAGCCGGCAAACTGATTTGGACCAGTAGTTTTCATTTAATGTACACCGCAAACTCAATAAGCAAGTGCTTTCGAGTACACCGACATAAAGCTGCGCAAACTTGTAGCTATTTATTGTACAGAAGTGCTACCCTAGACAACACGAACAGAATTAGGAAAGAAAAACGACACGAACGCCATCGGCGTTTTTTTCCTCTTTCCTATACGGGTACGCATGTTTGCGCTCGTGACTTTCAGTAACAGGAATCTGCGTCCATGTTTTGTGCGCCCGTATTTCCCTACTAAGTTCACCGGAATGATATCCGGCGAAATACGGCCGCTCTTATAGTGGTGACCGAACCCATGACCTCGTGGAGATATAAACGACGCTATGGTCATCTTGTAAGCTACCACTGCCGGTTAAGTGGCTATACATCGTCATGCAGCACAAGTGCTAGGTAGTGGACCCATTCGGTTCCTAGCTGGAACGATCACGTTTAGATGAAGGTGGTGTGCAGTCAAAATTAGTCGATGGCTGAAAAACCGCAGATGATCAGTTACATAGGCAAACAAGTAAACCGTTTGGCACTCTCCTGGGGATTAAGCTGTATCGAGAAGGGTGCAAATTTTTTGCAGGTGGTCATGTCTTTCGTTGGGAAATCCCCCTGGCCTTCGGTCTGGTTTTCCTCGAACTATAGCCCAGTACTGCTTAGAGCACTAGCAGTGTGTTCTGGCTTGCGCCAGCGCTCTTTAATCTATAGGCGCCATCAGTCCAGACAACTTTTTCTCTCCGAACACGCTTCCATACAAGCCAACTAAATAAGGCTCACGGCCCAAGCATTGATTGATTTGTTACACGTATAAAGCGCCGCCTTCTGTCGGCTACTTAGCCGATATGTAGGAAAGTCCAGCTGATAAGCTTGACATACTCAAAAGAATGAAACACAAGACACACGAGCATGGGTGGTACATACACTTAGTAGCACAAGCGAACCAGTATGACTCGAACGGACATGACTACCGGCAACTTCACTGAAGAAATTTAGTGCGTCCGCTCCATGGTTTAAGATCAAGCGTGCTTCGGAGGTTGTACGTATAAGAAAGGTGTCGTCAAAGGACGACAGTCGTGTGAACGGATCATCATCGTAATTGACTGTAAGGTTCACCCTGTTAGATTCAGGGTGCCCCTGTGAAATGCCACACTAAGCTGACTGTTCACGCTAATATCAACGATTGCTTTTGACGCCGCTACAAAAATGATTATGATTACTTGAAACTGTCGTCTAGGTTGCTGATCAGATTGATCTTCATTCCGATGCTCGTGAGGGCAAACAGTAGCTCTTATTAATTTGGCATCGCCCGCACATAACCTCCCACTCGTAAGCAGTCAGTCAATCGTACATCTGCGCCAAGAGCTAAGCATATTTTTCAGGAAAAAAAGCACAAAAGGAGCGACGAGGGTGGTATTCGAACCTACGCGGGCAGAGCCCAATGGATTAGCAGTCCATCGCCTTAACCACTCGGCCACCTCACCCGTGTGTGATGTATCGCTCAGAAGCACTCAGTCAATCTTACATCTGTGCCATGAGCTAATATATTTTTCAGGAAAAAAAAAGCACAAAAGGAGCGACGAGGGTGGGATTCGAACCCACGCGGGCAGAGCCCAATGAATTAGCAGTCCATCGCCTTAACCACTCGGCCACCTCGCCCGTGTGTGATGTATCGCTCAGGAGCACTCAGTCAATCGTACATCTGTGCCATGAGCTAAGCATGTGTTTCAGGAAAAAAAGCACAAAAGGAGCGACGAGGGTGGGATTCGAACCCACGCGGGCAGAGCCCAATGGATTAGCAGTCCATCGCCTTAACCACTCGGCCACCTCGCCCACGTGTGATGTATCGCTCTGAAGCACTCAGTCAATCGTACATCTGTGCCATGAGCTAAGCATATTTTTCAGGAAAAAAAAGCACGAAAGGAGCGACGAGAGTGGGATTCGAACCCATGCGGGCAGAGCCCAATGAATTAGCAGTCCATCGCCTTAACCACTCGGCCACCTCGCCCATGTGTGATGTATCGCTCAGAAGCACTCAGTCAATCGTACATCTGTGCCATGAGCTAAGCATGTGTTTCAGGAAAAAAAGCACAAAAGGAGCGACGAGGGTGGGATTCGAACCCACGCGGGCAGAGCCCAATGGATTAGCAGTCCATCGCCTTAACCACTCGGCCACCTCGCCCGCGTGTGATGTATCGCTCAGAAGCACTCAGTCAATCGTACATCTGTGCCATGAGCTAAGCATATTTTTCAGGAAAAAAAAGCACAAAAGGAGCGACGAGGGTGGGATTCGAACCCACGCGGGCAGAGCCCAATGAATTAGCAGTCCATAGCCTTAACCACTCGGCCACCTCGCCATTTTTTTTATTTATTGCCGGCCTTTGACAATGAACAGAACAAAATCTCAAAAAGCACAACTACAAAACATATTGGAAAACATGAAAGCCATCAGTCCAACATGTACTGGCGTTGTCAAATTAAAATTCTTTTAATGCTGTCAGAGGTTCCATCCTCGACAGCCAATCGGGTACACATTCTTCTGTTTTCTTTATTTCAATGAACCGAGACATACTGTCTCGAAAATAAATACGAGCCGGCCTAGCGTCTGGGTCGCAATGGTACCCAGCCATCCGTGCGCGCCATAAACAGTGGAGGCCATGGAGCATGATTAAATCGTATGGTACCCCGTCCTCATCCTTTATCGCAAGGTACCTGATCCCATGCGGATTCAACGGAAACTCCTTCTTGATTGTCCGTTTTAGGACGTCCCAGAAGTAGACCCCTTCCCAGCAATGCAAGAACACATGATCTACTGTTTCAGGTTGCTTGAAAATCAAGCAGTGTGAGCCCCATGGTACAAGGAAGCCACGTTCTTTCATGAATGTCTTCACTGACAGTGTTCCTGTGTGCAGCTTAAAAAAGAATGTTTTAACGCCAGTAGGCACCTCCATTCTTTTCACCCGTTTCAGGACATCCTGTCCTGTTCCTCCACTGTATACAGCTCTGTACAATGGCACTGGAAATACAATGTCGCATACATCTTTATATAATGTCTTTCTTTTCACGTCAGAAAGATAATCGAAAGAAAAACGCACAGAAAGAAAGCGCACACTATTGACTACTTCTTTAAGATAGCCGCGAATCGCCCCTGGCATACTATTAGTACTAACAATGAGTGCCGGAAAGGCGTCTCTTAACCTGAGCTGTAATACCGTACGCAGAAATGGATCACGCACATCTCGAAAAAACAAAAATCTATTGACAAGCTGTCGTACAAAAAGATGCGCCAAGCCCGGCCCCCGTTCCTTCACCCGCCTGAACAGGTTTGTTCGGCTACATCTTTCCCAGCTAGATTCCCAGATAAAAACGGCGAACACTCTGTGCAACTTTTGTACGTTTACCCTTGAACAAAATAACGTCTGCATGACGTACCACAACTTCGTAATGAAAAACATAATGCATACAGTTGCCCTTGCAAAAATGGACAGGTTGATGCCTTTCCACCTGTCTGCTTTCTCTCTTGTTTCTTTTATTTGGTTCGTCCAGTATTCCTCGCTATGTTTGTAACTGTCCAAGGGAACACCCAGATACTTGGTAGGGGTTTTCACCCAGCTCACATTAGCAAAGTTGTCTGGGGCCGAAGACCACTCTCCGTGCCACAAACCGAGGGATTTACCCCAGTTAACTTTACTGCCCGTCACATCACAAAACTGTTTCACAACGCGTATTGTTTCCGTTACACTTTCTCTGTTTGTACAACACACGGCGATATCATCTGCATATGCCAGGAGCTTGACTTCTACTCGGCCACCTCGCCCGTGTGTGATGTATCGCTCAGAAGCACTCAGTGAATCGTACATCTGCGCCATGAGCTAAGCATATTTTTTCAGGAAAAACAGCACAAAAGGAGCGACGAGGGTGTGATTCGAACCCACGCGGGCAGAGCCCAATGGATTATCTGTCCATCGCCTTAACCACTCGGCCCCCTCTTTTTTTTCTTTATTGCCGATTTTGACAGTCAAAACAACAAAAGTACAAATGATAAAAACATCAGCCTACTTCGGCTGACGTAGGAGGGATTAAAATCTTTTCATGACAGCCAAGTCATCGAGAACAGGAATCCACTCGGGCGGTTCAGCTTGCGCTCGATACACTTCCCTAAGGGCCACAACACTTTCAATAAAGTTTTCGCGCGTCGAACGGACGTTAACATCTGCATGTCGCACTTGCATTCGCGTCTTGCACAGACTGTGGAGGCCCAAAAGCATGATTAGGTCAAATGGTACTTCCGCTTCATTTGTGATGGGCAAGAACCTGATGGCATATGGATCCAGGGGAAAATCTTTTTTGACTGTTCGCTGGAGGACATCCCAATGGAAAATTGGGTCCCAGCAGTCAAGGAACACATGTTCTACTGTCTCAGGCTTTTTGCATAACAAGCAGTTAATTGTCCATGGGACGAAAATTCCCTTTTCATGCAGCCACGTCTTAACAGGAAGTGAGTTAGAGTGCAACTTAAAGAAAAAGGATTTCACGGATGGGTTAACCGGCATTCTTTTAACTCGGTTCAGAACATCTTGCCCTGGGCCTCCACGGTGAGGTAAACGATAAATAGGAATCGGCAACATTGTGTCCACAAGATTCTTATACAGGTTTCGTCTCGAAACATTGCACAAATACTCCATGGAAAAACGCACATGCAATAGCCGGAAAGACAGTACAACCTCTCGCATATACCCACTGATAGCCCCACACATACTCTCACACGATGACACAACGATTTCTAGGAGATGTCTCTGCAACCTCACTTGAATAGTAGTCCTCAGAAAAGTATCCATTTGATCACGGAGGAATATAAAACGCGACACAACTTGACGCAGAAATAAGTGCACAAGTCCAAGCCCTCCCCGCCTTACCAGAAAGAAACAAGTTGGTACGACTGGTTCTCTCCCAGTTAGACGCCCAAATAAAAACAGCAAAAACACGGTGCATCTTTTGAATACTGGTCCGTGTTGCACACAAAACATTCATAATGTACCATATTTTGGATACAAGGAAAAGGTTGCAGACGGAGGCGCGCGAAAACTTTGATAACTGCCTCCCCTGCCATGCATCTGCTTTCTCCCTCGCCCTTGACACTTGCTCATTCCAACATTCACTTGGTTCTCGATAACACTGAAGGGGGACACCGAGATACTGCGTTGGCAGACAAGACCATCGCAGTCGCGCGAAATGATCGGGCATCGTTTCCCAGTCACCATGCCAAAAACCAGAGCTCTTATCCCAGTTTATCAGACACCCCGTTTGCTTGCAAAATTCGTCAACCGTGCCGATCACTTCAGTAATACTGTCTCTGTTCGAACAGAATACTGCAATGTCGTCCACATAAGCGAGAATTTGGACACGCGCTGATTCTAAACGAAAATCTGAGATGCGTTCACTTTTGATTACAGCCAAAAAGAGTGGTTCTAGGTATGCCGCAAACAGAAGGGGCGACAGTGGGCATCCCTGCCTTACTGACGAACGCACTACCAGCTTGTCTGAAAGGTCACCATTTACAATAATGCGCGTAGTGCAGTTTGCATACGCCATTCTGACACCTTCTATGATCACACGTCCTACGTTAGCGTGCTCTAGTATGCAAAAAATAATATCATGTGACACGCGATCAAAGGCTTTTGCCAGATCTAGTTGCATCATTGCAATCCGATCCCCCAGTGCATCACAGCATTCCAATACCGTACGTGCGATATGTACATTCGTGGCAATGCTACGTCCCTTGATTCCGCAAGTCTGATGCGGTCCAACCAATTTCGTTATCACGTGATGTAATCTCTTCGCTAGGACTTTCATGTATATTTTGTAATCAACGTTGGTGAGGCTGATCGGGTGATAGGACCCCACCAACAAACGCTTCTCTGGGTCATCTGTTTTTGGGATTAACACTATGTGCGATGTGGTGAATGACAGTGGTACTTGCTTTCGCTCATACGCCTCAGTCAATACTCGTAACAGTAACTGAGCGACTATAGGCTTAAATGTCCTGTAAAACTCGGCACCAAGCCCATCAGGTCCTGGAGTTTTACCAGTCTGTAGGTCTTCTATTGCAGTTTCAATTTCGTTTTCCGTTATGGGCATCTCAAGACGCTTCTTTACATCGTCCTCAAGTCTTGGCAGGAGAGACAAAAAATCACAACAGAAAGCATCACCCATCTCTCTCGCATGGCCAAGAAGGTCGCTGAAGTACTCTTTAAATACCTGCTGGATTACATTAGCATCGCTTGAAATTTCATCGCCATTTCTTATCTGCTTGATTTGTTTTTGGCAAGCGTATCGTTTTTCATCTGTTAAAGCTCGCTTCGTTGGTGTTTCACCGGCCCACAGTTTCTGTGCTCTTGCACTGTATAACTGCTGATTTATACCTTTCAGTGTCTATTCTTTCAAGCTGGCTTTTCACATCCCTTATATCTTTCGCATACTTCCCAGGCTCGGTACTCTCCATGCTTATTAAGAACTGCAGTTGCTCGCGCGCTGCTTTTTCCTCTTGCTTTTCTTTGTGTCGGTTGGAGCAGCTCTTTTCTATGGCTTTACTTTTTAGCCACTCCTTGAAATCTTCCCACTGAACGGCAAAAATACTGGGCCGCTCCTCGAGCAGCTTCTGCATCTCATCTGCAATGCTCTTTACAAATCCCTCGTCCTCCAAAAGTTTAGCGTTGAATTTCCAGAGATTCCAGTTGAAGCGCGTAGTCCTTTCTTTCTCACCAAAACTTGCGATCACCAGGCTATGATCGCTGAAAGCCACAGGTTCAACTTTGTAATCTGTGCAAAGGGGTACAAGCTCAACGGATGCGTAAATCCTATCCACTCTGGCATGGCTAACTCGTTGAAAGTGTGTGTATTGCGGTCTGTTCTCGTAAGTGAATATGCTGCCAATATCCTCTAAGCTATTGTCACGAACCAGACCGTTTAACAATTGTGCGCTCCTATCATGCACAGGCGTACCCTTCACTCGATCGGCAGCGGCACACACACAGTTGAAATCGCCCACAAGCAACAGCAGTTTGTCACGAACAATGTAGGACTCTAGACGGTTAAAAAAATCGCGGCGTTCAGAGTCAACAATTTGGTGAATACACGCATATAATGCGCCAACACAACTTCGAAAAGGAAAAGTCTACGACGAGAAGGCGACCACTTGGGCAAGAAAAAAATTGACTCCACGATAATGCCTAAACTATTGCGGAGAAACAGGACGCACCCACCCGATGTTCCAACAGAATGGCAAACACAGACATTGAAGTGTGCACGAAAGGTGGACACCATACGCTCAGCAAATTCCTCGCTGTCGATCTTCGTCTCTTGGACGGCTACAATGTCCAGATCGTTGTCAGCGAGAAGACGATTAAGTTGACATTGACGCCTTCGAGCGCCAAGGCCCCTGACATTGAGAGTCGCTACGCGTGTTGCTACGTTAAGTTTCGTCGCCATGCGCTAGGAAAAAAGACCGGTGACATACATTGCACACCATACTTGATTCCACAGTGAGCACTGTACGGCGTCGCCATTCCTCGAGTCCGTGTGCAGGCGTCGGGAAAACCGGCAGCCATTCCTTTGTCGGCAGTTCCAGACCAGTGCACACCGTCTAGTGGATATACTTGCCGCCACAACCGGGGAAGAAACACACACGCACCCACTCACACACGCACATGAATACACTGCAAGACTACGGAGGCGATTTGTCCGCCTGCCGTGTCTCGGCCGCTAAGTTGGGCCGCGGTTTTAAAGTAGAGCGCCGAATTCCTGGGGTTTTCGGCGGCGGCTCGTCACTGCCACCACCCGGCTCTTGCTTTTTACCGACGAACTCCTCGTGGGAGCGCTTCCCAGCTGTCAGGGCGGCAGCCTCCTGGCTGAAATCCATGGTCTCGAGGTTCCTAGGCTCCACGTTGTCAGGAGTTTTGTCCGCAGCTGTCATCTTATCCTCTAGCGTGCCGTCGTATTCCGGCTGAACCTCACGTTGCACTTGTACGGCCGCCGCTACTGCATTGGACGTCGTCGCACTCTGCTTCGTCAGTGGCGTCAACGTAGGCCTATCCCGCGTCGCTGGTTGCCCAGTTTCACGGGCTGCATCCTCCGCGTCCGCCTCGTCCATTAGCAGCTCAGACGAGTCTTCACTTGTACCGGGGCCAGCGATGCTCGCATAAGTGCAGGCACACTGTGCCTCTTCGTGGCCGAACCGTCGGCAGGCTCCGCAACGTGGGACCCGACAATCTTTACGGATGTGGCCGGTATTACGACAGCGAAGGCATAACGGAGGCCTGCCTGGTACGACGACGAGCGCCAACTCACCGCTAACGTTGAGCTGGTGCGGCAAGTCGTCGAGCTTCACGCCAGCTTTCAGCTTAAGTGTGACGAGCCTCGCTGTGGAGCCCTTCTCTGACATACCCCGCACCCGCCAACGCTCCCGGGAAACTTCGGTGACTTTCCCGTATGACGCAAAGGCGGCTCGTACGTCTTCGTCCGGCACGTTGTGTAGCAGCCAGTGAAGCTTGAGTCGCACGTCCTGGTTCGCCGGATCAATCACCAGACAGCGGTTTCCTTTCACATGTAGCTCACCGACGCTGACAATCTTCGTTACCGCTTCAGAATCCTTAAAAGTAACGGCCCAGACGTGGCTCATCCGATACGCCCCCAGGGCGATAACATCGGCGAGCAGCTCATGCTGAGCTAACATGTCCCGGAAATCCTCGACCCGATACGGGCGGGTCCTGATATCGGCGTGCAAAAAAATAGTATTTACAACAAAACGCCCTGTAGGCAGTCCTGGCAAAACAAGCGGGTATGAACTTTCCTCTTCGGTAGCCCTGTTACCGCGGCCAGACATGGCCGCTGAAGCCGCTCCTACGGAGCCCGTCATCACACGTCCGTCACGTTGGGTGGCCGGAAGCAGAATCGCTCCCTCGGCCACCTCGCCCGCATGTGATTTACCACTCAGAAGCACTCAGTCAATCGCACATCTGCGCCATGAGCTAAGCATATTTTACAGGAAAAAAAAGCACAAAAGGAGCGACGAGGGTGGGATTCGAACCCACGCGGGCAGAGCCCAATGGATTAGCAGTCCATCGCCTTAACCACTCGGCCACCTCGCCCGCGTGTGATGTACCGCTCAGAAGCACTCAGTCAATCGCATATCTGCGCCATGAGCTAAGCACATTTTTCAGAAAAAAAAAGCACAAAAGGAGCGACGAGGGTGGGATTCGAACCCACGCGGGCAGAGCCCAATGGATTAGCAGTCCATCGCCTTAACCACTCGGCCACCTCGCCCGCGTGTGATGTACAGCTCAGAAGCACTAGTCAATCGTACATCTTCGCCATGAGCTAAGCACATTTTTCAGGAAAAAAAGCACGAAAGGAGCGACGAGGGTGGGATTCGAACCCACGCGGGCAGAGCCCAATGGATTAGCAGTCCATCGCCTTAACCACTCGGCCACCTCGCCCGCGTGTGATGTACAGCTCAGAAGCACTCAATCGTACATCTTCGCCATGAGCTAAGCACATTTTTCAGGAAAAAAAAGCACAAAAGGAGCGACGAGGGTGGGATTCGAACCCACGCGGGCAGAGCCCAATGGATTAGCAGTCCATCGCCTTAACCACTCGGCCACCTCGCCCGCGTGTGATGTACAGCTCAGAAGCACTCAGTCAATCGCACATCTGCGCCATGAGCTAAGCGTATTTTTCAGGAAAAAAAGCACAAAAGGAGCGACGAGGGTGGGATTCGAACCCACGCGGGCAGAGCCCAATGGATTAGCAGTCCATCGCCTTAACCACTCGGCCACCTCGCCCGCGTGTGATGTACAGCTCAGAAGCACTCAATCGTACATCTTCGCCATGAGCTAAGCACATTTTTCAGGAAAAAAAGCACAAAAGGAGCGACGAGGGTGGGATTCGAACCCACGCGGGCAGAGCCCAATGATTAGCAGTCCATCGCCTTAACCACTCGGCCACCTCGCCCGCGTGTGATGTACAGCTCAGAAGCACTCAATCGTACATCTTCCGCCATGAGCTAAGCACATTTTTCAGGAAAAAAAGCACAAAGGAGCGACGAGGGTGGGATTCGAACCCACGCGGGCAGAGCCCAATGGAATTAGCAGTCCATCGCCTTAACCACTCGGCCACCTCGCCCGCGTGTGATGTACCGCTCAGAAGCACTCAGTCAATCGCATACTCTGCGCCATGAGCTAAGCACATTTTTTCAGAAAAAAAAGCACAAAAGGAGCGACGAGGGTGGGATTCGAACCCACGCGGGCAGAGGCCCAATGGATTAGCAGTCCATCGCCTTAACACTCGGCCACCTCGCCCGCGTGTGATGTACCGCTCAGAAGCACTCAGTCAATCGCACATCTGCGCCATGAGCTAAGCACATTTTTCAGAAAAAAAAGCACAAAAGGAGCGACGAGGGTGGGATTCGAACCCACGCGGGCAGAGCCCAATGGATTAGCAGTCCATCGCCTTAACCACTTCGGCCACCTCGCCCGCGTGTGAGTACAGCTCAGAAGCACTCAGTCAATCGTACATCTGCGCCATGAGCTAAGCACATTTTCAGGAAAAAAAAGCACAAAAGGAGCGACGAGGGTGGGATTCGAACCCACGCTGGCAGAGCCCAATGGATTAGCAGTCCATCGCCTTAACCACTCGGCCACCTCGCCGCGTGTGATGTACTCGCTCAGAAGCACTCAGTCAATCGCACATTACTGCGCCATGAGCTAACCATATTTTTCAGAAAAAAAAAGCACAACGGGAGCGACGAGGGTGGTTCG
>NC_051160.1:65247331-65399557 GCF_013339745.2 Dermacentor silvarum | reverse complement strand
GGCCGCCCATGTGTGAAAACGGGCGGGCCACGTAAACGGGACCGCAAAAAATCGGCCCGTGCAGTGCTCTAGTTCAAATTGCATGCGAGTTTTCCACATCGCGTGGAGGCCCAGAACCATAATGAGGTCATACGGTACTTCCTCTGAGGTATCTATTGGCAAGAAGCGTATTCCATACGGGTCCAGGGGTAACTGCTTCTTCAGCGTTCTCTGCAGAACGTCCCAGTGAAAGATCGGGTCCCAGCAATCTAGGAAAACATGTTCTATTGTTTCTGGTTTTTTACATAAAAAGCAGTCCGTTGTCCAGGGGATGAAAATACCCTTGCTATGAAGCCAGGTCTTAACGGGAAGTGTGTTTGTATGTAATTTGAAAAAGAAAGACTTAGTTGATGGCCTTACTGGCATTTTCTTGACTCTTTTTAGAACGTCCTGTCCGGGGCCTCCACGGTGTGGCGAACGGTACAAAGGTACAGGTAGCATCGTGTCCACAAGATCTCTGTACAATTGTTTTTTTGTAACGATGGACAGATACTGCAGCGAAAAACGCACATTCAACATCCTATGCGCCAGCACCACTTCACGCAGGTACCCAGTCAAGGTTCCCGGCATGTTCTGAGCCGACGAAACAACAAATCCTGGAAGAAGTCTACTCAGCCGTACTTGAATTAGTGTTCGAAGAAAGGGATCATTTTGATCCCGCAGAAACACAAAGCGTGACACAATTTGTCGCAAAAACAAGTGAACCAGACCAAGCCCACCTTTCTTGACCGGGAAAAACAATTTGTTCGACTCGTCCTCTCCCAGGTAGAGGCCCAAATGAAAGTGGCGAGAATGCGGTGAATTTTTTGTACGCTTACCCGCGCAGCACACAACACATTCATAACATACCATATCTTGGAAACTAAAAAAAGGTTGCAAACAGTGGCTCTAGAAAACATTGACAATTGCTTGCCTCTCCAACCGTCAGCCTTTTCCTTTGCTGTCGAAACTTGGTCGAGCCAGTACTGTTCGGGCTCACGGTAACTTCCGAGAGGCACCCCCAGGTACTGTGTAGGTAACCTTGACCAATTCATTCGAGAAAAGGTCTCCGGCTTGTCTTCCCAACTCCCATGCCAGAAGCCATAACTTTTATCCCAGTTTATCTGGGCTCCAGTTGAATTGCAAAACTTTTCGACAACAGCAGTTGCCTCTATAATGCTCGCTTTATCAGTGCAGAAAATCGCGATGTCGTCTGCATACGCCAATATTTTAACGTGTGCTGCCTGTAGTCGATAGCCTGTTATGCGTTCGTTGTTTTTAATGGCCAAGCAGAGTGGCTCAAGATAAGCAGCAAACAGAAGGGGCGAAAGAGGGCATCCTTGACGCACCGACGAGAGCACACGAAAGCTATCGGTGAGCTCCCCATTAACAATAATTCGCGTTGAGCAGTTCTTGTACGCCATCGTGACACCTTCCGTTATCACACTGCCAACATTCGTGTGTTCAAGTATGTATAGTAGAGCCTTGTGCGAGACGAGGTCGAAGGCTTTGCCAAATCGATCTGCATCATCGCGACGTAATCGCCAATCGCATCGCAACACTCTAGCACACTTCGAGCCACGTGTACATTTGTTGTAATACTGCGCCCCTTAATGCCACAAGTCTGGTGCGGCCCTACCACTGTTTTGATGACACTTTGCAGTCGTTTTGCTAAAACTTTCGTGAATATTTTAAAGTCAACGTTGGCTAGAGTTATCGGGCGATATGAGCCAGGCAACAAGCGTTTCTTTTCATCATCACTCTTCGGGATCAGCACAATATGCGACGTTGTGAAAGACAAGGGCAATCTTTTTCGGTCGTATACGCTTCGCTGATAACTAGATGGAGGACATGAGCCAGCGCTGACTTAAACGTTTTATAGAAAATAGCCCCTAAGCCATCAGGCCCAGGTGCTTTACCGGGCGCCAACTCGTCTATTGCGCACTCTATCTCACTCAGGGTAATGGGATGTTCTAGCCGTGCCTTAACTTCTTCATCGAGCTTTGGCATCAATGAAAGGAATTCCGTCTGGTAGCCATCTTTAGGTTCACGTGGTTGACCTAAGAAGGCTTTGAAGTGATCGACGATCCCTTGTTTGATGTCGTTTTTGTCGGACGTGATGTCATTGCCTTTAGCTAGCTGGCGGATTTCCTTCCGACATGCGTACCTTTTCTCGTCTGAGAGAGCTCGTTTTGTTGGCGCTTCTCCCGCCCACAGCTTCTCAGACCTTGATCGCACAACGGCGGCTTTATATTTCTCAGAGTCTATCCTTTCGAGTTCGGCTTTCACTTCCTTTATTTCGTTAACATACACACCAGGCTGGACACTTTCCATGCAGATGAAAAATTGCAGTTGCTGGCGAAGGTTCGTTTCTGCCTGTTTCAGGTTATGTCGAAGGACACTGCTTCTTTCAATAGCCATTGTTTTTACTTTCTGTTTAAATTCTTCCCATTTAATGGCGAAGCTTGCTAATTCGACTGAAATCAGGTTTTCTAGTTCCTTCGCAATGGCATCAACGAAAGCATCGTCATCCAGCAACTGCGCGTTCAATTTCCAGAGGTCCCAGTTAAAGGTGTGTTTGATCTGTCTTTTCCCGAAAGTGGCAGTTACCAAGCAGTGATCGCTATATGCAATGGGTTGCACATCATATTCACTACACAAGGGCACCAATTCGGCTGACACATATAATCTATCTAGCCGAGCGTGGCTATCACGCTGGAAGTGCGTAAACTGCGGGTGGGTACCGCTGGCGAAGACACTACCGATATCTTCCAAGTCGTAATCGTGCACCAGCGCATTTAGCAATACAGCACTCTTATCACGAACGCGTGAAACTTTTGCGCGATCGTCAGCAGTGCACACACAGTTAAAATCCCCCAGCAGTATGACCACCTTGTGGCAGTTTACGTACGCTTCAAGTCGCTCAAAGAAGATTCGCCGGTCTGTTTCAATATTCGGCGTGTAGATACAAATGACTCGGAAATCCATATCGCAATAGCAAAAATCAGCCACTAAAAGGCGACCTGTTTCACACGAAAACACTGACTTCACACAAATGCCAAAGTTTCTTCGAATGAATATAGCGCAACCACCTGATCCACCAACAGCGTGAGAAACACACACGTCGAAGTGCGCACGAAAATTGGACACCATTCTGTCGGTTAGCTCTTGGCTCTCTATTTTGGTTTCTTGGATTCCCACAAGATGCAAGTCATTATCTAAGAGTAGGCGACTTAGCTGACATTGCCGCCTTCTTGCACCGAGCCCTCGTACATTTAACGTGGCTACACGTAGCGCTCCTTCGATATTAGCTGCCATGGCTACACGGTAGAATGGTGCCCGTCACAGTTACGCAGGGACGAGTGTTGATAATGACGCGCCGATAACCGCGTTGAGTGCCACAAATGGGAACACAACCCGACCTCTCGAAAACAACGCTGACATGCAACTCGGGCCCTCGTTCCTGACACATATCCAAGAGAATAGCGCTCAGGGTGACGGCCATTGCACTCACGAACCCCCAACCCGCCTCAAGCAAAACACAGTACAGAACTACGGAGGCGGTTTACCCGCCTGCCGTGGATCGGCCGTAATGTTCGGCCGCAGCTTCAAGGTTGGTCTCCTCATACCTGGCGCTTTGGGCGGTGGCTCGTCTCCGCCGCTGCTGTCCTGCGTCGTAGCCAGGCTATTGGTCTGGTCGCGCGGACGTTTCCCCGCCTGCAAGTTGGCAAGCCCGGTATGGGTGTCCATGTCTTCATGTTCAGGGGGTGGAGGCCGCTCCCGGATCAGGTGGGCTTTCTTCCTCACGGTTCGGCATGGCTACAGTGCCCTCCACTTGCTCTTGCTGTTCAGAGGCGACGGCTTCATCGACATGTTGCCCCTGTTTCTGAGGTCGTGCCTCCGACTCTGCCACCTCGCCAGCTGCTTCCTTAGCCGTGGTCGATGTGTCTTCCATATCCGCCTCGTCCATGAGTAGGGCGGAGTTGTCGTCGTTGCTCACGGGTCCGGTCACGCTAGCGTACGTCCGCTCGCACTGACTCTCTTCGTGACCGAAGCGTCGGCAGGCACCACACCGCGGAATGCGGCAGTCGCGACGAATATGGCCCGTCCCGCGGCAGCGTAGGCAGAGAGGGGCCCTGCCCGGCACAACCACAAGAGCCAGCTCGCCGGAGACGCTCACCTGGTGTGGCAGGTCGTCAAGCATTACGCCCGGCTTCAACTTCAGCGTAACCAGTCTTGTGGTAGAGTTCTTGTCAGCCACGCCATGCACCCGCCACCGGTCGCGGGCGACGTCCGTGACCTTTCCAAACGGCGCGAAGGCAAGACGCACGTCCTCGTCAGGAACGGTGTGCAGCAGCCAATGCACTTTTAAGCGTACATCCTGGTTGGCGGGGTCAATGACGAGGCATCGGCCCTTCTTGACCTGTAGCTCACCAACACTGACGATCTTCTTCACAGCTTCGTTGTCTTTGAAGGTCACGGCCCAAACATGGCTCATACGGTAGGCCCCGAGAGCCACCACTTCCGGCAGGAGCGATAACGGGGCGAGCGCATCGCGGAAATCTTCCACCCGGTATGGGCGGGCCCTGATATCACAATGTAAAAAAACTGTGTTCACAACAAAACGCCCTGTTGGCAAACTCGGCAAAACAACTTGGTACTCGTTGTCCGCAACGACACTCCTGTTACCGCGGCCGCTCTGGGCCGCTGAAGCCGCTCCTACGGAGCCCGTCATCATGCGTCCGTCACGCTCGGTGGCCGGAAGCAGAAAAATCACTCGGCCACCTCGCCCGTGTGTGAAGTATCGCTCAGAAGCACTCAGTGAATCGTACATCTGCGCCATGAGCTAAGCATATTTTTCAGGAAAAACAGCACAAAAGGAGCGACGAGGGTGTGATTCGAACCCACGCGGGCAGAGCCCAATGGATTATCAGTCCATCGCCTTAACCACTCGGCCCCCTCTTTTTTTTTCTTTATTGCCGATTTTGACAGTCAAAACAACAAAAGTACAAATGATAAAAACATCAGCCTACTTCGGCTGACGTAGGAGGGATTAAAATCTTTTCATGACAGCCAAGTCATCGAGAACAGAAATCCACTCGGGCGGTTCAGCTTGCGCTCGATACACTTCCCTAAGGGCCACAACACTTTCAATAAAGTTTTCGCGCGTCGAACGGACGTTAACATCTGCATGTCGCACTTGCATTCGCGTCTTTCACAGACTGTGGAGGCCCAAAAGCATGATTAGGTCAAATGGTACTTCCGCTTCATTTGCGATGGGCAAGAACCTGATGCCATATGGATCCAGGGGAAAATCTTTTTTGACTGTTCGCTGGAGGACATCCCAATGGAAAATTGGGTCCCAGCAGTCAAGGAACACATGTTATACTGTCTCAGGCTTTTTGCATAACAAGCAGTTAATTGTCCATGGGACGAAAATCCCCTTTTCATGCAGCCACGTCTTAACAGGAAGTGAGTTAGAGTGCAACTTAAAGAAAAAGGATTTCACGGATGGGTTAACCGGCATTCTTTTAACTCGGTTCAGAACATCTTGCCCTGGGCCTCCACGGTGAGGTAAACGATAAATAGGAATCGGCAACATTGTGTCCACAAGATTCTTATACAGGTTTCGTCTCGAAACATTGCACAAATACTCCATGGAAAAACGCACATGCAATAGCCGGAAAGACAGTACAACCTCTCGCATATACCCACTGATAGCCCCACACATACTCTCACACGATGACACAACGATTTCTGGGAGATGTCTCTGCAACCTCACTTGAATAGCAGTCCTCAGAAAAGTATCCCTTTGATCACGGAGGAATATAAAACGCGACACAACTTGACGCAGAAATAAGTGCACAAGTCCAAGCCCTCCCGCCTTAACAGAAAGAAACAAGTTGGTACGACTGGTTCTCTCCCAGTTAGACGCCCAAATAAAAACTGCAAAAACACGGTGCATCTTTTGAATACTGGTCCGTGTTGCACACAAAACATTCATAATGTACCATATTTTGGATACAAGGAAAAGGTTGCAGACGCAGGCGCGCGAAAACATGGATAACTGCCTCCCCTGCCATGCATCTGCTTTCTCCCTCGCCCTTGACACTTGCTCATTCCAACATTCACTTGGTTCTCGATAACACTGAAGGGGGACACAGAGATACTGCGTTGGCATCGCAGTCGCGCGAAATGATCGGGCATCGTTTCCCAGTCACCATGCCAAAAACCAGAGCTCTTATCCCAGTTTATCAGACACCCCGTTTGCTTGCAAAATTCGTCAACCGTGCCGATCACTTCAGTAATACTGTCCCTGTTCGAACAGAATACTGCAATGTCGTCCACATAAGCGAGAATTTTGACATGCGCTGATTCTAAACGAAAATCTGAGATGCGTTCACTTTTGATTACAGCCAAACAGAGTGGTTCTAGGTATGCCGCAAACAGAAGGGGCGACAGTGGGCATCCCTGCCTTACTGACGAACGCACTACCAGCTTGTCTGAAAGGTCACCATTTACAATAATGCGCGTAGTGCAGTTTGCATACGCCATTCTGACACCTTCTATGATCACACGTCCTACGTTAGCGTGCTCTAGTATGCAAAAAATAATATCATGTGACACGCGATCAAAGGCTTTTGCCAGATCTAGTTGCATCATTGCAATCCGATCCCCCAGCGCATCACAGCATTCCAATACCGTACGTGCGATATGTACATTCGTGGCATTGCTACGTCCCTTGATTCCGCAAGTCTGATGCGGTCCAACCAATTTCGTTATCACGTGATGTAATCTCTTCGCTAGGACTTTCATGTATATTTTGTAATCAACGTTGGTGAGGCTGATCGGGCGATAGGACCCCACCAACAAACGCTTCTCTGGGTCATCTGTTTTTGGGATTAACACTATGTGCGATGTGGTGAATGACAGTGGTACTTGCTTTCGCTCATACGCCTCAGTCAATACTCGTAACAGTAACTGAGCGACTATGGGCTTAAATGTCCTGTAAAACTCGGCACCAAGCCCATCAGGTCCTGGAGTTTTACCAGTCTGTAGGTCTTCTATTGCAGTTTGAATTTCGTTTTCAGTTATGGGCATCTCAAGACGCTTCTTTACATCGTCCTCAAGTCTTGGCAGGAGAGACAAAAAATCACAGCAGAAAGCATCACCCATCTCTCTCGCATGGCCAAGAAGGTCGCTGAAGTACTCTTTAAATACCTGCTGGATTACATTAGCATCGCTTGAAATTTCATCACCATTTCTTATCTGCCTGATTTGTTTTTGGCAAGCGTATCGTTTTTCATCTGTTAAAGCTCGCTCCGTTGATGTTTCACCGGCCCACAGTTTCTGTGCTCTTGCACGTATAACTGCTGATTTATACCTTTCAGTGTCTATTCTTTCAAGCTGGCTTTTCACATCCCTTATATCTTTCGCATACTTCCCAGGCTCGGTACTCTCCATGCTTATTAAGAACTGCAGTTGCTCGCGCGCTGCTTTTTCCTCTTGCTTTTCTTTGTGTTGGTTGGAGCAGCTCTTTTCTATGGCTTTACTTTTTATCCACTCCTTGAAATCTTCCCACTGAACGGCAAAAATACTGGGCCGCTCCTCGAGCAGCTTCTGCATCTCATCTGCAATGCTCTTTACAAATCCCTCGTCCTCCAAAAGTTTAGCGTTGAATTTCCAGAGATTCCAGTTGAAGCGCGTACTCCTTTCTTTCTCACCAAAACTTGCGATCACCAGGCTATGATCGCTGAAAGCCACAGGTTCAACTTTGTAATCTGTGCAAAGGGGTACAAGCTCAACGGATGCGTAAATCCTATCCACTCTGGCATGGCTATCTCGTTGAAAGGGTGTGTATTGCGGTCTGTTCCAGTAAGTCAATATGCTGCCAATATCCTCTAAGCTATTGTCACGAACCAGACCGTTTAACAATTGTGCGCTCCTATCATGCACAGGCGTACCCTTCACTCGATCGGCAGCGGCACACACACAGTTGAAATCGCCCACAAGCAACAACAGTTTGTCACGAACAATGTAGGACTCTAGACGGTTAAAAAAATCGCGGCGTTCAGAGTCAACATTTGGTGAATACACGCATATAATGCGCCAACACAACTTCGAAGTCTACGACGAGAAGGCGACCACTTGGGCAAGAAAAAATTGACTCCACGATAATGCCTAAACTATTGCGGAGAAACAGGACGCACCCACCCGATGTTCCAACAGAATGGCAAACACAGACATTGAAGTGTGCACGAAAGGTGGACACCATACGCTCAGCAAATTCCTCGCTGTCGATCTTCGTCTCTTGGACGGCTACAATGTCCAGATCGTTGTCAGCGAGAAGACGATTAAGTTGACATTGACGCCTTCGAGCGCCAAGGCCCCTGACATTGAGAGTCGCTACGCGTGTTGCTACGTTAAGTTTCGTCGCCATGCGCTAGGAAAAAAGACCGGTGACATACATTGCACACCATACTTGATTCCACAGTGAGCACTGTACGGCGTCGCCATTCCTCGAGTCCGTGTGCAGGCGTCGGGAAAACCGGCAGCCATTCCTTTGTCGGCAGTTCCAGACCAGTGCACACCGTCTAGTGGATATACTTGCCGCCACAACCGGGGAAAAAACACACACGCACCCACTCACACACGCACATGAATACACTGCAAGACTACGGAGGCGATTTGTCCGCCTGCCGTGTCTCGGCCGCTAAGTTGGGCCGCGGTTTTAAAGTAGAGCGCCGAATTCCTGGGGTTTTCGGCGACGGCTCGTCACTGCCACCACCCGGCTCTTGCTTTTTACCGACGAACTCCTCGTGGGAGCGCTTCCCAGCTGTCAGGGCGGCAGCCTCCTGGCTGAAATCCATGGTCTCGAGGTTCCTAGGCTCCACGTTGTCGGGAGTTTTGTCCGCAGCTGTCGTCTTATCCTCTAGCGTGCCATCGTATTCCGGCTGAACCTCACGTTGCACTTGTACGGCCGCCGCTACTGCATTGGACGTCGTCACACTCTGCTTCGTCAGTGGCGTCAACGTAGGCCTATCCCGCGTCGTTGGTTGCCCAGTTTCACGGGCTGCATCCTCCGCGTCCGCCTCGTCCATTAGCAGCTCAGACGAGTCTTCACTTGTACCGGGGCCAGCGATGCTCGTATAAGTGCGGGCACATTGGCCCTCTTCGTGGCCGAACCGTCGGCAGGCTCCGCAACGTGGGACCCGACAATCTTTACGGATGTGGCCGGTATTACGACAGCGAAGGCATAACGGAGGCCTGCCTGGTACGACGACGAGCGCCAACTCACCGCTAACGTTGAGCTGGTGCGGCAAGTCGTCGAGCTTCACGCCAGCTTTCAGCTTAAGTGTGACGAGCTTCGTTGTGGAGCCCTTCTCTGACATACCCCGCACCCGCCAACGCTCCCGGGAAACTTCGGTGACTTTCCCGTATGACGCAAAGGCGGCTCGTACGTCTTCGTCCGGCACGTTGTGTACCAGCCAGTGAAGCTTGAGTCGCACGTCCTGGTTCGCCGGATCAATCACCAGACAGCGGTTTCCTTTCACATGTAGCTCACCGACGCTGACAATCTTCGTTACCGCTTCAGAATCCTTAAAAGTAACGGGCCAGACGTGGCTCATCCGATACGCCCCCAGGGCGATAACATCGGCGAGCAGCTCATGCTGAGCTAACATGTCCCGGAAATCCTCGACCCAATACGGGCGGGTTCTGATATCGGCGTGCAAAAAAAAAAACAGTATTTACAACAAAACGCCCTGTAGGCAGTCCTGGCAAAACAAGCGGGTATGAACTTTCCTCTTCGGTAGCCCTGTTACCGCGGCCAGACATGGCCGCTGAAGCCGCTCCTACGGAGCCCGTCATCACACGTCCGTCCCGTTGGGTGGCCGGAAGCAGAATCGCTCCCTCGGCCACCTCGCCCGCGTGTGATTTACCACTCAGAAGCACTCAGTCAATCGCACATCTGCGCCATGAGCTAAGCATATTTTACAGGAAAAAAAAGAACAAAAGGAGCGACGAGGGTGGGATTCGAACCCACGCGGGCAGAGCCCAATGGATTAGCAGTCCATCGCCTTAACCACTCGGCCACCTCGCCCGCGTGTGATGTACCGCTCAGAAGCACTCAGTCAATCGCACATCTGCGCCATGAGCTAAGCACATTTTTCAGGAAAAAAAAGCACAAAAGGAGCGACGAGGGTGGGATTCGAACCCACGCGGGCAGAGCCCAATGGATTAGCAGTCCATCGCCTTAACCACTCGGCCACCTTGCCCGCGTGTGATGTACAGCTCAGAAGCACTCAGTCAATCGTACATCTGCGCCATGAGCTAAGCACATTTTTCAGGAAAAAAAAGCACAAAAGGAGCGACGAGGGTGGGATTCGAACCCACGCGGGCAGAGCCCAATGGATTAGCAGTCCATCGCCTTAACCACTCGGCCACCTCGCCCGCGTGTGATGTACAGCTCAGAAGCACTCAGTCAATCGTACATCTGCGCCATGAGCTAAGCACATTTTTCAGGGAAAAAAAAGCACAAAAGGAGCGACGAGGGTGGGATTCGAACCCACGCGGGCAGAGCCCAATGGATTAGCAGTCCATCGCCTTAACCACTCGGCCACCTCGCCCGCGTGTGATGTACCGCTCAGAAGCACTCAGTCAATCGCACATCTGCGCCATGAGCTAACCATATTTTTCAGAAAAAAAGCACAAAAGGAGCGACGAGGGTGGGATTCGAACCCACGCGGGCAGAGCCCAATGGATTAGCAGTCCATCGCCTTAACCACTCGGCCACCTCGCCCGCGTGTGATGTACCGCTCAGAAGCATTCAGTCATTTGCACATCTGCGCCGTGAGTTAAGCATATATTTCAGGAAAAAAAAGCACAAAAGGAGCGACGAGGGTGGGATTCGAACCCACGCGGGCAGAGCCCAATGGATTAGCAGTCCATCGCCTTAACCACTCGGCCACCTCGCCCGCTTTTTTTTTCTTTATTACCCGTTTTCTTTTTACAGGGCATAGGAACACAGAAACATGAAAGGTAAAATGAACACGTGGACCGAGCGTTGGTCCGGTGTGTTCACATTAAAATTTCTTCAAGTTACATAATTCATTCAACAGAGGTAACCAGTCAGGAGGCTCTGGTTGCGCTTTGTACAATTCGCGTATGTAATCCATGTTCGCGATGAAGTTTTCCCTTACAAGACGTGTGTGAGGGTCTGCATTACGGACCGCCATTCTCGTCTGCCATATGCTGTGTAGTCCTATTAACATAAACATGTCGTATGGGACTCCGTCTTCATTGTCCACGCACAGAAAACGAATGCCGTAACTCGTGATGGGTAGGTCTTTTTTCAATGTGCGCTGAAGGATGTCCCAAGGAAAGACGGCGTCCCAGCAGTAAATAAACACGTGTTCCACAGTTTCGGGCTTCTTACACAATAGACAATTCGTCGTCCATGGGACGTAGAGGCCTTTTTCGGCTAACCACTGCTTTACTGGGAGCGTCCCAGAGTGAAGTTTAAAGAAGAAAGTTTTTGCTCCCGGTTTTACGTTCATCCTTTTAACTCTTCTTAACACGTCCTGTCCGGGTCCGACATTGCATAAAGATCTGTATCGTGGCGTTGGTAACAAGCATTCAATGAGGTCTTTGTAAAGTCTTTTCCGTTTTACAGAGGACAAGTACTCTAGTGAAAAACGTACTTTGAGAAAATTAAAAGATTGTACAACTTCACGCAGATACCCTGACACATTTTGGTACATGTTATTCGACGACACAGCAAATTCTGGAACGTGGGAACACAGTCCTAATTTTATTACACTTTGCAAAAATTCGTTTCTTTCGTCGCGAAGAAAAATAAAGCGAGACAAAAGTTGCCTAATAAACAAGTGACACAAACCCAAACCACCGTTTCGGGCCGATAGGAACAAATTTGAGCGACTTGTTCGCTCCCACGTCGATTTCCATACAAACACAGCAAAAATCCTGTGAAATTTCTGCACATTCACGCGTGACATACAAAGGACTTGGCACACATACCATATTTTGGATATCAAAAATAGGTTGCATACAGACGCCCGTGCAAAAATGGAGAGTTCACGCCCTCCCCAGGCGTTTGTTTTTTGTCGGGTTGTTTCTGCTTCGTCTTTCCAGTAGTCGTTGTTGTCACGATAGACCTGAAGTGGTACCCCAAGGTACTTTAGCGGGCGGGTTTCCCATCTTACATTTACGTATACATCAGGTCTCATATCCCAATTACCATACCAAAATGCAGTTGTTCTGTCCCAATTAATCATACTACCTGTCATGGAACGAAATTGTTTGACCGTGTGGACAACTTCACATATGCTCTGCCTATCTTGACAGAGTACAGCCACGTCATCGACATATGCTAGAATCTTTACTTCGGTGTTCTGTAATCTAAATCCATGCACATTTGAATTATAAATAATTGATAAACACAAGGGTTCTAGGTACATGGCAAAAAGTAAGGCTGATGCCGGGCATCCTTGTCTGATAGAACTGAGTATCTCAATTTCTTCACTGAGCACCTTGTTAACTACCAGGCGTGTTACGCACCGCGAGTATGCCATCTTTAATCCATCAAGAAGCACACTTCCTACTTGCACATGTTCCAACACACTGAACAACACTTCATGGCAAACACGGTCAAAAGCTTTCTGTAGATCTAATTGCATCATTGCTATTCGGTCTCCAAAGTCATCACAAATCTCTAAGACACTTCTTACTATGTGTATATTTGTCGTAATGCTACGACTTCTTATGCCACATGTCTGGTGCGGTCCTACAATGTTTTGAATGACATTCTGCAGTCTCCTGGCCAACACCTTCATGAAAATTTTGTAATCCGTGTTCAATAGCCTAATGGGTCGATACGACGTCACAGACTGTAGTTTGGTGCTATCATCTGTTTTGGGGATTAAAACAGCGTGCGCCTCAGTGAACGAGCGTGGTAGTCTTTTCTTTTTATAACCATCTTCGATAACTTCGAACAGCGCGAGTGCGATCTCTTCTTTAAACATTTTATAGAATTCTGCTCCTATTCCATCTGGACCAGGCGTCTTTCCAGTGCTTAAGTCATCAATAGCTTTTTTAATTTCCTGTACGCTGATAGGAGCCTCCAAACTTTTTTGCGTTTCATCGTCAAACTTGGGCACGAAAGAAAGGAATTCGTCACTAAATCCGATCGCCATCGACAAACGCTTTCCAAGCAATTCGCCTTAGTGTTCAACAAATGCTTCCCTTATCTGACTTTTTTCTTTCGTCAATGTGCCATTGTACACTATTTCCTTAACTTCTTTTCTTTCTGCATATTGCTTTTCATCACCTAGTGCCCGTTTTGTAGGTGTCTCGCCCATCCAAAGCTTTTCTGTTCTTGACCTAATAATAGCACCTCTGTATTTCTCTTTATCTAAAAATTCGAGCTTGTTTTTTGTATTTTTGATTTCCTCGGTGAACGTGCCCGGTTTCGCATTCTCTTCCTTTAAAAGTGCTTGCGGTTGCAACTGCAAATTCTTCTCGCCTTGTTTCCTCTCAAAATTAAGCTTCGTCGTTTGTTCTATAGCACTTAGTTTAACATTTTCTTTGAAAGTTTCCCACCGTTCTTCCCAGTCATTTTCTTCATCTTCATACATCATCGTTAACGCTTCTGTTACTTTTCTAGTAAACATTTCCATCTTTCAGAATACTATGATTTAACTTCCAAAGGTTCCAGTTGAACTTTGTCGTTTTTTCCTTCGTTCCAAGCGCGAATCTCACCAAAGAGTGGTGACTAAACGACACTGGCGTAACCAAGTAATCATCACAGCACATCACAAGGTCAAGTGAAATGTAGGCTCTATCTAAGCGCGCATGACTTTGGGCCTGAAAATGCGCCAACTGGGCCCTGCCGTTAGACATGCAGAGGGCCACAGCTTCTAGTCTATTTTCTGCAATCAATTCCCTCAAAAGCAGCGCGCTTTGATCGCGGAAATTTACACGCTTGGAGTGGTCCTCCATTGAGCACACATAGTTAAAGTCACCCATAAATATCACATATCTATTACAATCAAGAAAAACACTAATTTCTTCAAAGAAAGCTTTCCTTTGGTTCTCGCGGTTCGGGGCATACAAGCAAACAACGCGCCATTCAAAATTCAGTGGCGAAAAATCACATACTACGAATCGTCCGCTATAACTGCTTCTTATATTTGCCTCAACAGCACCAATCGATTTTTTTACGAAAATTGCACAGCCGCCCGACAAGCCATTGGAATTTGACACACAAATATTATACGTAGTGCGAAAAGGCGAAACCATTCGGTCAGTTCCCTGCTCCCTCTTTACTTCAGTTTCTTCCACAGCAATCACATCTAAATCGTGCTCCGCAAACAGTCTGCTTAATTGGTACTGACGTCTTCTAGCAGCTAAACCCGCCACATTTAGAGTGGCGAAACGAACTGCTATCTCAAGTTTAATAGCCATTTTTATCTTTAAAAAAGGACGCGCTCACCAAAACAAGGTGTGCCCCAAATTTCGGATACACACGTAGTGCGTAAGCTGTGTTGTCAAGTGGGCGGCTGAGCCGCCCTCTTCTCCCCCTCCTTGACGTTTGGCTTTGCGGTGGGCCGCGGCCGGCGACTGGTGGACGCTTTCGTCGGCGGTTCACTGCTACTGGCGTCCTTTGAATCTTCACCGGCGTCGTCTCGTGGTCTCTTTACCACCGCACTGTTTTCTTCTGCATCACGGCAATCCATGAAGTCCTCTTCAGAAGGCTTTTGGTGAACTTCCGCTGTCTCAGTGTTTCCACTTGTTTTGTCAGTAGCATCCTCGGTGACATTGGAGTCCGTAATCATCGCCTTCGATTCAACTGGAATTTGCGCAAAACTTTCCTCGGCAGTTTTCGGTGGCTCATTTTCTTTGGTGCTTGCCTCTTGTGCCCCTGAAGTTGCTGTTGGACTCACACATTCTTCTGCTTCCGCTTCATCCATGGTGAGCTCGGATTTCTTCGTGCTCACCGTTGTCATGGCAGCTGCAGCATACGTCCTCGAGCAGTTTTCTACGGTGTGGCCAAAGCGTTTGCAGACGTTGCATTGCGGGACGCGGCAATCCTTTCTGATGTGGCCAATTTGCTGGCAGCGCAAACACCTTGGTGCTCTTCCGGGTACCATGACAAGGGCGAGCTCGCCTCCAACACGCAGCTGATGTGGTAAATCGTCCAACTAAAGAGAAACTGAGACTTCCACCCAAATGTAGCAATTCGCTACTATGGAAACCCAACCGGGTTCCTCGAAAGAAAGCCTCGCAGTTGAAGAAAAATTCGTCCTGGTCCGGGACTCGAACCCGGGACCACCGCCTTTCCGGGGCAGCCGCTCTACCATCTGAGCTAACCAGGCGGCTAGCAGATGGCAGGGCGAAGTCGAATTTGTCGACAACTCGAAGCAAAGGCAAGTATATGATGTAATAGTTCAGCGGAAATCCGCTGGGTGGAGATAAGTAATTAAAGAGAAACTGAGACTTCCACCCAAATGTAGCAATTCGCTACTATGGAAACCCAACCGGGTTCCTCGAAAGAAAGCCTCGCAGTTGAAGAAAAATTCGTCCTGGTCCGGGACTCGAACCCGGGACCACCGCCTTTCCGGGGCAGCCGCTCTACCATCTGAGCTAACCAGGCGGCTAGCAGATGGCAGGGCGAAGTCGAATTTGTCGACAACTCGAAGCAAAGGCAAGTATATGATGTAATAGTTCAGCGGAAATCCGCTGAACTCTTTAATTACTTATCTCTTTAATTACTTATCTCCACCAGCGGAAATCCGCTGAACTATTACATCATATACTTGCCTTTGCTTCGAGTTGTCGACAAATTCGACTTCGCCCTGCCATCTGCTAGCCGCCTGGTTAGCTCAGATGGTAGAGCGGCTGCCCCGGAAAGGCGGTGGTCCCGGGTTCGAGTCCCGGACCAGGACGAATTTTTCTTCAACTGCGAGGCTTTCTTTCGAGGAACCCGGTTGGGTTTCCATAGTAGCGAATTGCTACATTTGGGTGGAAGTCTCAGTTTCTCTTTAATTACTTATCTCCACCAGCGGATTTCCGCTGAACTATTACATCATATACTTGCCTTTGCTTCGAGTTGTCGACAAATTCGACTTCGCCCTGCCATCTGCTAGCCGCCTGGTTAGCTCAGATGCTAGAGCGGCTGCCCCGGAAAGGCGGTGGTCCCGGGTTCGAGTCCCGGACCAGGACGAATTTTTCTTCAACTGCGAGGCTTTCTTTCGAGGAACCCGGTTGGGTTTCCATAGTAGCGAATTGCTACATTTGGGTGGAAGTCTCAGTTTCTCTTTAATTACTTATCTCCACCCAGCGGATTTCCGCTGAACTATTACATCATAAATCGTCCAACGTTACGTCGGCCTTCCGTCGCAACATAACTGTACGTGTCAATAGTGCTCTGCTGGCTGTAGCCGTCAATGCGCCATTTATCCAGTCCTATTTCCATGACCGTTCCGTAGGGGTTCAGGGCGTTTCGCACATCATCGCGTACGTGGTAGAGCAACCAGTGAAGCTTCAGAGGGACGTCGCGGTGGCTTGGATCAATTACGATGCATCGCCGGCCCTTCACCGTCAATTCCGGATCAACCAACAACTTCTTCGCGCCTTCAGCGGTCTTGCAGGTACACATGGTTCATTTGATAGGCGGCAAGCGCAAGAACTTCGGTGGGCGGGACACGTTTAAACAGTGGTTCACGAAAATTGTCTGCACGATACGGTCTTCCGTTTATGTCAGCATGTAGAAAAACAGGTTTTTGAACAACATACCCAGTTGGCAGAGGGGGCAAAATGACTGCATAATCTTGCGACACTTCATTCCTGGTACCGCGGCTAAACTGGGCCGCTAAATCCGCTCCAACGGAGCTCATGATAGACCCGTCTACAGGCTTTCGCGGCCGGAAGTGGTATCTCCCACTCGGCCACCTCGCCCGCGCATGAAGTACCGCTCGTAATCAGTCAGTCGCTCATGTATCTGCGCCATCAGATAAACATATTTTTCAGGAAGAAAAGCGCAAAAGGACCGACGAGGGTGGGATTTGAACCCACGCGGACAGAGCCCAATAGATTAGCAGTCCAGTGGACTAGCAGTCCTGGTAATTTGGCTGTCTTCGAGCTCTCAAATAATCACAGGAAGCTGCCGGCGCGCAGATCTTGCAACAGAACATTCGCGAAGCCTGGAGCAGTGATACATGATACAGTTTTCGAGGGCTTTTAAGCTTTCTCGCCAAAACCCGGCATGCTTCATAGTCGAGCACACGGAGCCGTCCCACATAATGTAGCAAATCTTATGGCCTCTATTGGTTTGATGCCTTTAGTGCGAGTCGAGAAGGCGCTTCTGGTGGTCTTGCACCAAGAGTTCTTGGCGCGCACACCTTTGCAAACACAACGTTGGGACAAGTACACCTTTCCTTACGACCCCGACAGATTGAAGAGCACACACTAAACCTTTGGCACCAGAATTAAGAACAGCAGGGAAATGTTCCTGATAATATAATTTTCAGTTTCGGTCAGTCGCGAACAGATTTTTGTCTATGCTGCGGCTGAATAAGCGCATCACTAATGCTTCTTTCCAAGCGTTTATTTTTGCATACGCAGGACTACCCTGTAAAGCGATACTATGTGCCTCATGCCATAATCCTGTATTCATATTGTGACGTTGTAGCGACGGTGAAGAATCAAGCAAAAAAAAAAAGAAAAAAAAAGAACAAGACGGCAACGGCACTGTCATTTTTGAGCAGTTTATCGTACTAGTTCTTTTGCGATGGTGTAGAAATAAACAATTCTGATCACGACCTCTGTCTATAGCGACGTGTACCGATTTCGCGGCGTGCAATAAAAAGATGTTTGTTTGAGTCACTGGAAACCCGGTGCGTGAGTTATACAAATGTGCTGCTTTCTCGTTTGTCAGACATTGATGACTCCAGAGAAGACGTAGGTCTACCAGAACCATCTGGAGGAGGCGGCGGGGGCGGCGCGCCAACCACCGTGGCAAGCGTGTCTATTGTGAGTTGAGCTTCGATTTAGCCTCAAGATAAAGAGCCTTCAAACGTCAAGTGCCGGTCACACCTAAAAAAAGAAACATGCAATTTCGCTCAAATGGCAAAGCCTTTAAAGCCATAGCAAGGTACATATCTCGGGGAAGCCAAACGTCCTGCTGACATGGACTGCTCTGCCGGCAGCCTATAGAAATAAAGCTGATGGAAACACCTCAATGTGTTTCCATCAGCTTTATTCACGAACTCTCAGGTTCGACACACTGAAACCAGCGAAAGTGAGTTTTCAGAATAGGCGGAACCTTTCAAGACAACTTATAGACCAGCTTTTGTTGAGGTTCTAAAGGCGTTTAGAAAACCGGATGTTGGCAGGTCAGGTAGAGGCTTTATTAGGATTCCTCCCAATACTGGTTCTACACCAGCTTTTTTGAAAATGTTTTAAACACCTGTTCTAGATCGTGTCTAAAATATAATCAGGCTGGACATTAAGAACGAGCGCCTTTTAACTGTATCTTTTAAACCGTTTTCATCGTCTCGGTTAAATGTTGTGAAAACACTATGTATCTCTCTCGTTCCAGCTGGGTTGGCCCCACTGAGGCACACGTCACCCAGCATGCGACATTCTGATATTATACCTATCTAGGTGTTTAAGTGTTGAAAAAAAATAAAGCACTAACTTAGAATAAAGAATGCCGTCGCTGTCCAGCTACTTGGATGATGTTTAATAATACGTAGAAGGTTTTAGCGAACCTTTCTGCGAAACTAATTAGCCTTTCAAAGGTAATGAAAAAAACGTTAAAAAATATGATTCCTTAAAGCATCTGCTATGACAAGGTTTGGTCTGAAAAGGAATGCGCAGACAAAAGTAGGAATTACTTAGGACTTTATAACCCTTTTATTTCCGGTGGCAATGTCTGCAGCCACCGGCAATCGAGCCTGCGAATTGGGCCTTATGAGCAGAACGCAAAGTCGCCTACGAGAATGCTTTGGTTGTACAGTGAATCCTTGCGTCATATCTGAATTGTTTTTTTTCAGATCACGAGCTTCTTTAGGCTCGCGACTTGGTATACGTTATCACGTACATGCCTCACAGGGTCACCTTTGGCAACGAGATGAGCGAAAGCGGAATTTTGAGTGCGCGCATGGCAGCCGTCGAAAAAAAAATTACGACAGAAACTCTCGACTGGAGAATTGTCATACAGTGCGAAGCATTCTTTGACATCATTAGCTATGAAGCTGATACTGTATTCTAGCTTGAAAACAAGATGGCCGTCCGGCCAACTATTGCTGCTTCGTGAGAGCGCGCTTGACTGCCTACGAACGGCCTCGTGCGCAGCGTCCGTGAGTGAGTGCAGACGTGCAACTATAAAGTGTATATTAATAATTTCGTGCCTCTAGTTCCTGCATAAATTGAGCGATCGATCACAAATTACTTGTCTTTTGCATCCAAATCAATAAACCTTCCTATAGAGAGCGAACGCTTCGCACATGTTGGAACGTGATGCGAGGCTTTCATGAAGCGGTTAAAGAAACGCTATAAATTTGCCTCATTTCATTCCGGCTACATTAGCGTAAAAAAAACTGGCGGTGAGCGCGCATGTGCTCTAGCGCGCCCATGCAACTCCATGTGCAACGCATGATGATTGTCTCAAAGAGCTGCAGTTTGCGTTGGCACGATTTAAGTGTACGTGCTATTGTTGCCTAATGGTTAGAGCACGCGGTTAATGTGCTGGTGGACCGACGTTCGATCCCACCATCGGACACGTAACTCTTTTAACAGCGCAGCGGTTTAAGACGAGAGTTAGTCCGCAACGTGCGAACAGAAATTGTGGGCCGATCTTGGCGGTTGTGCAGGAAGGGTCCAAGCGCAATGGCACATACCCCTGTGAACTAGCAAAGCTGAGCCTAAGTCTAGCTAAGCATGGTTGGAACAACTTAAGCTTAGTCAGTCATCGATAGCAAATCGATAGCCAATCAATAGCTAATCGATAATTAAATAATAATCAATAAATTCCGGGAAATGCTGGGGATGACTTGGTAGGTCTTACCCTAGCCCAAAAGCCAGGACTAGCTAGGTGCCCATCAGCTCCACTGTCTCTTTAGCATTGCGCCCCCAGTGCAATGCTCCATTATTTTTGTTGAAAGTATGACCTATTCGGCAAGACTCCCAGCAGCCACACTAAGGAAATTTCAGGCAGTGTTTGCAAAGAAAGTTTCGCTTTCAAAAAAAGAAAAGAAAAATAAGTTTCTTGCTTTTCGGTGTTCTTTGGTTAAATTCGTAAGGGTGATTGGAAGCCTTATGTATAAAGCACTGTTCAGGTATCCACAGTGAAGAGTAATGGGAATGGGAACATTACCCTTTCGATAGACTGATCCGGGGCAACCGATACCACCTGCGGTAGGCGTCATACCGCCAACAGCTGCACGCTTTCCGACTGCAAGGGAAACTCCAATGCCAAGTAAGTATTTCACAGTTTATTTCAGTGGTGATGAGGGTGATTGCTGGCATTCATAAATCTGTTTAAATTTCTCTGGAAGGAAAAAAGGCACTGCGGCCAAGTTCAGCCAAGTTCTTGCACACCGTGTATGTTGCAATCCAACGAGCCAATTTATTAGAGACGGATAGTGGAGTGTTTCAAGCAACATCTACCAAGCCTTAAGAAAGGCAGGTGTACACTACGAAAATGTAACCAGCCCAGCATTCGTCACTGTTTCCTAGAGAAAGCGAAAAAGTAGTGTTGCTATGATGTTAGGTCATAACTTAAAAACTAACCAACATATAACGTACTGACTTAAATGGAAAATCAGCAGAAATGTTGTAGAAATATCCACATGGTTTCTATCTTTGAAGATAGATTACCTAAATAGTGACCCGTACAAACAATACGTTGCGTTGCTCTAGAGGATGGTGAATGATAGTAAGTTGGTTGGATTCTCGTAACGCTTATTTGTATTCTTTACGATTTCCCACCAAGTTATCAAGCTGAAACACCCTATAACTCCCCCCGCAGAACACGTGGTAAAAGTGTAACGCTAAGCATGCACGCGAATTTCTTCCTTAACAGCGTTCATTTCGCCGCTTAACAGATGACAGGCACCCCTAGTGGTGTTTCGTAAAAGCTACGCAATTAAGGCGGATGGGACGTCAATTCCAGAATCACAAGGGAAGCGCAGGCAGCTGTTGCAATCCCACTTGTTGCCATTGAAATATGCGAAGAGGTCTTGAAAATCGAACCACGCGCAACATACACTATTCCGTCAAGCAGCGAGCAGCGAGTTTGTTTCCGGTTTGGCCAAGTCCCACTTTGTTCGTCACATCGGGCATTCTACGATGTGGTGCGTTTTCAAGTTTTGATATAGAAAGCATAGATTTTTCGCGGCTTGCTTCTGGTGATGCCGTTCGCGTTCCGCGTGCAAATATTTGCAGTGAGCCTTCTCTGTACCGGAACTACGAATATGCGATGCGCGTTTCTCATGGCACCAATTAGAGTTAAAAAATATGTTTTTGAGTCAGGATACCTCCAACTGCACACTAAAAAAAAGAAACAAAAGATTATCATATTTCAGGGCACTACCGAAGTATTAACGTGTCAAGCAACTACAATAATTATGCTGGCACGTCTGATCTGACCTGTACTGCAAACGTATATATATATATATATATATATATATATATATATATATATATATATAGCCGATACGCGTTAAGTGCCTTAAGTAAAAAAACACGCAAAAAAAACAACACGCAGACCACTCTCCACTACGTAAAGTAAAGCATTCTTCTTGTGAGTGGCTTATGAACCATGTGTGTGTATGTGGTTTTCGATGTCTAAATATCAGTATTAAGAAGCAGCATGTCATACGAAGAAATTAATGATGTGCAGTGAAATATAGACAGCCTAGGTAATATACAAACATACTTACACGCAGTACATCAAACATCACTTATTTGTTTAAATTTTCAGCTGTGATCCACAGTGTCGTGTTTCAGTCATGGTGTTTCTGATGCGTCGGTTTCTTTTAGTGCAACTGCGGATCGAGGCGCGCCAAGCGTCTCAACGCCCTGGCTTGCCCGCGAGAAATGCTGTTCAATGGCGCTTATCGAAGCGTGCGTCTGTGACTTTCGGCGTTAGAAGCTAGCTATGTACGAAAAAGTGCTTGTAACTCGGCAAGCAAGGTTTGTTTTAAAAATTCGGGGAGAACCTCCTCTATAATTGTGGTCATGCCGTAGGTGGCATTGGTTCATTGTTTCTGACCGCAGTGATTTTTATTGGTGAACTTTTTTGAATCCCTGGCTTTTTATTGAAAAGCATTATGTACCCCATGAACTGGAAAATCCGGCGTTTGGCGTTATCAACTGATGGTACCATATGTCACTTGACCAAATGATGACGTCACGTTCCCGGCGCTGGACCTGCTGCGGCCCGCACTGCGAAATGCCACGCTAAACAGCTACGGCGTCGGAGGAACGACGTGGCCCACACCCAACCTGGAACACTCCAAAAGTTGGATTATGGTGGATTGAAGCGCATTAAGGTGCATTAAAGTTCATTAGGGTGGAATAAGGTGAATTGAGGTGGATTAAATTCGGTTGAGATGGTTTAATATATTCTAGAATAGTTAATTGTTGAGCTAATTGGTTGTCTATAACTGAACAAGTAACTTAGCGCAATAAAAACACAGACACAAGAAAGGGATACAAAGACAAGCGCAGGCGGTTTAAGGTTTTTACAAATTAGAGCAGGTTGGATTAAGGTGGAGCTTTCATTTAAGGTGGTATCTTAGACAAGTCCTTATGCTTTCGCATTCAAGTGACCTGAGGATACTTAAGTGACTGTCAACTGTTTTATTTATATTCCTTGTAAGCAAGAACGCCAATTTGTTCTGGTACATAAAATAGTTTTCAGAGTTTCGATGCGAAATCCACATTGTTAGCGAAATACGATGCTCGCTGAAGAAACCCGCACTTTTAATCTGTGCTGCATTTCTTTGCTCCTAATGATCGTGAAAATGCAACAGGTCAAATTATCGGCTGATACGGATATTGCGGACGATTAAAATGGCTTTACTTACAACTACCAAACAATTTCTTGCCTTTCTAAACCCAAACGGCAGCTGCGCTCTGATACGCACGCCCCTTACACACGCACAAACACTTTGTTTACGGTGGCCTGAGCAGAAAAAAGTGTTATTTAAATAACGATCGTAAACATGCCGCTAAGATTTGAGCGTTATCTATCTAAGTGAGATATTAAGATAATTGAGGACATGAATGAGAATACACACGGTATTCTGTTCATCCACCGTAGTTCAGCCGCTGTGACTGAAAGCTCGTGAGTACAAGGTGCGATTCCCGACCGCTAAAGGTATTCCGATGAAGACGATACATAGAAACGCGCGTCTCAAAAAAAAAAAAAAGCGTTTACGCGGTGGCATGACGCTAGTGTCAATTGAATTCTTAGAGTGTCACTGCCACGAGAAAGATCCCATGCCGCTGCAAATGGCCGCTGTAGTTAAAAGAGTAAATGCAGCGCATTTGTACTTTTTCATGATTTTCACATTTCTCAGTTGGGCGGATTTCCCAAGTGCAACGCGAGTAGTGAAAGCATTATTTTAGATTTTTAAGAGAAGCAAATTTAGTTGCCTACCTCTACAAGGTTCGGCGTGACTGCTCAGTGCTCTCTTTCTCGCCGAAAAAGCCGCGCTCTTCCGGGAAGGAGAATCGATTCGGCATCTGGATCAGTCCCTTATATTATGTAATCAAAACTTGGCCAACCACGGAGACAGTGTAAACAACTCTAAACAAAACTTTGTGCCGTCATTTGTTGTCTCTATTTCTTACGTTGAGAAGCAGTGAAATATCCTGCTTTTCGATTCAATATTATGATCCCGCGTTTACTGAATGTCCATAATTGATTCGCTGATAAATCGCTGTTCCTTAACGCTATCTTTCTAACGCCAACGCAGATCTCTCGCGCCACTCAGTAACTGCGCCGATGGCAAGAACGCCAGCTACAGCTACAAATACAACTACAGCAATGACGAAGGCATCACTCCCTCCTTTGCTGTGCTCGGTGGGGACGCAGGCGGCAATCGCTCAGCTCTTCCCGCCCGACAAGTCGTGCGACATCGTGATATACGCGCACGTGCGCGTGTTAAACAGAAGTGTGATCGGGTCGCTCAACGACATCAGCTACCAGGTATTCAGGAACGCCTGCAGGACTTACACTGACACCACCTGCGGCTTGTCCTTCGACGTCCGGTGAGTCGCAGACACATGCGAAGAATGGACTATCGAGGTTTCTTAGAAAAAATGTCTAGTTGGAACTGTAGTAGAGGAAACCACCATTCGAATAACGATCGTAAACAGACACTAACTACGGCGGGTGAACTAACGCGCCAAGGTCGCCATATTGTAGGCGGCACCTGTCGTAGCATTTAAGAGAGATTTTGTTGAAAGTCAATTAGCTGAGTCACAGAGCCATCTTAAGCAGGAGGACGAAGTTTAGGCAAATACACGTACTTACCGTCATTTCCGTTCTTGCTGAGCCGCCATGCTTTCAGGTGCCGTTGACCTTAGCGCCATAGTTACCTATAGTGATTTCTGTGGGCAACTCTCTGGCCGAGACCTCTCTCTCTCAAGAGAGCTGGAAGTTCAGTTCCAATCAGGGAGCGGACAAAGCGACAGAGAGCGAGAGACACACGCATTCAGTGGCAAGCGCCAACTAGGAAACTACTGGAACTATCTGCCAACTTCGCTGACATGCGTGTTATTTTACCTTGCAGCACATTATCTGGAAGTGGGGCTGAAAACCCCAGTTTATCAAAAACCTGTGCAACTGGAACAGATGTTACGGTTCCTTCACTGCAGATTAAAGCAAGCAACCGGATTTTTTAAGCTAGTCATGTACTTAACGTGTTACATCAATGTTGGAAGATGATAATAGGAGCCGTTTCAAAGTAGATTAATCGAGCAAAATAAGAAAACACAAGGAGAGCCTCAAGGTGCCTTTTCTTGCTGTTAAAAAGCTGCTTGAATATCAATAGTGTTCTACATATTATTCAGAGAGAAAGTGTTAAGTATTGACAATATCTATAAGCTTTCATATGTGTTTTCTTCACAAACAACAATGGAATAAAACTGCTCACTCAGAATCCAAACACTGTGGAATTTTTGAGGAGACCACATCAAAGATTTGTGATATAGGCAATAAGTGTACCTAAATACAAGTACAGACGTAGTGCCCAGCTGAGGACTGTGCCAGCGTCCATAGCTGCTACGTCGCAGTAACTGCTTGATTCCAGGTATGTTTCACATACAGCTCATGGACCCGGCGAGTGGCATGACAATGCGTAGTCTCAGTGCAGTGAATCGGCCTGCGCTTCTTTTCTGTTTGCGAGAGATGGCGGCCAACTAGGCAATAGTGTGATAACGTTGGTACATGTATTTAGCATTCATGTGCGTCTTATTATGAGCATTTGTTCGTATAATGTTCTGATTATTGTTGTAGTTGCAGTGATGTAATTGTTTTCTGATATATTGTTCCACAGTCATTTATTCAACTTTTTGTTGAAATGCACTAACAGATGCCATCCACTAATGTCCAAGATAACCAGCACTATCGGCAATAAATATGATGTAGATGCAATGCACTTCTTGGAATCGACACGAGGGAAGCTTCCATGTAATTACCAATTAGATTCTATAAAACTAACTGCATTGTGTACAATTGTTCTTATTTTCATACGATGCAACGCGGATTCCTATGCAATGCTTGCTTGTGCAGCGCACAGGTCACAACTTTAACGTCATATAATGCATACATAGGTCGGCGCACTCACTCAGAATCAATTCACGACTTAGGACCGACCCATGAATGAATGAATGAATGAATTCTTTTATTAAGAAAAGGGAGGACCGAAGGAGAGGTAGACACCCACTAGATCGTGCGAGCCAGGCCGCTAAAAATGCCGAAGTGGGCTAGCTTTACTAGGTGATCGCGGTTTTCGAGAATGTCGTTCTGTAAAGCTTCAATGTGGCAATGCAGAAAGATGTTACTGTCGTCTAGATAAATATTTAACGTGGGACAGTGTAAAATGAGATGCTGCAAGTTGGCTTCGCATACGGAGTGGCAGAAGGTGCATATTGGGGGGGGGGGGGGGGCAGAGGCGTCAATGCCCTTGTTTTGGTCAGCCATCGTCTGCCATTTGTGAATTCTGTCAGGGGTAGTAGCTGTGTTGGCAAGTACTTTATTTATGAATATTTCCTGGGATCGGCTGAGGGCGAGGTCCTTAAACATGTGAGGAGGAGTGAGATGTTTGAGTCTCTCCCTGTTAGCGTACTTGAGGAAGCGACGTATTCGTGCCATTTCGAAATGAGAGTTCGGCGGCCAATCCGCATAGATGGGGTCACCAAGGTCGGGAGACCCGCGTAAGAGAGGTTGAATACGAAAAGGATCTTGGCCAATCCCCCGCAGTGGGTGTGCGCCATCAGATAAGGAATACCATACCACACCATACCATACCATACCATACCATACCAGAGCGTGCATTGAAAGAGGAGCGTTGAGCTATACAGAGAAGTGAAGACGGTGTCAGATTAGAAACTCCAGATTGTGAGGTGGCAATACCACGCGTCACCTCTTTACCTCCCCCCTGGGCCCCCACGTGTCCCGGCGTCCAGGCGACCCTAACATCAATGCCATTCTTCTGCTTGTGCTATAGAATATGGCGGATGCGTAGAGCAGTGATATATTCCACACTGGGGTCCTCAATGTCTTTTAATGCTTCGAATGAGTCGGTGTAGATGGTGGATGGCGCTGCATTGTCTTGTAAGGCGGTCCAGATGGCCAAAAGTTCTGCCTGTGAAGGTGTCGCGTAGTTTAGTGTACAAATATAGCGCCTGGCCTCACCCGTCAGTAAATATTGCGTTGGCGTCGTACTGATTGTGTCAGTGAGAGAGGCGCTGTCTGGCCGTAGTGGCCCCTGTTGTGATTGGCGTGGACACCTTGGAGGGGTAAAGGGTAGGAAAAGCAAGGGGGGTGTCTTCGCCTGCAGTGTTCTGTGGTTCTATGTGGACGCGACACAAGGCCAGGACACACTGCTGTGGGACCAACCCATGAAACTGAGTCCACATGATCTAGGCCCAGTAGACTTTTGGGAAGTCAGCATACCCATGCCATTAAATTACACCATTAAATCAGTAGGTCGCTGAATCTCGCAATCTAACAAAAATGACATTGAGATACCCAAAGGTCATACTTTATTTGTATATCTTGCAAGTTGTATGCTAGTTTAATTATGAAGGCAGAAATGCAAGGATATTGTTATGAGTTTATGCAGTAATACATGCAATTGCAAACTCATGAGCAACTTTTCTTCTCTCTTGTTGGGCATAGCTTATGCCTCGTTACACGAATGCACACATGATAAGTTGTGGACGTGCAAGAACCATCCGCACTTGAAATTATACCATCAATCGCAGAAATAGACGGAACTGGCTCACTTCACTGCATGCTTTTCATTTCCTCTTGTTGATTGTGCTATCTACTATTTATAAAAACAAGGTGTTTTCCATCGTTCCGCATTGTTGCATATGTTTTACAGGAAGTCGAGAGATGGAAGCACGGAAAGGTTGGAATGGTTATAGGTGAAGTAGTTTCTTAGAATACGTACGGTCATGTTACTAGCAGCCCAAACAAATGAAATTCAATTCACGGAAGTAAGCGCAATATACAATTATAACTTTTAATGAGATAGTTATAGCAGTTGCAATAAGGATACAAAGACTGCAACATAATGAAGGTTTATTGGTTGCCATGGAGAAAAAAATTGATAGATCAGAAAAAAGAGATAAAAATGTTCAAATGATGCTCATTGTGCAATAAAAATTCGATAACAAATTGACGATGCTGTTTATTCCTAGCCGCAACGTTAAATATGCTACTGTGGAGACTTCATTGCGATTTATAGTCTGCACGTCGGCTTTGGAAGCCTGGTAAGCAATCGCGTCTCGCAGCGGAAATAACAGAACCTTGGAATGAGACGCTTACTTAACCGGGAAAAATACGCGGGAAAGCCGACACGACCAGAGTGCAACCTAAATGTCGCGAATAGAGCCCGACATTGCAATATCATATAGTATGCTGTCATATCATATTTCCTCGACACAGACATTTGACCATAGTTCCATATTCTTTAAATTGCTCCATCCGTAAAAGCATACCGCGCTATAACTAAGGCGTTTTCGTATAGCGCGGGCAGCTTGTACACAACAAACCAGAAAATTAGGACAACATCCGAAGGCCATATCTTCTCGTGAGTTAGGGCCTATTCACACTTGCGACTAGGCGAGGTCGCGCGACCAATTGCGACTGGAGACCAGAAAGCTACTCAAGACGAACAATGTTCACACTCACAAATGCGACTGACGAGCCGTTAAACCGAAATGTCTCACGATATACCGTTCACGTCTGTTTGAAATGTCATCGCGGCGTAAAATAAGCGTCAGCGTATACGGACGTCCTGTTCCTTCGCACCTGATTGATTCAGCTGCTCTGCAACTGCGGTCGCGCGACTGAAAAATCGAGCAGTGAGCGACTGGCCCAAAACGGTCGCTTTTCGAGAAAAGCGACCATTTGCGACTACTTGCGGCTGGTCGCTTTGCGACTAACTTGGTCGCCGAGAGTTGCCTGTTGGTGAGAAGACGAGGTTGGGAGGCGGAAGGAAACGAGAAACGGGTTTATTAGGGGCGAAGCTCCTTATGGCGGCACCCGTTCCGTCCCCGTCGTAGTAGTAGTAGTAGTGTGTAACCAGTCTGAGAAAAATGAAAAAAAAAAAATTCCGAAGTTGTGTCCGTAGCGCGGAATCGAACCAGGGACCCCTCGCTTCCGAGTGCGCGGCGTTAGCCCACTACGCCACGAAGCGGACATGGACAAACGCACCACGATGGCTATAAATACCCAACAAAATTTTTTAGGAGGCATTGACCCAACCAATGCCTCCTAAAAAAACAATGCCAGGGACGTCGCTTGCTTTGCCATTGGAGGTACGCTGCCATGCGTTGCGAGCGAGCGCCGCGTGTTGGCGCTAGCGACTGTACTGCCGGAGTGACGCTGTCGGCAACGCTGTATCGGCGCAGCTGACTACGGTACAGAAAGTACGCTACAGTGGCCAGAATCACTGTAACTACGCGTTGTGCAGGCGGTTGCTTGCGCGCTCGTGGCGTTAAGGGACCTTACGTGGCGTGCATTTGAGGTGCGCCGTAGAGCGCGCGCCTGCTGCGTGACAAAATTTTTCTTCGAAGGAAGACCAGCTCTGGGTCGTCCGGCAGAAGATGCCGGCCGAGTCCAAGTGCTAGCTTTTTTATAAGCTTTTTTCGACCGTCTTTCGACAATGCCGTGTAATGAGTTTTGAAGTTTTGAGCATTACAGTCACTTGGCGGATTTTCGAAGAAGAGTTAAAATTGTGTCAAGATTGGTAAAATCGTGGTAAAAAAAATGCGTGGGGAAATCGTGGTAAAAAAAAATGCGTGGCGAAGAGAGCTACGCTCAAAATTTAACTCGTCTTTAACTCGTGTACAGCGCCGCGTCGCTAGCGCGTTGGAGATGCGTTTGAAGAACGCTGGCATTCTTTCTGCCGACGGTCAACCGTGCATGCTGTGTTCGCCGCTGCCGAATAGTTTCGCCAGAAGCTCGCTTATGGGCACAAGTTCGTCCAAATAAAGGCTACTGTTATCCCAAGTCACCTCCTCTCTTTGCCAACTGACAAAGACCGTCACTTCAACGCGACAATATGTAGCGTGAATGTCGTCTGGTGAAGCAAAGGTCACGGTAGGCAAGGGCGGGCGTGCGTCGTCTGCTCGAGTTACATGGCACGGCGACGCGCCGCCTTGACGCTGCGCCGTGCTCCCTATTGGGCAGCAGAAATAAGCGTTACTTTCTTCTTCAATAAAATCACTACTACTACGCGCCGCCGCCGCCGCCGCAGGTGTGTTGCAAGCGTTCGCCGCGAGAGGCTCTAGGGGTTGTACTATGTGGAGAGGAGGAAAACGGAAAGGGTAGGGCGCCGCGTCTCCCGCTCACGTCCCAGGCATAGTTTTTTTTAGGAGGCATTGACCCAACATTAACGAAAGGGCGCGTTTCTAGCGCGTTTTTAACGCGTTTGTGCTAGCGCGTTACGGCCCGTGTAAGAAGCTGGTGTAAGACGCTGTGGCCTCTCCACGTTACCTTCAACGCGTTTCGAACGCGCTGCCCAAAGCGGTGGCAAGTCAAGTTCAAGTCGAGGAGCGTTTATGAATACGGGGGGTATACTCTCTCAGCAGTCATGTGATGGAGTCGGCAAACGCGGTGCACGTTCCGGCATGTGTAAATGGCTGCGTAAGACGCTGTGGCCGCTCCGCTCCCCCTTACTAGAGAGTACTGCACGTTTCTAACGCGTTTGTGCTAGCGTCCACTTAAGCGGGAGATCCGATGATTCCCTCCGGAGCTTCGCCCACTCATCATCATTCACCCCGTGGATATGCTGTGATTTTTTTTACATGACTGGCTCCAGATATGGGAGCGCACTCGAGGTCGGAGCACTTTAAATGTCTGCGCTCCTGACACGTCTGAGCACACATGTCAGCACACACTTCACTGCACCAAATGTGTCCGCTTTTTAAGCAGTTCTTTACCGTTGTTCCCTACACAAGGGAATTCGATGACCATCTTGCGGCCAATCAGAGGGGTCGTACTGTTCACAGAACTCCGCCCATGGTCGCACCACGTTACTGGACTCCGCCTCTGATGTTTGGCTTTCGAAGCAAGAATGAGGCAATCTGGAAACAGGGGTTCACGCTCCTTCCACGAAAGTCGTCCACACTGGTTCCTTGCTCTCCGTGACAGTCCGCTTGTCAGGGTCATGAGACTGGCCTGTGCCGTTATTATCGCTTCCACTAAGGGTGGCGGTTGCCAACGCCTCGAAGTGAGCTTCTTTGTTTGTGCGTCACGGTCGGTGTCGGGCTCCGTCGCCATCGAGGTGGTCGCTGATGAAGGCGCGGCCTCATGGGGAGCACCCAAAGAATATGTACGGCTGATTTGGGGCCCAACAATACATGGCAGTCTTTCCACCGCGGTGATTCACTATAATGGTACACGGCAAAAGCCTTTCGACATTCGTTTTCTTTTCGGGCTTGTTCGCCGCTGTACCATGGCAACAACATTGTAAATACGGGTGATGAGGAGGAAACCACCTCTGTATATAGCTGGTCGCCTCCAAAGTGCCTCGAGCGACCAGTCACGCGGCAATTTTGCGCGTATTCGCGGCCTTCTTTCCCGCTCGGAAATACACTTCTATGTAGCACGTATTCAGCAATGGAAAGCTGTATCGGGAGTTTTTCATGTTGCTCTACAATTTTCTCATTGATACTTTTTATCTAATTATAAAATTTGAGAAGTGGTATAATTATTTAGTATAATTATGTAATTAAGCGGAATGCAAAAAATAATCTGAGTACCTCCAAGCGACTGCAAACAACATTAGCTTGGTTGTGTCTAGCCACGTGGAATTTGCATATTGTTAAGTTTGGCTAAAGTTACGTCGGACACCCTGTATGTCACCGACGTTTCCGTAACTGGCCTGTACGAACTCATCTTATCCTTATGACCTTTGCCTTTGTTGATGACGTTCATCTTGCTTTCACGCCATCCAACCGGAATTTTATTCGTTCTTATCACTTGCTCAATGGCATTAGTTAGCAGTGTCTTGCACTTTGGACGGATGTTTTGATTAACTGTATTGGGGTTTAATTGGGTCCTGCGGCAGTGTTATTAAGGGCATTCTGTTCTGCATTTTTCTAGCAAAAGCTTTCGATGCTAAATTTTGATCTCTCGGGCTTCTCTGTTGCTTCTTGATCTGTTTGAGTCGGAACTACAACTGGGCAAGGGTGCTCCTGAGCCCCCTGTCATCTAGCAATTGAGCTACGGGAGGTGGCTGTCCCCCCGTCCACATTCTTCGGCATTTGTCAGTGTGCCTTGGTAGTGCTGACCCTTGGAGTGTTAGCCAGTTTTCTTTCGCCCAAACGACCTCCGCATGCACTGACGCCTGTTACCTAGACGCGTAGATGTAGCAAACAATTGTAAACGCCCTATCTCGGGCCACGGCCAACATCTCCTGTCAGGGCCCTACGGTGCAACCTACGGCGCTCTCTTTGCGTGAGGCTTACCCCATATTTTAGAACGTTCATACAATCAACCCGCCAACTCGACTGAATGATGATAATGATTTATTGGCATCGTCTTTGGAACAAGGTGGCGACAAATTATTACGCAGCTTGTTTGTGTTAATCAGGGGTGGTATTCTGTAAGAGTCTACCTAGTGAACTGTCCATTTCGGCTGTCGCTGATTGACTGCTGCTTGATGTGCAGGAAGGAGACTGGCTGGCACCTTCCTGCACATCAAGCAGCAGCCAATCAGCGACAGCCGAAATCCATGCTTTTCGTTCTAGCATTTTTGTTATACGCTGGTTTATTTTTCTCTTTCTTTTCTCTGCCATCCACTCAAGAAAGGGGGTGGCCGCGCCACCCGTCACAGAAGTAGTCACTGCGCTTGGTTGACGCCCGTCGGCAATTCATGAGAAGCATAGCGTCATGTTCTGCCGAGGGGGCGGCGCTTTGCTCAGCTATTTGGTTTTAGAGTCATTCCAAGTGAAGCTAACGGTAAAATTCATTGGTACATCTCTTAAATACGAAAGTTAAGATCGAAATCAGATAGGCAAAAGGCTAGATACTCATAGATGTATTAAAACCTTATTAAACGAAGCCCGCTAGGGGACTCTTTGCCCCCACCCTGTTTCAAAGCGGATGCTAATAAACGTCATCATCACTATCCTACGTGCAGTGGAGAAATACCTTCGGGTCAAGATTGTTTGAGAATACGGTGGTTGGTCTTGACTTGGTCTAGTCTTGACTGACTAGACTTTACCTCGAGCTTTTTTCAATTCTTTTTTTTTTCATTTTTGTGCAAAATATCTAACACGCTTCAGCTTACTCGTATCTATGTGGTAGACTCGATACCTTGACAAGGCGTAAGTAAACATTTCTTTTACATTTTTTAACGTGTCCGGACAATTAGTATTGTGAGTATTTCAAGCGCGAGAGGACAAAGACGGCACATGATGCGCGAATTCCTTTTATAGTCGACAAGGGGAAGGGTACCTGCACACGTTTGCGTAATTTATAAGGGCATCCCGCACGCAAATTCATCTACCACTGCAATGACACGAAAGCAAAAACCATACAGCTTGTAGAAGTGGAAGGTTCGTTATTCCAATTCCATATTTTTTTAGTATCCGTGCTGAATTTGATTTTGCTATTTTGACAGTCCCTACTGAACAGTTTTACAGATGCGCGTTTGTTTCCCATTTAGCTACCTCGAACCGGACATGTTTCAGTCGTTCGAAATAAGGGACGACCTGAACGCGTCGAAGCATCATCGGCGGGTGCACCACTACGGCGTCCTGAACATCTACGAAGAGCATACAGCTGTCGGAAAGCTCGCGACGGGGACCGCGCCTTACATACTGAAGGTGAGTGGCTGGTATGTCTTTTCAGCGACTGTCCCATCGGCTCACACTGGCAGGCAAGCTCCACAGTGGAACTTTCTAAGCCTGATCCCCGAGATTCAGCTTGACTGGCTGGGTGCGTCTCTCGCCGGATAAACTCTGCGGGGGGAGGCGCTTTAGCACAAGCTGTCACTCAGTAGAAGAGATAGAAGACTTGTGTGTCCTTTGAAAAATTCCAACCTAATTTTGAGTGAAGCTGTTTGTTTCGAGCAGGTGCATTGGAATTTCAGTTGCTTCAAAAGAAACTGCATACTTTGAAACTGTGCCCAGATATGACTCGCCCGTTTGAAACCGTGCCCGCATATAATATGTAGTATTTTTGAAGGCTGTATTTTATCCACTCATTTGAATTCGACTACGGATTCTATAGCGTCGCCCCCCCCCTCCTTTTTCTTTCTAAATTTGGTATTTGATTTTCTAATAGCTCTCCTAGGGCATCGGGCGAAGTTCTGTATCGTTCGTAAAACTGGGTTATGTTGCTCCGGATCACTGGCGTACGTAATTTACTGCTAAGGCATTGGTTAGTCCGCCATCTCCGAAATTTGCCTACACATTACCCCTAACTTGTAACAAATTTTTTACCAATTATAGATAAGTAAGGTGCCTTATGTATTTCACCGAGGACCCCTGAGAAACATGCTACGAACCTCGTATAACGCAATAAAATAACGAATTAACAAACAAAACAGGGTTCAGTAATTATTTGCAAAGCTCCTACTTAGGCTACGAACGTGAAAGTTTTCCGTGATATTAAACTCAACATCCCCCTCACCCTCCCTTCCTTTTCTCCCTATATGAACTCGGTGCCATTTAAAGTTCTTTTAGGATACTGGGAAATACTGCTGATAACGGTGGTATGACACCCTGGAGGATAATAAGAAATAATTTCACGCAAAGACTGTTTTTATCCACACGCATTTATCGTCGCACACTGAGTTGCCGTAGTGGTTCCCGTATTTTTGCAAAGTTTGAACTGGTGTAAAGTGTAGTTATCAGGTCAGCGGGCTGAATTTTGCACCGCTCTTACAACACACTCATACTCACAACGCTGCGAAGCGCACGTATACGTAATTTATTGCAATGGCCCCAACTGGACCACATATTTTGAACTTTGCCTACAGGTGAGACACAAGTAACATTCAAATGCAAGACTTTCATACTTTCGTGTCTGCCATCCCGCTGCTTTAGCTGCAAAACGATTATAAGCTGCGCTAGAAAAACCGAAACGCCTTTGGTCGGCTCCCAGTGCGTTGGTAAATCTCGTTTTATTAGTTTACCAATATCTTTATTTGGGTTTCAGAAAACATTAACCGTCCATTATGATACTCCTTAACGCGAAATTTGAGCGAAGCTCTATAGGTGTTTTCATTTCGCCATATATTTACTGGCGCAGCCAATCTGTGTCGTGCGGCACGTTCCAAACGGAGCGAAGTGGTGGCGCGACGGCCTCGCTAATCGGGCGATCGCCAGAGGCAGCGCATGGCTGATGCGTGGGCGCGATTCACAGCAGCCACCGCAGACAGACCTCCGCTCATGCAGCGCTTTGGTGAACAGACGGACGCGTAGAGTGCCTAGAACCCCTTGATAATTTGAAAGTAGCGACACTCTCCTCCCCGCCGCGCTTTCCTCCTCGAGTCTCCTCACCCGCCGGCTGCGCGCGCTGCGCAGGGCACGCTATTGCGCCTGAGCTCCCGCGGACGGGCTGCAGAATTCGATGGAGGCGCATGATTTTGGGCCAGTTACGTGCCCCAGTGGCGTTGAAGATTTTTAAAAATAGTGATAACAGCATGAAGAATGCTGAAGGCAACGCTTATGAGGAGGTTGGTTTCATCTTAAAGCAGTATGAATGACACACACTCATGTAAAAGGAGCTTTGAGGGCAGTTATATACTCCAGTTAATTTTTTCTGCCACATGATACGCTGCTTTACTTTGTGCATCTGGTCTGGTATTGCTTGTGGCAAATCGCTCTGTGTTTGGCAGTTTTTTCTTGCATGTGCACGCATGTGCACCACAGGGATTATATTCAGCGTGCCTTCTTATAATGAATTACTGGCGAGTGCATCGTCCGTCCATGTGTTTGCCTCAATGTCAAAGTAGCTTTTGAGCTGTGGTTTCTGCATTGAATAGGACGGTTGCGCAATTTCAGTGCGATGAAGCGGTGCCGGCAACCACTTATCGCCCACAATAACAGAAGCTGAGGAAAGGTATTTACAGATTATTCTTTAGGCATCGGTGTCAATGAAGCTTAAAAATACTCGATATACCTATGGGAGAATGCATTCTATATTTTTAAGCAAAAGAAACGCCTCTGGATAAGGTATTTTGATAGTACACACCGACATACCAGTTAAAGTATGTAGTAGGATAGTTAAAATTGCGATGTTGATCAGCGGGGGGCCCTATGCCGACGTAGTGTAGATTGCAGGGAAGCATGCGGTGGCGACAGGCGCTTGCATAAAGGATCATAGTGTGGTTTGTTGCGTCGTTAGGTGACCGAGATCATTATTGCTGAAATTATTAGAGGCGGGACAAGGAGCAAGCAGCAGCAATCACTTAATACTGTTAGTTCGAGGATCATGCCGCTGTCGAGGGGGCTTCTGCGCTTCACGACAGGTGGGTGGGAGAAAATTGTTGGAACTGTGTTGGTATTCAGCTTTTTTTCCAAGTTCTTGTAATATGCGCGGCTCAAATTGGTATTCAGTGAAATGTAGCTAGAACATTTATGGAAAAGTTAATCACTCAGGCAAGATGAATAAAAGCGTCCTTTATACAAGTACAAGTGGCTAATACGCTGCAGTGCTAAACATTATTGCCTACATAATATTCGCTGCATTGCTACATCATAACCATAATCATTATTTATTGCTCAACCTTCGTAATCAAAGCGCATTGATACAATGACATCGGCTCGTGTTACATGGATGGAAAAGGTTTACCCACAGAACAAAACCGAAGAAAGGTGATTGTAACGCATTCGCTATTAAAGCGAAGATTCCCGGCCTCCGCCTAGAAGTCAACAGCAAGGGTGCGTGATCGCGTCGTGCACATTGCCTGTATCCGTGAGAAAACCAAATAATAATCGTCACCCATTCACGCGTGCATGGCAGCCCAGTTCAAAGGAAATTCAATGAACTGAAAAAGATTAGCTAGGTGTCCTTAGCTATCGCCTAAAAGACGCGAATGCGAGTCTTATAAAATCTACTGTAATTCATCTCAATACACACTAATCCACCTTCACGCACCTTATTCGACCTATATCCACTCTAATCCTCCTTAATACACCTTAATAGACCTTAATCCACCTCAATGCACCCTAATCCTCCTTAATGCACCTTAATCGACCTTAATCCTCCTTAATCCATCTTATTCGACCTTAATCCTCCCTAATGCTTCTTAATACAGTTTAATAGACATTAATCCATCTTAATCCTTCTTCATGCACGGTAATCGACGTTAATCCACCCTAATCCTCCTTATTAAATCTTGATCCACCCTAAACCACCCTAATCCAACTTAATCCTCCCTAATCGACCCTAGCCCTCCTTATTTAACCTTAATCCACATTAATCGACCTTAAATCACCTTATTCCAATCATTAATCAGTCATGAATTTACTTTGCTAATCATTAATAATCTATTATACACGGCTGGACATGATTTGGCTCGCTTCGGGCCTTCATTAGGTCACGTTACTTTCTGTACATCAAACGCTCACCTTGAAGCATATCCAACTAAGGGTCTCGCCTTAAAATGTAGACTAGCTGGTGCTCATCACCTGCAATACCGCGGGAATACTTCCCACTAATTTTTCTCAGGCCCTGGATTCATTGTATTTAAGTGACTGACACACACATCGAAGCTGTAAATAGCTCCTCTACAAGCTGCTATTCCGATTTTCAGTAAAACAGGCAACGGATCCTAACAATCACGAAAAGTGCGATCGAGAGGCTGTATCTTCGGGAATATTTGTTCAGTGGAAAGCAGAATCTATAATGCTGCATTTCCGATTGAATAACAGTTGACGACGTGCGAGGTGACGGAGTCCCAGCAGAATATGCGTCATTCTGAGGAAAACCCCATTTTTATGCAACGTACAAATTGCCGCAACAAGAAAGCTAATGAGCAGGCCGGAAGAATTGAAAACAAATGCAGGATTAGGGGACGCTTCGATATGAGCAATAAGAAAGGCGTCTTACCTCGCAAACAATACTGTTCCTTGTCCGAACAAAGTTCTTTCGGCCAATGTTGTGCAGCCACTGCTTCTTGCGCAAGCCATCACGCTTCCCTTGCGGTATCGTAAAAACTGCATAGTCCATCATCACGCTTCTTGCTGCAGTTATATGCGCAGCAGCATGGCATAGCGCTAGAAGACAGTGCACGAAACAGCGTGCAATGCTAGCGTGCGACCGAGCTCAGGCGCAAAATGGCGCGAACGAAAAAGCAAAACACAAGCAAAACGCAAGCTCCGCTCGTTTCCAAGGGCAACGGCAGGGAGACCAATCATCGTGCAAGAAAACGGGCCCAAGACCGTCTGTCGCGGAGGGGACTCGCGAGGGGCGAGGAGGAGGCGAGGAGGTCGCGCGCAGGCGGCAGAGTACAAAGAGTGGCGGTACTTTCCTACACCAAGGGGCTTTAAGAGTGCCTTGATTCGCGCGCCCCCGCTAACGGAGAGGAGGCGAGCGAGCGCATCGAGGCAACGACGAGCGCTACTATGATGCTATCTCGTAGCCACCGTCACCATATTCCGTCCTGCGATGCACTACGCCTTTCTTCTCACGCTTTCGCCATGCCCTACTCCTCCAGTTTCCTTCTCGCGCTAGCAGCAGGAAGAGCGCCTATAAGAGCTGTGCTCTAAAACGTTGTAGCAGTTGATTCAGAGAAAATTAGACCGATTTAATGTATTTGCAACTACCTTGATAATTATCGTGTTTTTTTTCTGTGCCAATATTGTAGTTGAAGCAAAATTAAAGAAACGCGTTCTGTGCCCTTATCTTATTGACAGACACTGCGGAATCTGCTGGGTTTCGACAGAAATCGCAACAAGGTCTTCGTAGGTGTTGGATACTACTTTTACAACGACACAGATGCATGGGCGGACCTGGAGTACACTGCAGAAAACCTCGCATTGTGAGTACGCAACGTCCAGTGAACGCATGCAGCCAACTGCTTAGGGGGGTGCATTGGTCCTAAGACACCCGGGAAATGCGCATACTTTATTTTAGAAGATTTAATGTACCCGCTTTGCTTTAGGATTAACAAAGCGCAAGTTCTTGACATAATTTTTTGTATAATTTTCAAAATCTCTACAATTTTATGCCCCCGATGTTATGAAGCGCTTAGAAGCGCAGAGCGTACCTGACAGGAAAGTAAAGAAGATAAGAAAAATGTACACGAGAATAACGACAATCCCTGTGGCGCGGACCAAAGCGCAACAAATTAGCGTGACAAGCTTATTAGCTTTGAATAAATTACGCATTAGCGTTTTAATTATTGTATCCCTATCAATAGGCAATTATTTCAGGTAATTTTCTCCTTAGGTATCAGTATAAATGCCAGCATAACAGACCAAGAATTTAGTCTTATCTAGGGAGCTTTTAGTAATGTTTCTCACAACCTTATGAATAATAGTGAATGACCAAGGGAAACCATAGCCTGGAGGCAACTCCTTTGAGGAGAGGACTTGTCTTCGGTAGGACCCTGGAAAAAGCCAGTCCCCTTGTCTCTCGTCACCGAAGTATTGGTCACCTGAAAGCACCAGCTCCACAAACAAAGGCGACTCGAATTAGAGGTATCGTATAATACAAATTTATTCTTCGAAACTTTGCCTCAAGGCTAAGCTTCACCATGTTCAGCCATTGTTGCTATATTCTAAGCTCCATCTTCCTGTGAAACTCAATCTTATGATTAACAAAAAGCGATTCAATGCAGTCTATCTCGCACTCACGATTGAGATTGAACTATTAAGCGTTTGAGGCTACTTAGCTGATAAATCTCACCCGCCACTGTGGAATAGTTGCTTTCGCGTTGCGCTCTTGGGCTCGAGGCTGTGGGATCGAAAATCGGCCTCGGCGGCCGCATTTGAATAAGGGCGCAATGCCAGAACACCCGTGTACCGCACATTGAGTGGACGGTAAAGAAACCCAGGTAGTAGAAATTAATCCGGAATCTCCTACTACAGTGTGCCTCATAATCATATCGTTGTTTTGGCACGTGGACCCCTGAATGTATTTTTTACAAACCTTTATTAGGAAAGCTGTAACATTCAACACGGGTAAATTGCTTTGCAGCTGCAGGAAACACGAATATTATGTATGTAAAGGACGCGGGAACAATCAGGTTTCCCCAGATTGTAGTCATCCTAATATTGCTACGTTACTTTTTTAGTACAAAAAAATGCCGACTTTCACGCTGCATTTCAGATATGTCCGAGTCAGGATCTGGCGAATGTGCTCTGAGAGAGAAACTTCCACTGAGACTCCATCCGATAGCTAAAGTCAGGATCTGCGTGTTTTATTTACCTCTGAGATTATCTGATTTGCGGCACTATGAGCCAGACATAACTGAATGTTGGCACCATGCCAACATTCAATTATGTACACAATATACAACACAGGTACACAATATATATATATATATATATATATATATATATATATACGTATCGGGCGAACGGAACTAAAAACACAAATGAAATAAGAGGGTACACGTGGAATCATCGCACAGGTGTCCCCAGCGTGATCAAAACACACATTGCAAAAGATTATAGCAATTATTTATGAAACCACATTTCTGTTTTGGACAGCGACACAGAAGGTAGGCTCACGCGCTCATCTTTCCTTCTGATTTCAGAGGCCTGAATAATTTATCTTGTCATTTTACTTTTGCTCCGGTTTAAGATAACTGTTTTTCAAAGACCGGGACTCAGCCGCCGTATCGGCATTGCACGCATAAATCGCATAAATGCTTTTGCAGCATTATACTTATGATGCTCCTTTTAACGTCTCGTTAATACATCGGGCTATCTGACCGGCGCTGAACAAACCTTAAGAATCTGACACTTTTTGTTCATGTTCGTAAACATATTGAAGTACTTCACTGAAAAAGTTCGTAATGACGCCAGGGAAATGTGCAGACGCCTCAACCTAGAAACGTTATTCCGAAACCTTGTATCTTCCCTTTAGGCCAATGAGTCATCTCTAGTAAGTAGAGATTGATCACCATACCGGCCCGTAAAGAAGAGCAAAAAGGAAGCTTCAGAAATCTTCTCTAATGCCTAAACGCACAAGCCCGACAATTCACTCTGAGGAATTGTGTCACAGAACTGAACCCGGCAGAAATGTGCGGCAATGTTTATTACGGAGGTACTTGAAGCTGTTACGAACGGTTTTGTTCATTTAGTTGGAAAAGTGCTGAATTTTTTTTTTAAATAACAGACCCAATAGCAGCACTGAAGCCATGTTTTGTCGACATAGAATACCTTCTTTATTCTATTCCGTATAATCATTTGATGAAATATGCGGATGATAGCACTGACACACTGGGAGCAGCCTATTTTGAAAACGCGTTGGGGTTTTCATTTTAACAATTTTCGAAACAACTTTCTTTTTATGTAAAACAAACTTGTGCGACATGGCAAAAAAGTATTGACTGTCAAGCAAAGAAATGACATATGCACAGGGACCTGCATTGCTCCCTTCCTAAGTGACATGTACCTTACTAGACGTGAACGACTTCTTGAAGAGCGTTTGAAAAATGGGGATGTCGTTGCAGTTTTTAGGTGTGCGGACGATGTTTAATTCTTTCTGTACTGAATCCACTAATTGCGATTTTAGTGGTTTCGAAAGCCTTAACCACGTTCACTCAAGTCATTTCTGTGTGGTTTTGACGCATACCATACTTAAGTTTGCACTTTTCAATACTGCACATTTGCTCGAGCGACGAGCCCAGAGGCAATGAGCCCGTGCTTTCATTCACATTTGCGCATTCGAGACTTTCAAAACGTGCACTTTGCTGTCTTAACTCATTATTTCTCCGATAAATCTCTGTGGGGTTAGGTCTGTCGGGTTGGGGTTAGGCCAAGGGTCTTGTCGATCCTAGTTACCCTTGCGACTGCTGACTTCGATTGCGGAGAGCATGAATAGGAAAACCTGGGTCGGATCGAATTTGTGCAATAGCACTGCTAGGCTGAAGAATGTAGCGGTAGTGCATTATATACATAGCATTTCTCATATTTCAAAAGGACAGAGAAAAAGGCCGGAGTAGATAACGTTTTTTTTTTCTGACCACGAGCATATGTAGAAGCTCTGCGAGTATGTCAACTCTAACAAGGAAGAGGTGACCATCTGTCTCACGCGGCACGAGAAACAATTGAATTAAATTGCATTAAAAATTCTCTCTATTCGATTACCTTTCTTTAAAGAAGCGTATATTGGTCAGCCAGAGGCTAAAACAGCATCATCATGATGCTAAAGAAGTTGTTTCAGGTCATTTAGGCGCGAATAGCCGAGAGTGCGGCTGCGTCCTGGTTTTTGAAAAAACTTGTATCTTGAATCGGGCCCAAAGTACAGCCGATCCCCATTAATTTTACTATTGCTGTGCATGTTTTTGCGCTGGAACTTTTCAATGTGTTCGAATAAAGTTTAAAGTCGAGCTAACCAAAGTCGAATTTACGGGAGTCGAACTGCAATAGAACAAGAAAAAATATTGAGGGTTGTGAAATCGCAAGAGGGAAAAACAGAGTACATAGGCATGCCCACGGCATCGCTATTCTAAGAAAAAAGGACTCTGGGGCCGAATTCACAAAGCTTTTTGTGCGTACGTGCTGTTTTTTACTGGTTGATCGCCTTCGCTAATACGTTCCACATCGCTATTGGCTGGCACGAACGCTTTCAGCGTGAGTGAGTGAAACAGCTTTATTCGGTCCAAATTAGACGCGAGTAAACTCAGCGTAACCTGGCTAGGCTCACTCGGGGACCATCAGGCCAAACCTGACGGCCCTCTCGCGGGCCCTCTGGACTGCCAGGATTTGAGTGGTCTGGTCTTGGGCCTTAATAAGCTTCATCATTTCCTCTTGGGTGAAAGGGGGACCGGCAGAGACGCAGCCCCACAGGACATGCTTGAAGTCCGCATAACCACCACACAGGGGGCATTCCGGGCTAGGGAACCGTTCGGGGTACATTGTGTGCAGTGCCACAGGGCTCGGCTAAGTGCTTGTTGGCCGAAGTCTGAGATTGGCTGCCTGGGCTCTGCACAGCGAGGAGTGCGGCAGAGGCAGGAGTCTTCTTGAGAGATAAGTATGCTTGCACATCTCTTTGTACGAACAGAGAGGCTCAGGTCGCCCAGGAGAGGACGCGTTACCCGGCGCACGGTCAGTCAAACCTCGTGCAGCCGAGTGCGCCTCCTAGTTGGGTTGAGCGAGGCACCCTCAATGGTTCTGAGGGGTGCAGGGAACCAGGCGAATGAGTGACATTTGAGGTCTTTAGCAATTTGGATGATACGTAGAGCCTGGGAAGCCACCATCCCCATCTGAAAGGCCCTGATAGCGGTCTTGGAGTCTGAATAAATCGTGTCGTGTACACTGTCCGTCAATGCAAGAGCAATTGAATCCTGCTCTACAACGCTGGAAGTAGAAGTGCGGAAGATAGCGCAGCTGAGGACATTGGACCACTGTGGAGAAAGCTTCTTCTTGAGCGTACGAAGCTGCGTCTACGAAGCATGTTCGATCCTCGTCTTCTGTGTGCGTTCGGACGGGAAGGCTGAGGGCAAGCTTGAAGACTCTTCTGATTTGGGCATTGATCTTGTTGCGCTCCGACACGAGCCAGTTGCGCATAGCCGCCGAATAAGCGATTTGGCACATCACCAATGTGTGGATAATCCGGATCAGATTGTCCTCCCTGATTCCGCGGTACCTATTGGCGATTCTTCGGATCAGTCCGTGAGCGCTTTCTGTCTTGGAACAAATGCGTTTGACGGCGGCTCCATTGGTCCCGTTAGACTCGATAAACATTCCTAGGACCCTCACTGTGTCCACCCGCGGAACTGGGGAGCCGTTACCGGTGAATAACGTAATGTGGCTCTCCGTTGCTGGCTTCCAGGACCGGTGATAACCACCTCAAGGCCTCTTCTTGTAGAGTAAGTGCTCAGATTTAGCGCGCGAGCACCCTAGCCCATTTCGGATGAGATACCTTCCTTCATATCGATAGCCTGTTACAAAGCACCCTCGACCTGACCCTCACATCTGCTGTGGCACCAGATGGTGATGTCGTCCGCGTAGATCTTGTGGTTAATGTTCGGAATTTTGATCAAGGTCCTTGACAGGTTGCTCTCCATAATCAACCTTGACAGGTTGATTATGGAGATGTTGAACAGCATCGGGGAGATCACCGCCCCCTGAGGTGTTGTTCCCTTTGGCCCAATCTGAATTTCGTGGGTCAAAAACTCATCAATCATGAGTCTAGTGGACCTCGAAGAAAGGAAGGAGCGCACGAAATTGTACGCCCGCTTGCCAACGTAAAACTCTGTCAGGTTGTTGAGAATAAAGGCGTGCGATATGTTGTCAAAAGCCTTTTCCAAATCCAAGCCCAGAATTGCCTTAGTGTCGACGGATGTGGAGTCAATGATCTGATGCTTGATCAGCCTCATGGCGCCCTGAGTCGAGAGCCCCAACCGAAAGCCAATCATGTTGTGAGTAGAGCATTCGTTAGACTCGAGGTGGTCAGCGAGGCGGTTAAGCATTGCGCGCTCGGTCATCTTCCCAACACACGACGTCAGGGAGATGGGTCTTAGATTGTCGATGCTCGGCGCCTTACCTGGCTTGGGTATGAGTACTGTGTAGGCTGCTCTCTAGCTCTTGGGAATGAGGCCGCTGCGCCAGATTTCGTCCAGATTGTTTGTAAGAAACTCAATTGAGTCGTCGTCGAGATGCTTGAGCATTTTTTGGTGATCCCGTCGGGCCCAGGGGAAGATCTGCCGTCGAGCGATGCGAGAACCCGCATGACCTCAGCACCGGAAAATCCTCGGCCATCGATGGCACGTCGCGCACTTCGTACTCGGGAAACTGGGGGGGGGGGGGGGGGGGGCAGGGGCACTGGATCGTCCGTGGCCGCCAGGTACATGTCTACGAGCTGCTCTGTGACCACCTCATCTGGAGTCGAGTCGGTGGCCACATGGACAGCTTTTGCCAAAGCTCTCTTCTGATTGGACTTGGTGTTGCCATCGTGTAGTCGATGCCTTAGGAGTCTTGCGCTTTTACCGGTCTTGAGCTGGCCCTCCACCGAGTCGCACAGCTCGTCCCATTGCTGCTTGCATAGCACCTTGCAATGAGCCTCTATTGTTTTGTTGATTTCGGAAATTTTCTTGCGTAGTCTTCTGTTTTGGCACTCAGTCTTCCATCGCGCGAGCAGTGCCTGCTTGGCTTCCAACAGATGTGCTAGCCTACTGTCCATGCTGTTCACCTCCACATCGGTTGTCACCTCCTTGGCGGCTCTAGTCACATCCTCTTTTATCCCATCGCACCAAGAGTCTAGGCCTGTATCTTGGTTGAGGACGCGCTCGGAGCGGTTGGCTCGGAACAAGTCCCAGTCAGTGAACTTAAAGGTCCTCGTCTTGTTACGGGCAACCTTGATGGCCACTTCGATGATGCAATGATCGCTACCGAGGTCCATGGCTGTGTTGGTCCACTTGACGTTTTCCAGGTTCTTGACAGAGGTGAGATCCAGAGTCGTATCTCGGCACACCGAGTTTGCTCTCCTGGTCGGAAAGTCTTAATCGGTTAGCAGCGTAAGATGTTCCTTGGTTGCCGTGTGCCATATGTCTCTACCATTCTTCGTATTGATGCGATAGTCCCACGCCTAATGCTGGGCATTGAAATCCCCCATGGCGACTAGAGGTTGACAGCAAGCAAAGTGCACGGCCGGCTTGAGAATACCACCAGCCCTGGCTCTGTGAACGCTGGCTCTGCAGTAAACATTGAGAATGAGGATACTGTTTCTTCTTGGGTGCCGCTTAAGGCGGTCGACAAGGAGTTCGGTCATGACGTACTCGACCCCATTCAGCGTAAAAATGTTTTTGTGAACATGTGCCCTATTTCTTGATTGTTTGCTATTAACTGTTAGATAGTCTGTTTTGATTACGCGGTGCACTCGTCTAGAGTGCAACGCGTGCACTTCAATATGTACCCCTAAACGTATGTTATTCTTGGTTTTATTTCTGTTTGTCCGATGTGTATGTATACATGTACATTGTGTACCTGGGAAGATAAAATTTTCGTAGTGGAAAGTATCGCTGTGTGCGTCGTCTTCTGATTTTTTCTAGTCGTGCTTCACATTCCATAGTCATCCATCTTCTAAGACGTATGCTACATTCAGAATAGCCTTAACGGAACTACCTACTGTGCCCGTTTTACATTTTGAACGACACTGAGAATAAGAAGGATACTAACCCCCGTATTCTCAAACGATCCTGCACTCAGATGTCTTCCTCCACTCAACCGAGTTTAACGCAGTGCTACCATTCGGCTAAAAAAGATGCTATTCTTCTCAGGTATTGGTGTCGAATGGCAATGAAGATTATTGAACCCTCTATCGAGGGGTGGCGCTGCCATTCGCTTTCTCTGTTCGAGGTGGAGTGTAGCGTAGGGGAACATTCCAGAATACGGGGGTAAGTTCAACAAGAGTGAGCGAAAAAAAAATGTTTTGAAGCGTGGAATTACAATATCTTTCGCTGGTTTGTTTGGGTGAGATACTTTTCTGACCCCTCGCTGTACCACATGTCACTTGAATAATCGTTTTTTCCCACAGGCCTGAGGTGGACATCCTGGTGGTACTGAGCACAGTTATAACGCTGCCGAGCAACGGGCAATGCATCACACTGCCTGTCAATGCCTATAGGAGCCGGAACGTGTATACGCCCACTCTGGCAAGTGTATCCACATTTTTATCAGGACGCATTCAGAAAATGTGCGAAAAAGGTTTATTTTTATCTTTTTAAAGTACTTGAGTTTTGAAGAGGTGATCAAAAAAAAAAAACGAAATGGGCAAATAACGCATTAGTGTCGCGTATATCCTCTTGTAGTATACGCTGAGTGAGTCTCCAGTCGTCAATACTTTACGAAGCGTAGGCGTCGACGCGCGATGCCAAGATGAACCTCGTTCTGCTCTTCCTCAATCCCTTGCTGTGCCACATCATATAGAAAACATACATAGGCTTGACGTGAGAGGACCGAGATGGCCTAGGACGAACACAGAGGCTATAGTCACAATCACTGGGGTATGTGATACGTCACAAGGCACTGAGCGACGAGAAACAACAAAAACTAATACAAACTGCTGAAAACGTCGGCTATTAGGGGCTATAGTACGGTTTCAACCACACAACGTGCATAATCTCAGTTTGCGGTTGTCGACGTCGGGGAGCCTGGCTTCCGCCAGGAAGGACTTCGTAAATCACGTCACTAATTCGCTGCAACACTCTGTAAGGCCTGAAGTGGTGACTCAAAAGCTTCTCGGATAGTCCTTTTCGGCGGACGGGAGTCCGGACCAAAACTTGATCACCAGGTTGGAACTCGACTTGTCGATGGCGGAGAGTGTAACGGCGCGCATCAATCCTGCCCTGCCACGGTGGCTTAATTGCTATGGCGGCCAACGCGGCCGCATTTCCATGGCTGCTAAATGCAAAAAACCCCCTGTAGTGCGCATTTGGTGCACGTAAAAAACCCTATAACAGGCGAGATTTGAAACACTTGGCCTATAATTTCTTATTAATGCGAAGGCATTATATGGCTCATGAGGCGGAGAATCCGGCGTTGGCATGACCACCCAATGTTCCAAAAAGGCTGCGAACCCTCGACCTTTGGTGCGAGGCGTACCCACAACCATTGGCGGTTGCCGATAACATCACTTTTGGTGTTAATTGAGGCGAAGGTAATTAAGATACAATTAATTAGGACAGAGTTAATTAAGGAACTCGAACCCACGACCTTTGATGGGAGTCGCATCCTCGACTTTCGTGAGTCTCTAAACCATGACCTTGCGTTGTACGGACCTTGTGACGAACATTGTTGGTCACGTGACCTCGCGGCGCTTCTACTGACGTCGCCGCTCGAGTCACGTGACCTCGCGGTGCTTCTGCTGACATGCCGCTCGAATCACGTGACTGCGCCAGTGGCGCCACCGGACGTCGCCGCGCTTCTGTGGACGTAGCGGAAATGCTTTCGCATTCAACCACGTAGGGATTGCAGAATGCCCTTGAATTTTTACTTCATTTCTTCTACCTATCGCACAAATTTATACCGAAGCAAATATCAACACATTTATCCCAAAAACTAAGCAAATACATGTCTGTCAAAAATATTGGGTTGCCTGGTGAAGGTAAATGGAAGGTTCAAGACTAGTGTTTAGTACTTGCTTTGACAAAGTCAATGTGTGTTCATGAGGTACCCTTCCATGCAGATAAAAATAAGAGACTACTTAAGCAAATGAAACCATTTTTACAGTGATGAAAATATTACCACCCCGTGCTCAAAGAAGAGATTCACATTCAGAACTTTATTTCCAACGATTTGTTGGAGGTCCTTCAGATTGAAAGCTGTTGGAAAAGCTTAAAAGTGCCTGGAGGCCTTTCATGACAGCACAACAGTCTGCGCACAGGAAAAGAAACAGAACATATTAGTATACACCTATAAGCTGATTAAACCTATTAGAAGTACCTGGTGCTAACAAAACAGTGCTATGTGCACAGAGTTATAAAGTGTTGAGAAAGAAATGCACATTACCATTAAGTATATCAAAGACAGAATGGATCTGTATCGTACTAACGTCTGTGTAACATTAGTGAAAATCCATCTACGAGCTCTTGCGCACAGGCTCAGGTGAAAAATAAAAATAAACAACACTACATGGAACAGTTTTATGTACAAAAATGCTGTCGCATCTCTTTCTGGGAAAAGGCAGCAATTTTATTTCCTTGGTTTTCATACTTAATAATAAGTAAAGGCACATTATAGGTTAGTGATTGCATTAAATAATTAGTACGCCTATACGCTACGAGCCACCTTTTCTGGCTGGGCGAGTCACTTAGCTGTCGTTGTATCCCTGACAGCGACTTCAGAAATGATAAGAATCTATTTGAGGAAGAAAGTACGAGTACAGTAAACAAGATTTATAAACATCAATCACTTTGATAATGTTAAATTTGGTGAGAAGTGGTGCTGCTGTGTGGAAGTATGGAACGTTAGCAATAATTCGAAGTGCACGTTTCTGAAAAGAGAAAGTTACTGTATGTTAGTCTTTGACGTGGCTCGTCCACGTTAGCGGCACGGCAACTCGCCGCACGCCTTTTGCCGATCGCGGGCTGCCGTTTGACGGCCGTGCGATGACGGTTCGATGCCGGTTTTGCTCCCGAACGGCGAGATTTCCTTGCCGTAGAGCGGATGAGACCGGGAACCACTTGTGCGGCAGCCGTAAAGCGAAGTGGCCAATCAGCGACCGAGGAGTGGTCACTCTGGCACTCTTGCCTGCAGGCTCACCGGCGCTGATCGCTCGGTGGCGCCGAAATCGTCGCTAGGTCTTCTCCGGTTCACTGCTAAAGCTGACGTCGCTTCGGAATAAACCACCGATGCTCACAAGCCGCAATATTACCAGCGCAGCTGTTTTGGCCGGCCGTTAGGCCATGGTGCGTCGGAAAAATGTGGGCCGATCCTGGCGGTATTGCAGAAAGGGTCCAAGCGCAATGGCACATACCCCTGTGAACTAGCGAAGCTGAGGCTGACTAAGTCTAGATAAGCATGGTTGGGACTGCTTAAGCTTAGTCAGTCATCGATAGTCAATCGATATCCAATCAATAGCTTCTCAATAATCAATAAATTCCGGAAACTGCTGGTGATGACTCGGTAGTGCTTAGCCTAGCCCAAATACGTGGCCAATACCTTGCGAGAGCCAATCCATAGCCAATCAGTAGCTAATCGATAATCCACAAATAATCAATAAATTCCGGAAAATGGTAGGAATGACTTGGCAGTGCTTAGCCTATCCCAAATACGGGGCCAATACCTTGCGATAGCCAATCGATAGCCAATCAAAAGCTAATCGATAATCGACAAATAATCAATAAAATCCGCGAAATGCTGGGGCTGACTTGGTGCTTAGCCTAGCCCAAATACGTTGCCAATACATTGCGTTAGCCAATCGATAGCTAATAGATAATCGATCAATAATTCCGGAAAATGCTGGGGATGACTCGGCAGTGCTTAGCCTCACCCAAAAGCCAGGACTAGCTAGGGGCCCATCAGCTCCGCTGTCTCTTTAGCATTGTACCTCCAGTGCAGGTACGCCAATTTTGTTTTTCTTATCGGTGTGGTCGCTCTTCGCAATAATTATACAGAAAGAAGAAATATGCTTATATTAGCAGCGTAGTCGGCTGCTATGCAAGCACAGCCGAGCCGGTCGTCTGCCGTTGACAGCTGTGCACTGCAGCTGAGCTCGACAGAGCTCGGCAAGTATCGGAGTTCTCGTTCGTTATTAACGTTCCACAGTGGATATCGTTTTTCATAAAAAGTACAATTGCTGCATCACTTTATCTAGCGGAAGTTATTTTGCTTGGAACAGAAGCTGCAGCCGATGTTTGCGGCGCCAGTGGAGGAGACGCGGAGCTGCGCGGTCGTCGATTCGCCCGTCGGTCGTGTGGCGGGCGGTGCGCCAGCCGAACTGCTGTCTACTTTGGAAACCTCTCGCGCAGCAGACGTTCTACGGCACTGGAGGCCGGTTCGCCGTTACGGCATGTCTGCCGCTAGTGTGGATGCGCCTTAAGAGTAATCGAAACAAATCTCGAAGGCCAAGCTTCACCCTACGGCAGAAGCCGAACGTGACCAGGGGCGGTATTCTGTAACAGTCCACCTTGTCGACATGTCCGTTTTCTCTCCTGCTGAAGTGTTGATTGGCTGGGAGCACCTGTCTTCTTCTAACGTGTATTCCAGCCCAGCCAATCAGAACTTCAGCAGCAGAAGAAAGGGACATGTGCACTAGGTAAACAGTTTCAGAATACCGCCCATCCGTCCCCCCCCCCCCCCTCCCCGCCCACAGGTGACGACGTAGTCGCCTTGTTATGAACTCCACCTGTGGTGATGGGTGCTGACAAAGGGTAACTTTTGTGTCGTTGTCAAACCAGGCATTGACCCATGCCAAGCATAATATCGATTGAGGAGGACAATAAACGGGGATACTGCTGTGCTATTTCAGCAATAACAAAGCGCAAGTCAATACATATGTGGTTAAATATATGAAATTAAAAGATACAGAAGTTACAAGTTACGATGGTAATTAAAAGAGATCTGTCTGCTTGCACAACCTGCGTTGTGCAATTCGCAGGAAAAGGCCTACCCTATAGCGACGTCAGGATTCTCGAGGCCAGAGCTCACCGTGGCCTTCGCACTGCAGATGGGCGTCGTATTCTACACCTTGCTTCAGATGCCCAATAGTGCCGCAAATGGGCTGTATGAACCATGCTCTGGCTTTGGCATCTCGGACTACTCTCAGGCAAGTCCCCAGTCTTCCAGCACTTGTGTATATACATTTTCTCTCTATCTCTTCCTATAGAAAAAAAAAACACGACTTCTGAACCCAAATGGCTGTGTCGCTAATTTTCATTTGCAGTCAAACCAGGATATAACAAACAGACTTCTGCGTCTATCACTCTCCTATAACCTAAACAAACTTTTTTGACACATTCGTTATAAAGGGATCTGCCATCTCCAGTCGGGAAAAGAAGCACGCACAGGATCCATTTGTTTCTGCTATTAATACTCTTCATAGCAGGCAGTAATGTTTTGCCAGTGCCTTAGAACTAACTTACAGCGTCAATAATGTGAGCCTGCTCATTAATACCAGCCTTCAGTGTCAATGTTTCTTACCTTCTGTAATGTCGACCTGATCAGAGGATGACAAGGCTGGCCGCTGCTTTGTTGTCATCTCGGAAAGGCATTTGTGGTCGCGCAAAGCCTCCCGCTACGAAGACGGTCACTTCGACAGACACGAGAACAGGCTCTTCGCCTATAGCTCTTTGCTGTCTGCGTCACAAGAACGAGTGCTATGTACGGCACTTGTCGTAGGAAGAATGTTGAACATAGGTGTATGGGCACAGAGCTGTACGATGTATATCTAAACGCATTTGATGCTTCACACCCCTTGCGTCACAGTGGGACATAACTCTGGCGGATTAGCCAAGAATGGGCACATATTCAGTGATGCATACCCAGTACTAAAATACACAGTAACGACGAACGCGTTCCCCTTACTGCCAATATCCGTACCCAAATCTACACCGCTCCTACAACGACAAATGTGACTCTTTTATACCGCCGAGCGCGTCGCGACGCCAGAGCCAGACAACTCACAAAACAGTACGGAACGGGCCCAGACACACTTTACACGGATGCATTCCTCTGTGGCACACATGGCTTTTCGCTGGCAGCCGTTGGCCCGGCCCGCAGGCCAGGTATATTCACCTGCTCCTCCCCCAAGACCAGCTCGGTAAACACGGCGGAAACCTTAGTGGTTACACTCGCAATCAATACCAAAGAAGCCATGAGGCAAGTATCTTATGTCCTCACGGACTTTCAAACAGCGTGCCGTTATTTCACTAGCACCACATTCCTGCGTAACCACCCGCCTCTTAGGTTCAACACTAAGCCAGGAGCATGAGCATGACGTGGGCGAGTTGGTGTAACATACTTGGAGAAAAAGCGGCGCACATAATCACAAAATCATAAAACCAGGAGCACAGAATCTTATGGTGCCCGACACACATCGGAGCCACGGGTAACGAGTAAGTGGACGGTATAGCTCGAAGCTATTACTCAGCGAACGACTGTACCCTGTCCAGACACCCTCCTCCCACTAGTGTCGCCTGCAGACAAATACATACCCGCACCTACGCTTAAAACATGCCATACAACCCACCGCATACGTGGGCACTTGGCCGTGGTGTGGAGGCCATCCAACTCTCGCCCACATTCGATGTAATTTTTATCGGTTTTTAGCTGTTACCTAATATGCGCCGCGCTACCGTTTACTGCCGTTTTGTCTTTTATATTCGCGGTTGCTTGTACTCAGGTAAATAAGTAGCCCTCACCGCATTCTTTTTTTTTTGTCTACTAAATATGAAAGGTCGCCATATAGTGATTTCAATTTGGGACCTCTTTCTGTATATTGTTCGTAACAAGTATCGTTTCACAGTGTGTACTGAATCGAATAAAACTTCACACTTCAAACTCTCACATATACGTGCCACGCCATTTGATCACTTGCTACTTACCTTCGCATTATCATACCACGCCACTCGATCATTCGCTAGTCATCTTCGCGTTGCCATGCCATGTCATTTGATCACTTGCTACTCACCTTCGCATTACCATGCCACGCCACTCGATCACTCGCTACTCATCTTCGCATTGCCATGTCACGCCATTTGATAACTTGCTACTCACCTTGGCATTAACATGCCATGGTACTCGATCACACGCTAGTAATGTTCGCATTGCCATGCCATGCCTTTTGTCACTTGCTACTTACTTTCGCATTGCCATGCCACGCCATTCGATTACTTGCTGCTCACCTTCGCATTACCATGCTACGCAACTCGATTTCATGCTACTCACCTTTGAATTGCCATGCCACTTGATCACTTGCTAGTCACCTTCGCATTATCATGCTACGCTACTCGATCACACGCTAGTCACCTTTGCATCGCCATGCCATGCCATTTGATCACTTGCTACACTCCTTCGCATTGCCATGCCACGCCATTCGATTACTTGCTGCTCACCTTCGCATTACCATGCTACGCAACTCGATTTCATGCTACTCACCTTTGAATTGCCATGCCACTTGATCACTTGCTAGTCACCTTCGCATTATCATGCTACGCTACTCGATCACACGCTAGTCACCTTTGCATCGCCATGCCATGCCATTTGATCACTTGCTACACTCCTTCGCATTGCCATGCCACGCCACTCAATCACTCGCTACTCGCCTTCGCATATCCACGCCATTTGATCACTTGCTACTCACCTTCACATTACCCTCAATCACTCGCTACTCACCTTCGCATTGCAATGTCACGCCATTTGATCACTTGCTACTCGCTTTCGCATTGCCATGTCCCGCCACTAAATAGCTCGCTACTCACCTTCGCATATCAACGCCATTTAGTCACTTCCTACTCACCTTCGCATTACCATGCTACAATACTCGTTCACTCGCTACTCACCTTCGCATATCCACGCGATTTGATCACTTGCTACTCACCTTCGCATTACCATGCTACGCCACTTAATCACTTGCTACTCACCTTGGCGTTACCATGTCATGCCACTCGAACACGCTAGTAATTTTCGCATTGCCATGCCATGCCATTTGATCACTCGCTACTTACTTTCGCATTACCATTACACGCCATTCGATTACTTGCTGCTCACCTTCGCATTACCATGCTACGCAACTCGATTTCATTGTACTCACCTTCGAATCGCCATGCCACTTGATCACTCATCTTCGCATTACCATTCTACGCTACTCGATCACAAACTAGTCACCTTTGCATCGCCATGCCATGCCATTTGATTCCTCATTACTCACCTTCGCATTGCCATACCACGCCATTTGATCACTTGATATTTACCTTCGCATTAATATGCCATGCCAGAAGCAATTGCTGACCGAAGAGGGCTTTGAAGCGCGGAAGAAGAAACCTATAGAGGGTGCCTGACGGTCGAGGTGGGGCGGGGGGCTATATGAATGCACTCAGAAAAGGTGGAAGGCCGTTCAACATCTAGTTGACGTCGATGAAGCGATCTAGCGCGGCTCTTGAATAAATCACACGCTTCAGACACCCCATTCTTTCCCACGACTCGGCCAGGAAGACAGTGCTTTTCATGAACTTCGATTAGAGATTGAATCCGTTGCAACGTTTACAAGGACATTTGTCAGTAAACTTAAACCTCAGTGGTGGCGATAGCAACAAGCGTGGTCGGCGGTCGTCGAACCAAATGACGGAGCTGGCGGCTTCATCGCTTTCAGTTGCGAAGCTTTGTTTGCAAACCCTCACAGACTTTGCTGACCATAGATGCTGCTGTTATCTTACCGAGTAGCTGTCACACGGAAAATACAAAAACTATGAGCCCGGTGGTTAAGTCTAACCTCTGACACTTAACCTGCAACGCCAACTAGCACTTTGAGCGCTCGTTGTCGCAGGCAGGTTGTGGCGCTATGACTGGCGCATTTTCCTGTTAATCACTACGACGTTCAAAATTCGAGAAATGAAGTATTACTGAGTGCTCAACTCGGTGCGATAGCTAGCAGAGTTCGGACAGCAGCTGACTGCGCGAAAGAGAAAGTGCAGCTGGCAGTGTCTGTATGATCTCCATTACTGCAACCCTCCAGGCATGCCAGGTGACAGAGATGGACCTCATCATGGAAAAGTCAGCCATAGGCCTTACCACCCCAGAGCAATTCCAACGACTGCTAGAGCACAAGCTGCTAGTGTTCGACGCGCTCAGCCATCTGACCAAGAAGGTGACTTGCTTGGGCCTAAACTCTTTATATACGAAAAACAACGCTTAATTTCCGTGATTTTAGATTAGGTCATTACCAGAGCTCATCACATTGTGCTCGGTCATTATTATTTGTTTTTTTTGATAAATTGTTTTTTTCAATAATTTCTATTAGGGCTCACTTCATGTAATTTTGTTTCGTTTCGGTAATACGCGTATTTGTACTCCTGGCTTTCATTTGAAATTTGCGCTATTAATTCTTTCAAACGTGCCCCTCTCGACACATTTTGATGCACTGGCAAAAACATCGATCCCTTGCGCACCTAGCCTTCCTGTGCAGTTTTCCTTTCCCAAGATGAAATGCCGTTCGAACTCCACCTTACCATATATGGAAGCATCAAAAATATTACTTTGCGTGCTTTTACTTCACAAAGCTTTCATCCACCATGCTGAGAATAAAATCAAAAGCATACATCCGTCTGGCTGCAGATGCATCGTTGTATAAGCACAAAGAATGTGAGTTATACAGAAGGCACATAGCGTGTGTGTCCCGCATTGACTATCAACTTTAACAAATGAAGTAGTTTTACTGGTGTCGTCGGCCACATCATCTTAGCACGCTGTAACACATGGCCGCCGGTCCTGCTAGCGTTGGCGTTCGTATATTCAGCCAAAGGCATTGTTTTCCAGTCATAGGAACATCGTCAGCCTTGTCAAAGTGCCCGCACAATTTGCAGTGTCGGAACGTCTATGGTGCTCTGATTCTTGTAAAAAGGCGGCGAGTCGATTATGATTCTAAGGTATGGCGGTCCAAACGCATTGAGGCAGACTGCTAATGTTTACGTTCATATAATCGACGTTCTCGTCAAAAGAATCAAGGGAGGCACAGAAAAAAAAAATAACCGGCCTTCACGTTCTAAGCTGCGCAAACAAGCGATGAACATTTCTTTTGATCTGGTCCTCTAGAATGCGACCATCACGTTTCCCGTAGCTTAAGGAAGCGATGAACCTGTCTTTTCGTTTCGGCTTCCCAGGCCATGACCGTCATGCAGAAGCCCGATGTACGGGCCAACCTGACGTGGTTGCTGCTCAACGTTGACCTGACGGACACAACGGGGCAATGTCTCAGCGGGGGACCATTCGAGCGCGTGAAAGGATTCAGAGACTTTTACTACCAGCAAGCGCAGATGGCGACGGGTTAGCCACCCGCGCTGCTGCTGCGACAACTGTGCAACGACGTGCAGGTGTCGCACCTTTTTGGCGCTCAATCCTGCAACGTGTCTATACGCGGGCGTTTTAGCTTGCCCCACGTGACCAGGTAGCAAACAAAAAAAACAATCGTTATTTTTATTTAGCATATGTTCCTCTTTGTGCAATTGAATGCGATAAAACTATTGTGGTCAAACCGATCTTAACTGTTCTCATTGTTCTTCTTACTGTGTTTTTGGAAGCGGCCTCGAGTGGTGGACCTCCTCTGCTAATGGCCACGTGATCGGGCTGTAGGTGGCAGCACCGTGGCCACGTTATTGTGGATGGGTGGTCGGCGGCGCGCATTGAAATGTTCTCGTCGGTGCTTCGCTGTGGGCGATTTGGGCCACTTGTTTGGTAGTGAAACGTGCTGACTGCTGTGAACTCATTAAATATTGCCCTCCAAATGCCACATTTCTTCAAGAAACACACGAAACATTCCTACCATACCTGAAAGCAGCGCAAAACGCAGTTTTTATTGCGGTACATTCATGGTGCTTTTTGTTTGTGTTGGGCTTGCGTTCAGCCTATTCCGTTGCCGCTGCTGTTGTGCAGCTAAACTTTGTCATTCATGCACTGGTTTTAAAATCCCTGTATTCCTGTACAATGAAGTCAAAATAGCTAGTTATTGTGACTCTACTTCACCGCTTGTACGCATGCATAGCTACCTTCTTATTTTACAGCGAAGCTCTTAAGGGCTCACTATCCGATGGTCGTGTCCGTGTGTAGAAAAAAAAAAAAAACTCTCATTGGCCGTATGCTGCATGAGCGAGTGAAAGCGCGCGAGGGCCACGCGCGTTCACGGGTAGAGAACGCACGGCGGAGAGCAAACGCGACTTCTTCCGTCGCGCGAAAGGCCGTGGGGGGACGGCAGGGAGGGAGGCTAGGTGATGTTTAGCTGCGGCACCAAATGCGTATCTTGCGACCGGGCGCAATGGCAACTGGCGACTCAATCACCCACGCGAAAGGAGGAAAGCCGGAAGGCAGCGTGGGTGGGAGGGAGTGTGGCTTTTGCTGTGCGAGCAAATAACTGCGTACTTGTACTTTGTGCGGTGACGGGCAGTCGCGCGCAGCGTATCTTGAAAGCGATCAGCAACACGGCTGCTACCTTTGTATGCGCAGTGCTTTCGCCTCTCAGTTTCTGTTGAAGCGATTGACCGCAGGAACCTTGCCTCACTGCTGCTTGCACGCTTGCTCGCATCAGCGTTTTGTCAGCGGTTGTGTGCGGTCATCGAGTGTGATCTATTCATGTCTGCGTGTGCGCGCTGACACTATCTTGTTAATTCATTTAGTAAGCGAATGTGCCCAAGTTTAAACAGCCGACACAACTAATATCTTTACTCCTTATAGCTCGCTACTAATTTTCTATCGCAATTGATAAAATCAAATCAAAATATTTATTCCAACATTACAAGGCAAATGCAATGTTGAGGATGACAGGTAAAAAGCCTTCTTGAGGCTTGACCGGCCCTACATCCTATACACTTGGCGGAGCAGTGGTTACAAAGCACAAAATGATCAAAAGAAACTCGTAAACAAGGCAATGTAAGGTTTCCAAGTCAGTTTTAAGAGATAAGCGATATCGTAATTTATTGAAAAAATCTTGAGGGAAGAATATGTTAAATTTTATATAGTAATACCTAAGTATAGGAGCGTAGAAAAGCCTTACGTTCTGGAGGGTTCATTTTTCCAATAGCAATGTCTATTTTTAAAAGAATTTAATATTCCGGTAAAATATTTTCAATCATCTGTTTGCTATAATTTGTTCTATGTCTTACAACATTCCATATATCAGTGTGGCGGGTGGTGTAGGCCGGTACATTGTGAAGCAGGTTGGCGATTTCCACGAGCGTAACGTTATGTTTATTTATACTGAAGTAATACTCCCGTAGGAGTCTGTATGTGTACAAGTCATGAATTTTTCTTATGTGGTACCTATCGAAGAGTGGTGCGGTGTGTTCAGTGTAAGATACATTGGCAATAATACGTAGTGCCCTTTTCTGCATGACAAGTAGATTGTTAAAATTTGTTTGTGTGGTAGTACCCCATACTAAATGACCGTAATTGATATGCGAGGCAAGCAAATCATTATGAAGCAGTATTTTAACAGAAGTGGGGAAAGTGTGTCTGTTGCCACTTAGCATACCAGCCGTGGTTGCTCAGTGGCTATGGTGTTGGGCTGCTGAGCACGAGGTCGCGGGATCGAATCCCGGCCACGGCGGCTGCATTTCGATGAGCGCGAAATGCGAAAACACCCGTGTACTTAGATTCAGGTGCACGTTTAAGAACCCCAGGTGGTCCAAATTTCTGGAGTCTCCCACTATGGCGTGCCTCATAATCAGATCGTGGTTTTGGCACGTAAAACCCCATAATTTAATTTATTAACTGTGCTGCTGAGCTTCTTGAGGACTGAGTCTATGTGGTCGTCCCATTGTAAGTTGAACGGGATGCTTCGCCGGTTCAATGGAATGCTTCGCCTTCCGGGCGAAACTGTGTCTTTTTCGTTTCGCACTTTTAATATTACAGTCTGAAAAGATGTAACATAAAAGGCATGCGCTGCCGTTGTTTTGTTTCAGGACATTTGTTTATGGGCTGTCATTCTCAAAATTCTGGGGAGCTGTATCAACTTGGACATGTAGCAGCACCAGCAAGGCGCAGAACTGTGGTCGACGGCGGCGGCGTTTTGCCCGCGTTCGCACCGAACGCGAGCGGCGTTGGTGACGTGTTTATGAAGAACGTGCTAACTAGAGAGCCTACATGCAACGCCGTCTTTGCATGTAGGCTCCCTAGTGCCAACCTTTGCCGTACGCCCTATGGCGGTGTGCCATAGCGACCATTAGGGCATTATCCCTGTGGTCACTAAATAAATGAAAACCACCGGATCATATATATTTCTCATTCTTTATTAGTTCAAATAACCTATTACACCATCCCATCTTAACAGTCATAATTGGAAATACATAATTCCCACCATAGCACAGCTTTGCTGGTCTTCCATCTCCACCCCAGTGAAAGGGCTGACAGTGTTTCGATTCTCTCTCAAATAATACAAGACAATACCTGAGTTTAGTGGAAGGTACGACACTATGAGTGACCAGAAAGTGGCAGGATTGCAGTGGGACTTCAAACGCGTTTCACGGTACTACGCAATTGTGAGCCGTGCTGTAGGCAGGTCCGGACGGTGCGTCCTCCTCATTTGAAAGAATCTAAGGCCTGGTAATGCAAGTTGTTCCGTCATGTTGTTTCAGTACATTTGTGCTGTGTAACTTATAGTGGCACTGCATGGCGCGTTATGTTAGGGAGCCTACATGCAAGTGCCGTTTTAGGGTGGTGACAACACCAAAATTTTGACTGCTATTTACCGCCAAATTTGGTGGGAAGCCATTTTTGTCGCCAGTCTTTCTGCCTTTATTGTCACGCTCTGATGTACTCATGTTGGCACGTGATCTATTAAATTTCTTTAATTTAGTTTTCCGCCAGTGTGCACAAGAAACCTGCATACATCTTTAATATATTAGTTCCCTTTTATTTTTATTTGAACACATGAAACTTGCTTTTCTATTGCATGTCGTGTGACACATATAAAGCAAGAAGTTACAAGGCACGATGGCGTGCTCGTGGTAGCATTATCTCACGCCAAGAATGTGAACTGCATTAAGCATTGTCGTTGCCTTCCAGTTGTACATAATATATAAAGGGTGCTTTTCGAAGTGTGCTGTAATAAAGACTGTCCTTACTAATCTGTTGAACTAAAACGTAGACGTGCCGTGTACGGCGCTCAGACGCGCCGTTTGTCTCTGGCTGCTGAGGCCAAAGTTTATTAAAAGAAGGTAATTAATTTCATGTCACCAAGGGTTGCGGTAAGTGTCGTCTGTCGGCTGATCTTTCGCCATTTTGGTCCCCACAATTAACCCACCAATTTAGCTGGCGGCGGCAAGTACGCTTACAAAGGCTGTCACCACCCTAAAACGGCGTTGCATGTAAGCTCCCTACGTTATGTGTGTTTATGCTACAAGTGCAGTACATGAACGCGCAAATTTCTTTTCTAACCCAGGGCAGCATAAGTGCATTGATAAGCAGCTCGTTTTGGTCGGGGATATGTGTTTTGAATGCAAGATGATAGATCAAGTGCTCGCAGGGTAAAGAAAAAGTAGTTATGTCTTGGCACAAATGATACCAGAGTATGAGCTGAAGCATATTACACAGTGCATGTAATGCTCCCGAGCTGTGAAGTTCACCCATTTTCAGGGCAGTAGTCATGCCTGATTAGACCGACTGTAACTGCCACTGGCTACGATCGCGAGGTGTCGCAGTTATGGTGCTTTGACAGTTTCGTATCCTGATCAGTATTTTGTAAAATGGGAATTGCGATCAAAAAAGGAAGCAATAATTTTAATGGCAACAATGACAAATGAATTGAAATCTGGGGGAAGATTCATGAATTAAGGATGCAAATGCGATAGCGTGTACAAAATAAGAGCACAGCGGGAATTTTTCAAGCAACAGATAAATATTGAAGTTTTAGATAGATCCCGCATGTCATTGTTTGAATCCAAAAAGAAAAAAAGTTGTCGCAGTTTCGCCTGAAAGGCGAAGCATCAATTGCGATAGCAAATTTGTAAAGAGCTATACGGAGTAATGATATTAGTTTTATCAGCTGTATAAACTTGGACATGCAGCAGCACCGGCAACACGCGGAACTGTTGTCGATGCCGACGGCGTTTTGCCCGCGTTCGCTGAAAATGCGTGCGGCGTTGGTGACTGTTGCCGGAGCCTCTGATATAAATAGGCACTTGGTGCCGCAGCTAAACGTCGCCTCCCTTCCCTCCCCCTCCCCCCCCCTCCCCCACGGCCTCTAGCGCGTCGGAAGAAGGTGCGTTTGCTCTACATATATGGTGATTGTAGAGGAGGAAAGAGACGCGTATACTTCTGCAGCCCTTAAGGGAGCACGGCGCAGAACGCCCGTTTGTTCTCCGCTGTGCGTTCACTCCCCGTGAAAGCGCGCGTCCCTCGCGCCCTTTCACTCGTACATACAGCGTTCGGCGCGTGGCGACGATTTCATCTCTATTGACGTCATACGGAACCTCACGGCGATGGCGACGGCGACGACGACGACGACGGCGACGCCGACGGCAGAAATCTGCTTTTGAGTGTCCATATAATTGCTATCGCAATAAAAGAAAGGGCTTATTACAACGCTAGAAACGCTAACAGCATTAGAATGGGAAAAACCGGGCATGTATGCCGAAGATATGTATAACATCAAACAGAAACTAGAGCTTTATGAAGATGACCATTATCGCGGAGCACTAGTGAGAACAAGGGAAGAGGTGATGGCTTTAGGTTAACGTCCAACAGAACGTGCACTTGGAGTCGAAAAATACCGCGCCCGGCGGAACTACGTAGGCGTTATTGGAACTAACCGGATACAAATGACCGACAATGACAGCATAGGACGTGCCTTTGCTCGACACTACAAAGAGATATTTAACGCGATAGCGTTAAGGGCCCCTTGTCGCAAAAATTCCGTTGTCGGCGTCCGGCGCTGGCGTCCTGTGAGCGAAAATTCCCGTGTATATTTAGGCATATGTATATGCCATGCCTTGCTATATGACATGCGGTATGGTATATTTCACCCCCATTCTATCGCTACAGTTGCTCATATCTTCTCTTGCTTTCTGGACAAGGTTATTCCTCGGAATTTTGAGAATGACATCCCACAAACAAGTGTCATGAAACAAAAACGCACGCCTTGTATGTTAAATCTTCTCAGACTAAAAGATTAAAAGTGCGAAACAACAACAGAAAACTGAAAATGATCCATTCTTTCTTGCGCGGCTCAGCACGACCTCCGAGATCGGCCCACGCAAGACGCCGCGTTTCTACCAGAAAGCTCGCCTTCGTGCATAGCGTTCGCCGCCAGCGTTTCCCGGTAAACATTACGTTAACGTAACCTGACGTTGCCGGAAGCATGAGAAGCAGGCAAGGATCTTTGAATGCTGTCGTGTTGCACTCTTAAAGGCGAAGCTTCATAATCATCATCATAATCATCATCATAATCATCAGCCTATATTTATGTCCACAGGCGAAGCTTAGGCATTCTCCAAATCTCGCTTCTAGGCCCGTGGAGGCAGGTGGTTTTAAACAGGAATTTCTTGAAAGCGTCATTGCGGGGAGACGGAGGGCCAGGGGAGAAGCCCTGCTCAAAGACGTTCGTGCAACCGCACATTCTGCATGCTTCGTAGACGCGGGGCAGTACGGTCGATCGGCCAACATCTCGGCCGTCACGGTTGATCACACAGGTTCTGTTCTCCACTCTGCTATCAGGAACGCCACTCCCGCTGAGGCTGAGCAGGTAGCTATCGCTCTCGCTCTTCTTGACGATTCTAAGCAACAGATCTACACAGACTCACGAGCGGCGGTCAGGACCTTTGCGTCCGGATCGGTATCAGCTGAAGCAACTTGCATTTTAGGTCATAGGAATATTTCTCCTCACACAATCATCTGGTTTCCGACTCAACTCGGATCACATCTGGCCTCCATGGCCAACTTGAACGAGATCGCCCACGCTCGAGCGCGCGAACTGACTTACCGCGCTGGGCAACCTGGCGGATCTTCAGACTCCAATATAGCAGTCTTAGGAACGTTCTCCTCACTTTAAATGAAATCATCAAGCATTATCAGTTGGGCAGGAGGGTCTTCCCCCTTCCTCACGCGAAGCTCTCTAGAACACAGGCATCTACCCTCCGCATGCTTCATACCAGGTCATATCCTAGTCTTTATACCCACCGCCAGTTCATCGAAGCCCTTGATCCAGCATGCCCGGACTGTGGCGCCGCTTGTACGTTAGACCACATGCTCTGGCAGTGTCCCTCATTACAGGGTCCTCAACGCACAACCAAAGGGGAATGGAGCTCCATGCTCAGGAGCTTAGACCTTCCACATCAACTCAGGGCCGTCCAGAGGGCCCGCGACGCGGCGGTGAGGCTCGGCCTACCTGTTCCGACGTGGGAGCGGCCCGCTCCTCTACCGCCTTGAGGGGTAGCGCTCCTCAGGACTTAAATAAAGTTCTATGTCTGTCTGTCTACCATGGTTGTTTAATTAGAGAGATACAGTTTTGTAATCGCCGATATCACAAGTGGAAGTTGAAAAGGCTATAGATAACCTGGGCCCGAATCATTACGTTAAAATTGTTCATATGAGGAAATTTAAGCGAACCCTGATGCTGGAGATATTATTAGCCTAGGCCGGTTGGCCAATGGCAGAGAGTACTTACAAAAGAAAAACTTAGTGAATTCGGCCCCTGAATCCCCGAAAGTCACCATAGGGCCCCACGGTCTTAGCGCTGTTTTACAAGACATTTAAAAATGATTTATCTCATATGTTTATAGTTGTCTTTAATGAAGCATATGAACTAGATGCCCTGCCCCAGTCATTCGGTGAAGCACATACTGTATTAATACCAAAAACGGAGGAGACAGAGAAGTTAAAATTGGTTTCCTCATACAGGCAAATATCACTAACTAATTGTGATTATAAAACCCTGATGAAAATACTAGCATGGCTCCTACAAATGTCATTAAGGAATTGGTTGGTGGTCCCACCAAACATGTGGCATTACGGGGCGTTCCATTGTGACGAATATTCATAAGATGCCATGCGTGCTCGAGTGCTGTGACATCACGCAAGCAGGAGTCCCAGTTCCAGAGCTCGATGTTGAGAAAGCGTTTGATCGTCTACCTCACGTGATTGTGCTAGACCACGTCAACGTCGGATCTACCATCAGAGATGGGGTAGCCTTGTCCTACCAGAACTGCACTACACGTTTAATTGTTAGCATGTCACTGGGGCGCCAATTCACCTAGAGCGTTCTGTAAGCAAGGGCTACCCCTTGAGCCCCCTTCTTTTTAGTATGAATACAGGGTGTTTTATTTTAGCTGCACCAAAATTTTTAACATTGCTTGCGGCCGATCATTATCATCATCATCAGCCTATATTTATGTACACTGCAGGACGAAGGCCTCTCCCTGCGATCTCCAATTACCCCTGTCTTGCGCTAGCTGATTCCATCTTGCTCCTGCAAATATCCTAACTTCATCACTTCACCTAGTTTTCTGCCGTCCTCGACTGCGCTTGCCTTCTCTTAGTATCCATTTTGTAACTCTAATGGCCCACCGGGTATCCATCCAACGCATTACACAGCCTGCCCAGCTCCATTTTTTCCTCGTAATGTCAACTAGAATATCGGCTATCCCCGTTTGCTCTCTAATCCACACCGCTGGCTTCCTATCTCTTAACGTTAGGCCTAATATTTTAACGCGACAGTGTTAAGGGCCCCATGTCGCAGAAAATCCGGCGTCGGCGTCGTCGCCGGCCTGCATGTCGGCGTCCATGGTGGAGAAAATCATCCGTAACCACCCGACCGCGCAGGCACTCCGCGTGGCGCAAGGTGTTGGTGCAGGAGAAAATCATTCAGAACCACCCTGACCGCACAGGCCCTTCTTCAGGGTGTGAGGTGCTAGTGAACAAGAATTGAATTTCTCACAGGTAAATCCGTCAGAAAAATGGTAAAATACAATTTAAGCACATTCTACAGACATGCTGGCGTCGAACTGTTACTTGAATGTACGAGAAAACATAATTCTGTTACGAGGAAACTTAATCACAAACCTCTTTTGCCGGCATTTCTACCATATCAACACCGGCTCACTCGGGGAGCCTACTTATGAAAATCTTATCCAGATGGCGCTGGCACCCTCGGCAAGTCAAATTGGGGCTTGTCCTGAGAAATGCGTTTTCGACACGCGCGCCTGTCGGGGCTATGGCAAACAATTATTAAAATAATGAAAAAGGGTCCTAGGGCCTTCACATTTTAATGTAAGACGACTTATATTGCCCCTGGAAAAACGTCTTCCCAGCAATGCATTTCTGTTTAAAAGTGAAGCCGTCTGTAAGGGGATCGGTGTAAGCTTGGTCTTTGTAAGCTAGCTTTCCCACGTTCTGTGTTGCAGTGAATGAAGCCTATTTGCCGGATGCCAACAATGCGATGTGAACGGGTCCCGATAACGCTATCGCGTTCTACTCTTAAATGCGAACCTTAAGCGTCCTCCAATTTTTTTTCGTTCCATCGCTCTTTGTGCGGTCCTTGACTTGTTCTCGAGCTTCTTTGTTAACCTCCAAGTTTCGGCCCCATATGTTAGCACCTGTAGAATGCAATGATTGTACACTTTTATGTTCAACTACAGTGGTAATCTCCCTGTCAGGATTTGGTAATGCCTGCCGTATGCACTCCAACCCAATTTTATTTGTGCCAGATAGCAGAACTTTAATCCTTGATCTAAACTACTCGATGAGGCGGCCATTACTTCCACAAGAAATCAAAACGCCTAATTGAATAAATATAATAATTATGCTAATTCACTGTTTAAGGAAGTGAATATCTAAATCTACGAATTATAGCCGCTGAGTTCGCAAGGTATATTCACAAGGACACCTTGATATTTAACAACTCAAAAGTAGCGCAGCCCAGGAAATTAGTTCTAAGTGGAAACACCTTGGAAACTCACTAGCTACAGTTTGTACATTAAGATATGCGCCCTAAAATAATTATTGAAATGTTTTTTCGCGTAAATATGTTAAGTATTCAATTAGGCATTGGGATTTCTCGTGAAAGTAATGGTTGCCTCATCGAGTGGATTAGATCAAGGATTACAATCGTGCTACCCGCCACAGTCAATTTTCAAAAATTTGGGACAGCTAAAATCAAACACCCTGTAAAATAAACAACCATGTGCCTAGCGATCAATGAAAACAGCAGCATACTAGCGGCTTTACATTACAGTACTAGAAGAGAAACTTGGGCGAGTTGGTGGGAATTCATGATTACAAAAATAACGTCAGTGTCGTGTTCTTCTTTGTGTCCTTGTCTACCCAGTGCTGTTATTTTCCTAAACATGAATTTACATTACAGGCATCGGAAGTTAAAATTCTGGCGCATGTGGACGACATCGCAGTTTATTGCACAGATAAAGAAAGTGTTGCTGCTGCAGCTATCACACTAGAGAAGAGTTTCTATAAGGCAACTGGAGACCTGGTGAAATAGGAAAAGTCCCTGGGTTTTGGCATGGAGAGTGGCCATATACCCCGGTCACATTCTCCAACGTTAAGTGGGTAACAACACTCGTGGACAATTTAGACGTCCTGTTGCAATATTACTAAAAATTATGATGAGTATTGGCAAAAGCGAACAAGAGAAACCCAGGTAAAAGCGAACAGGTGGAAAGACGGACAACTGACAATGTTTGCAAAAGCTGCGTCTGCAATCCACTTTTTTGTGTGTGGGATAACTGTGGTACGTAATGCAGGTATTACAGTGTTCAAAGGTGAATACACAGAAGCTGCACCGAGTCTTCGCAGTGTTTTTGCGGCCCTCTAACTTGGAACGATGCAGTCACACGAATTGATTCAGACGATTTAAGGAAGGAGGCTTGGGAATGGCGCACCTCTTCGTGCTACAGGTCCTAAACAGGCTCTTATTTTTCTACGACTTAAACGCTCCTTTCTTGCGCACGGTTTGCGAAGTGAGACTGAGGAGCGCATTACCTGGTCAGTTTGTTGGCACAGATAACATATCTGGTGCTGACTGTGGTTTCCTAAGGAAGTTATTTTAAGTGTACGGTTCGTGTTCGTTAGAGATTTTCGAATGAATATCTTTTTTCACTTAATCGTGAAAAACTGTACAAAGAGGCATTTGATGTAGTTCTCCCTGTTCCAATGTACACGGCCATTACAATGAAGACCAATTGCAAGACATGCATAAGCGGATGAAAAAAAATGCAAGTAACAGAAGGAACCAAGTCTTGCTTTTTTAAGATTCACACTGGTGCAGTGCCTGTCGAAACCTTTCTAGAAGATTGTGCGTCTTTTTCTTACATTGCGGGTGACATTGCTTTATCTGTAAGAAACCAGAAACTATACGTCATGTATGCAATAAAAAAACTAAAACTCCGTGGCGTAATTGTTTCAATATTAAGTTTGTGTGCTAGAGGTCCTGTGTTCGAATACTGGCGTTGGACAATTTTATTAATGTTTATTTAGTGATTTAGAACGCTTTGCTTTGTTGAAAATGAGTTTTCAAAGTCACAAAGCCATTTGAAGCCAAAATCGCCAAGCTAAGGCAAACGTTTCTCAAAAGGAACTCAACGCCGAGGGTTCATATGTTTTATTGCTGTTGGTATGTTTTTATACTGAGTGCGCGTACTGTTATCGCCACCAAGTTCAAATGATCGTGTTATATTGTGTTCGCATAAGCGTGAAAGAAGCTCGCAAATACACGCAGAATTGCTGCGCGACTGGCCGCTTGAGGCATTTTGCGTGTATTCGCAGGCTTCTTTCACGGTCGGAAAAATACATTTATGTAGCACGTATTGAGCACCAGAAAGCTGTATCGGGAGTTTCTCATGTTGCTCTACTATCTTCTCATTGACACTTTGATAATTAGGACAGTACTTCTCGAGTTAGATAAATAATTACAAATAGCTAATTAAATCTCAGTAACCAAAAAATTACTGGCGGCTACTCCATTGTACTGGAAACTATAAGCACTACGTTTGCTTCGCGTGACGGCGTTCCTCTTTTTTTTAAATCGTGCTGCATGATAGCTGGGGCACCCTGTATATTTCATTCATTGTACACAGGTTTGACCTACCATCTTGGCGGAAATGATGCGGAAAGGAAAGGGAAATTTGAGAAAGAGAATTATAACATACTGCACGGACGGAGACGTCGCCTACAGCTCCTCTGGGAGAGGATCCAGGATTCTCGTCCATCGCTGAGACTCCGTCTTAATCTCGTCTCATGCTGAACACATCTCAGAAAGATGGATGCACTTAGCTTGCTTATATTATTGCGATAGCAATTATATGGACACTCCAAAGCAGATTTCTGCCGTCGGCGTCGCCGTCGCCGTCGCCGTGAGGTTCCGTATGACGTCAATGGAGATGAAATCGTCGCCGCGCGCCGCCGAACGCTGTATGTGCGAGTGAAAGGGCGCGAGGGACGCGCGCTTTCACGGGGAGTGAACGCACGGCGGAGAACAAACGCGCGTTCTGTGCCGTGCTCCCTTAAGGTCTGCAGAAGTAGGCGTCTCTTTCCTCCTTTACAATCACCATATATGTAGAGCAAACGCGCCTTCTTCTGACGCACGAAAGGCCGTGGGGGGGGGGGGGGGGGGGGGGGGGGGGGGGGCAGGGAAGGGAGGCGACGTTTAGCTGCGGCACCAAGTGCCTATTTATATCAGAGGTTCCGGCAACAGTCACCAACGCCGCACGCATTTTGTGCGAACGCGGGCAAAACGCCGACGGCGTCGACAACAGTGCTGTGTGTTGCCGGTGCTGCTGCATGTCCAAGTTTGTACAGCGGATAAAACTACTATTCTTTTTGTTTTGTTATATTGTCTAAGCACTGTATTTTAGACATCGGGGTACCCAGTTCTTACGAAGCGACAGTTTCAATGTTGCTAAATAACGCAAAGTTGCGTGTAGTCGTCGTATTCATCATCATCATCAGGCTATTTTATGTCTACTGCAAGAAAAATACATCTTCAAGGAATACTAAAGCTCCATTGTCTTGCACCAGCTGACCCCATCCTATATCTCCAAGTTTCCTAATTTCTTGACCCCACCTATTCCTCTGCCGTCCTCGACGGCGCTTCCCTCTTTCGGCACCCATTCTGTAACTCTATAGTAATCGAATAGTAATATGAATGTAGCAATAATGGTAATGTAACTCACCCTAAACATTACATGCTGTAAATATGTACTGAATATTAAAGAAATCAACTCAGCCCGTTTTTCTCATCAATATTTCAACATTATTTGCAAAATATCCATCATACCTTTACTTACATTTTTTAGCGATTTGATCTCCACTGTACCAATGAACAGTCGACTACTTGGTCGATACGCTCTACTGGGTAAGTGCCATGGTTTGAGGAGCAAACAAGCAAGCACATCTCGCGCTTCACGAGACGCGTGCGATTTAGAAAAAAAAAGACATTACCGGATCCGTTTCAGCTGTGTCCACGACGGTTCGTCCCCATCGAACTCGAGAGAGACCTTCGGCCGTCTGATTCTTCAAGAAGCCCGAGAACATGGGTAAGCTTCCAAACGTTCCACGTGGCGAGGTCATCGCTGTTGCGTATAATTTGTCTGCGCAGTGTCGGGTACAAATGCGAGCGTGAGTGCAGGATGAACAATAACCGCTGTTAGCTTCCACGTTCGCGGTTAAGTGTGACATTGGCGTCAATTGGCCTCGCACTAATGTGTTATCGGCCTCGTGACCTTGCAACGTATTTAATGACTAAAGACGCAAACAAAGCAATCGTGCATTACGTTACAGCACCAATCACACACACATTGAACGAGCGACATGATTCGCCCAGGTAATGCTTTTCAATAGCTAACCAATTCAAAACGCTATATAATGACATTAATTTGACAGGCAGTGGCAAGAAGGTTTAAGGCCTATTAGCACAAGATAATTTAAAATTCGATCATTTGACCTAATTAATCTTGTGTACTAAAGTTCATCAGTTGTTTAGATCACAGCTAGAAAAGGTGCCTCGAAGTACTCGAATGCATTAGCTATCTAATAAAATGAATAACATTAGGAAAATTCCGTTAATTAGACTCATAATCGTGAACATTACTCCTCATTTAGAAGCTATCACACCTGCCTGCACACTTGGCATGCATCAGGCCAGTTTGGTTTATATTCCCCCACATTAAACGAAAATATGGTCGAAGTGCAGCGAAGTCGCCGTCTGGCGGATACTGCGGAACCAACACGCAGATCGCATGACACTTCACTTCGTCTGCTGGCTAGTAGTGTGCGCCACGAGCTTGTTTGGCCGACATATCTTGTGAACACTGTTGGGTCCAGGTTGTAGTGCACCAACTTTGCCTTCCGCAGAGAAGAGCAGACGCATTGAGCCTCGTAATATGTTTAGTGATTGTTCTCCGCGAACGCATTCTATGGTACCATCGCATTCTGTTGGTCCCAGACATTTTAGTTTTAGTGCAATTAGCATTCATTGAAAAAAATGACCCAGTTTGCTGCATGCCTGTCCGTTTGTCTGCGCCTAACCTCTTTCACTCCAACTTGGGTCGCTGAGTTGTTCACGGTCTCACTGGGCAGAGCAAAGGGTGGAGGAAACCAGGTTGGAAACTATAGCCCTCGGAGCAACTTGGGTCACTAAACACGTGCTATAATGAACCTCTTTGATGCCAAATTTGGTCACTCAGTATGTGGCACTCTTCAATGATAGAAAAAAATTCTGTAAAATGTTTCCGTTACTGGTCGGAATCAAGCCCGCGCCTTATATGTTCAGAGAATATCGTCCGAATATAAACACACCCGTCAGAGGCAAGCGCGAAAGACGAGTCCAGCTATACATACACGCGTCATGCGTGACGCATTTCGGCGTTGGCAATACGGCGTGTCGCTGCACTGCTTCAATGCTAATCGCATTAGCGTCGACATAGCACCTTCAGATGGGTCCAGACGGAATCTTTACAGCTGTTCATTGGTTCAAGCATTCAAAGCAAGGAGCTAAACCGCGCTCTAAGCAAATGATGTGGACCATGCAGGATGTGAAAGAAGCAGTCAACGTATGTAGGCCTGTGCCATTTTAATTACAAGATTGCTGTTCATCACGTTTACACGACCAGATTTAACTGTCTGATGCATTCTTTTTATTAACATAACAAATACGGTTACAATGCCACATTGGAGGATTTAGTTTGTCTTCAGAAATTTTGTTTATGTGATTAGGCAGAAAACGCATGCAAAGCGTGAAAAATGAATCAAATATATTTTTTTTGGTTCAATGCGCGTTTGCGGTTGCCAAAGTGTTGAAGTCCTCTTAGCGCATGTTCAGAACGTTCTGTGCTCTTCGTGCAAATGTCTCATGACGCTGTGCTCTATTTTGCCAGTTTACAGCAGTCCACACACTTGATTGCTATAAAATCAGTCTAAATCAGAAGCTGTTACAATGCGCCATATTTACATTGCCGTGTGTGCAGGCAGGCATTTATTTTTTCTAATAATTTCAGCAATGTTGTTGCAACTTCTAGGCTGGTCTCTCAGCTAATAGCGTCGACACACACAGATGACGCATGGACAGCACATGTGTTCGTAGACCGTTTTGACATACGTGTATACGAAAAAAAAGAGGTATCAATACCTTTCAAGCAGAGTTTTTGACCCTGAGCACTGCTGTTAAAGTCATGCGGACATAATGTCCACAAGCTATTTGAGATTGAACGCACTTAGCTGCGTCAGATATCTGCCGGGAAGCTGCACAAGGACAGCTATGCATTTGAGTGATCACTGCAATGCGCTGAACAGGGCCGAATAGACAACACTTTCAGGTCGCTTGATGTCTATCCAATACAAAATTTATGGCAGTTAGACTTGTTCCTACAACGCTCAACATCGTTGTGCAGCACTGCAGAGTCTTCTCGAGATTGAAGCTAGAGAGAGCCTGCCCCAGCCGAAAGTTCAGCGGCTTCCGAAGCAATCTGAGTCACTCACATGATCGAGATTCGGTCGGATCTCGGTTGCGCTCTCATCTCGAAGGTTAGAGCGCCCACCGAGTGGCTCCAAACGGCAGCACGACGCTCTGAAATAACCAGGCGCGTGTGTTTCGAGCGCTCAATTTTGACCAGCCGAATGTCAACCGCACCGCGAAAGTGCTCTAGTCCTCCCGAAACCGACCACTGCGCCCTCTGTGCTCTGCACCGGCAGGTGCTAATAAAGTCGTTGCCTTCACTCAAGCGTTTTCCGAGGATTCCTGATATAGTTCATTTAAACAGTTGGTACCACTTGTACTAACGCTTTCTTCCTACTTCCAGCCTATTTTTCAGGACCAGCTTACCCGGACACCTCGGCGTACCCGGAGCACTCTGCATACCCGGAGCAGTCTGCATACCCGGAGCAATCTGCATACCCGGCGTTCTCGGAATTCGGCAGCCAGTACGGTAAGCGAGAAGTTAGGAGTGCCAAGATTCACAGTCTTTCATTTGCGGGTGCTCTTTGGCATTGACCGGGTCCCTTCGCGAATATTATGTCGAGTATCATGATTGGCTTGAATTTTCTCTTACGAACAAGTATGAGCTCAAGAATTTTCATGAATGCGAGCCCAGAGCCCGTTATCACAGCGAGTCGATCCATCCCATAGAACCCTTCATCACTGAAACTCGCCCCCACGCTCTCTCGGTTCGACCCGCTAGCGTTTATACAAATTTGACGACCAGTTTTCGGCTCGACAAACCGACTCCAAACGACTAAATCGGGTCCATGTAAGCGTAGCCAATGACGTCATAGGCGCTGTTTATTTTTTCGCCTCAATTTAGCCTTCAACGATTAGCGGAATGTGAAATGTTCGATTTATTTGTAGAGGAGCTCGTTTAGTGAACATTCCTTCGCGTAGTTTGATAAAGCCGACGATGGACTCCAACTTATAAAAAGGAGATACTGTGCTGCAAAAACACGGACAACGCAAGAAGAAGTGGACAGGACGTGTTAGCGATGCTTCCGTGATACCTTCTGATTGTAAGGTGCAATTTCACGACGCAAGATTGTTACGGCAGCGTTTTGAATGGCCACTGAGTGTGAAGACGTCTTTTTTGCTCGTTGTATATATGTCATCTTTCACCTAATAAAATTCAGTTGCGAGTCTGCGCGCGTCTTGTCCACTTATTCTCCTGTTGTCCGTGTTTTCGCAGCGCAGTATCTCTCTTTTACAAGATGAACATCCACCAACTAGTCCAACTTGCCGCTCTACGCAATACGACGGATTCCAAACTGCTTAATTGCATTACGCTTCTAAGTAGCTTGGTTGTTTACGCATATGAGCGGATATTATTGTCTATCTAAACGATGACAATATGGATTGCTGATTGGCAAACATAGCGTCACTAGACATTATACTTTGCTGTAATTTTGAAATTTTTGTGCAGAACTAAAGGGGGGGGGGGGGAGAAGATATCCTCTATTTCTGCGTAAAGACGTATCCTTCCACAATTAGTTTTTTTTTTTGCTCATGCCTTGCTTCCTTTGTTTTTTACCACAGGTGTTTCTGGAGTTTCGGAGTATTCCACATGTAAGATTTTGTCAATATATGATTATGCAACGCAGTTACGATTAGGTCGCTGCATAGGTTGGCGGAGTGCTACACTCAATCACAGAAAGAAGGGCAGAAAGAAAAATAAAAGCGACAAGACAGCAGAATTCAGCGATTCCTTTGGCTTTGAACTCCTTTACTGCGACCTAAGCATTCTGCCATAGTAAAGACCAGCATCTTATTTGTTTGTTTTCATTGCCTGCTTCCTTGTGAAATGCAACAATAAAAAAACTAATGTTTGTTATAATAGTTAAGAGGTAATTAGACTTCTTGATAATACAGAAAGGGTACTGTGGAATAGATGAGTTCTGAGCTATTCTTTGTGATGTACAGTACCTCCTTTCCCTATGACATATTAATTTATATTGGGGGAAATCTAAATGCGTACATGGAGAGAATTTAGCATTCGGAGGCTCCCCTTCTGTAAGTAGGCTAACAATATTTATATAGATACATAGCTTTAGAATACTTTTTATTCACAGTTATTTGGCCAAATGCTTATCCTAAGGCTCTTTTTTTATCGCGACTGGTGGAACATTTTAAAATTGAAATATTCATCCGTACCGAAGACAGCCTCAGAATGGAAGCACCTATATAGTTATTCGGATGTTATTGTCAGATATTGTTTACTATATTGTTATGCGATACAGTCAGATTTATTTGTTAACGTCTAGCAGTGGGACAACGCTCAAGCACCTACATGCTTGACTTGTCTGTAGCATGTTATTTCAGTCCGCCTTCAAATATGAAGTCTCCTTACACAATTTTTTGTATTCAATTTGTTTTGTAAAAAAAGTATTAAGGTCGCAGGTGAGAAAGCAACTAGTTCCTCTTTTAGAGGCTCGACGCTTCTAAGAAAAATGAATCATTTTGAGAGTCCCGCTTGGAACACACAAATATACTCTGAGGACAGAACTTTTATACTGATGTCACGAGCGAAGTGACGCAGGGATTTGAGGATTGAAGATTTGAGGCCGCATTTTGATGGATGCGAAACGCAAATACGCCCGTGTGCTTGCGTTAATGTAGTGCACGTTAAAGAACCCCAGGTGGTCAAAAGTAATCCGGAGACCTCCACTACGGTGTGCCTTATAACCAGAACTGGTTTTGGCACGTAAAACCACAGAAAGAAAGAAAAAGAAAGAAAGAAAGGATTTGAGCAGTTTCATTCTCTCCGTACTTTTGCAGTACTACTATAGGCACTTGGCGCCTCTGAATACAGCGAACTACTCTGTAAACTATGTGGGGTTTTTTCTTTGCAGCGTCGTGGTTGGCATTTGCATTGTTCATAATTTCGTCGTTTAGATCCAACAACCGTATTCTCGGCGCATAATCTATTTTGGGTATGTACCATGTTTGGGGCTTATCATCATCGCGTACGCCTCCTTGTGCCGCTGAACGCTGGTATCATGTGCCTGATAACGACGAATTGCTTGCAAACACACCGCCTTCTTGTCAAGAACAATTTGTATATGTGATGCACATATTGTAATCTGCGTCCAGTACAGTATTGCTCTTCATGGCCTCCTGAAATGCATGCATAGATGCCACTGCTCTCAGAGTCTCTGTCGGTTGCAAGACCTTCCCTTAATTTGCCAGCTCTGTTGTTGGGCGATAATTGTTTGGTTAGCGCGCTTGTCTCCCACACGCATGCACATTTCTTCGCTGGTGTGGGCTCAAATCCCAGTGGAGTTGGTGGTGCCGAATCATTATTTTATTGCGATAGCAATTATATGAACACTCAAGAGAATTTCTGCCGTCGTCGTCGTCGCCGTCGCCGTGAGGTTCCGTATGGCGTCAACGGCGATCAAATCGTCGCCCCGCGCCGGACGCTGTATGTGCGAGTGAAAGGGCGCCAGGGGCGCGCGCTTTCACGGGGAGCGAACGCACGGCGGAGAACAAACGCGCGTTCTGCGCCGTGCTCCCTGAAGGGCTGCAGAATTAAGCGTCTCTTTCCTCCTTTACAATCACCATATATATAGAGCCACGGCCGCTGGATAGACCAAACGCGACTTCTGTCGTCGCGCTAAAGGCCGTGGGGGGACGGGAGGGAGGGAGGGGAGGAGACGTTTAGTTGCGGCACCAAATGCCTATTTATATAAAATCGGCGTTTTGCCCGCGTTCGCTCAAAATGCGTGCGGCGTTGGTGACTGTTGCCGGAGCCTGTGATATAAATAGGCACTTGGTGCCGCAGCTAAACGTCGCCTCCCTTCCCTCCCCCTCCCCCACGGCTTCTCGCGCGTCGGAAGAAGGTGCGTTTGCTCTACATATATGGTGATTGTAAAGGAGAAAAGAGACGCCTACTTCTGCAGCCCTTAAGCGAGCACGGCGCAGAACGCGCGTTTGTTCTCCGCCGTGCGTTCACTCCCCGTGAAAGACGCGCCCCTCGCGCCCTTTCACTCGCACATGCAGCGTTCGGCGCGCGGCGACGATTTCTTCTCCAAATGACGTCATACGAAACCTCACGGCGACGGCGACGGCGACGGCGACGGCGACGGCGACGCCGACGGCAGAAATCTGCTTTTGAGTGTCCATATAATTGCTATCGCAATAAAACGTTGCGAGGCGAGAAGGTGGTAAACACTTCCCACGCTGCTCGACGAGTGTCCCGTTCTGATCTCGTCGCAAACCTCTGAGCCGGCCCCAGAGGCACCGGAAACAGTCACCAACGCCGCGCGCATTCTGTGCGAACGCGGGCAAAACGGTTACGACGTCGACAACAGTTTTGAGCGTTTCTGGTGCTGCTGCATGTCCAAGTTTGTACAGCTGATAAAACTACTATCCTTACTCCCTATAGCTCTCTAGTAAGTTGCAATCACGATTGATGCTTCGCCGTCCGGGTGAAACTGCGACATTTTTTATTGCGATAGCAATTATATGGACACTCCAAAGCAGATTTGTGCCGTCGGCGCCGCCGTCGCCGTCGCCGTGAGGTTCCGTATGACGTCAATGCAGATGAAATCGTCGCCGCGCGCCGCCGAACGCTGTATGTGCGAGTGAAAGGGCGCGAGGGACGCGCGCTTTCACGGGGATTGAACGCACGGCGGAGAACAAACGCGCGTTCTGTGCCGTGCTCCCTTAAGGGCTGCAGAAGTAGGCGTCTCTTTCCTCCTTTACAATCACCATATATGTAGAGCAAACGCGCCTTCTTCTGACGCACGAAAGGCCATGGGGGGGGGGGGGGGGGGGGAGGAAAGAGAGGCGACGTTTAGCTGCGGCACCAAGTGCCTATTTATATCAGAGGCTCCGGCAACAGTCACCAACGCCGCACGCATTTTGTGCGAACGCGGGCAAAACGCCGACGCCGTCGACAACAGCTCTGCGTGTTGCCGGTGCTGCTGCATGTCCAAGTTTATACAGCTGATAAAGCTACTATCATTACTCCGTATAGCTAGCTCTCTACAAATTTGCTATCGCAATTGATGCTTCGCCTTTCAGGTGAAACTGCGACAACTTTTTTCTTCACGCTGTGGCAATGCCGATGTATGGGATGGCGAGGTTGCCTGACGGCGACAAAAAAAAATTGTCGGTGTAACGGAACGGAAGCACAAGACAACCCCAGTTTCGAACTTCTAACTGCTGTCGCGGTAAAAGGACATACGTACACACAGGCACACAATACATGCATACATAACGAAAGAACAAAACGTAGATTATCCATGATAGTCAGAAATGTAGTGCTATATTGTAGACACTAGCTAAACCGACACTAGCGACTAGCCAAAACACGACTCTAACACAAACTTAGTAAGACACCGCAAAACACGACTGTCTCCCAATAGACACAGGTCACTTCAACACGCCAAGTGTCACTTCGAACACTTGGCGTATGCCCGGTTAAGAGCAAAACTACATTACGCAAGACAAAGAGCAAAAAATGCACTCTTGATGTTCAAGTGAGCCAGGAATATTTAAATTTTCACTTTGTGGGTGTAGTAGATAATGAATTTATAGCAACAATGAGAAGCAGTTCGAGGACTCTCGGTAGGCTATAAGGATGCTCTATGGGAAAAGTAAGCTCCAACCTGCCGCTGCAAATAACTATACGCCAGTAAACAAGCGCACAACACAGTTATATGCTGACTCTTCCTACATTGCGAAGGTTCTTTCTTTGTCAGTAAGACGTTCTCGTGGGGCGATCGCAAGCAAAATCACAAAATGGGAGCGAGCCTGACTCAGATAACCCTAACCATGTTAATGTTTAGTGTAACCGAGTGTTTGTTCTTTTAGTTTCCTTCCCACGAGGCGTCATAAGTATAGTGGCGTTATCCTCGTAGATTATTGAAGCATGCTCTGAAATTATTATATAAACTGTCCTGAATCCATAGAGCACGACGGTAAGCTTTATAACAAAGATTTTCATCCTGTGTGTCAACTCTCGAAAAGGCGTGAGATTAATGTCTTTTTTGTCTTTCTTTCCAGCTAAATCTGAGTAAGTTGACAGCTCCGCTCTTCTACACCATAACAATGTTAGGCTCGTCATGGCAATGAGATTGAAATGTTTTGGAATCTGCCTTTAGGAATGCTTCGCTGCACATGTGAGCGGCTAACAACACTGGCCGTTGCACATTGTTTTTTGTTCAATAGTGGCTGAACCGAATTTGTAAAATCATCTTTGAAAGAATTGAGGCATTCCAGTTCTCTGCAACAAACCCCCCCATTAGAGGCTATTTAAGTCGGCAACTTTCAAAGCATCACTCATCATCGCAATTTTAGCTAGAACTGGCCCGTATTGTTTCTTTTAGTATTATTGTTTCTCTTTAGCTTCATCTTTTTTTTCTAATCACCGTCACACTCTGTGTAGCTTCGTGACATCTTCAGGCAGCAACGGCAATCCGTCACATTTCTGCAGACGTCACGATCAAATCAGCGCCATCATCTGCGTCACCATCATCACGTAATAGAGAAAACCAGAAAACGTTACGGGGCATACATCCGCGTATAAATGTCGCCTTCCCGTCGTCAAAGCTTAAAAACCCAATTCTGAACGTCACGGTCGTTTTTCACAACATTCAGTTACAAATTTGCAACCTATTCTTACCGCGAGCACAAACGTCAACCCGGAATACGCAAGAAATAAATTGAAATTTATCTTCAGTTACAGCAATCGAAGAAGCAGCTACTAAAAACTTTTATATTTAGTAGCTGAGTGCGATTCCTGCCCCCCATGACGTGTATATATTGACGCTTTATTTTCTGTGCATTTCGTTCTAGCTTGCAGGACATGACGTGTAATCAGGAAGTGGCCATAGGTAGAAAAGCGTGACACGAAGCGCGCGCAACACCTAGCTCCCTGCATGAGTTGCTGTCCGTTCGATGCTCCCTGAATAAACGGGCACTACCATGTAAAAAATTTTAATATCTTCAAAACAAGCAGTTATGAGAAAAAAATTTACTGATATAAAAAAACAACTAGCTGCACTATGCTGCACACGCTAGCACAACGCGAAAGACGAAGCACGTTCCTGACACACTAATACAACGCGCAAGACAAAGCACGTAACTGAATCGTCACCGAGTCAAATCAGCGCGTACAGTGCGTCGTAATTGCAGCCTCCGCGATCAACTTCAGAAACATTTTCAGAGCTAATTGCGGAGGCCACGCTCCGCTGTGCTGAGTACGGCGAACGCCACCTAGGTGGCGTTGGTAGTGCTTCTTGATGCCAGCGTCCCTTCGAATGCTGGCATCGAGGCGTCGTAGTGCTGAGACCACCGAAGCGTTCACTGTCGGTGCGCGTTAGTGTCATAATGCAGTACTTCTCTTTTCTGCTCGTAGGCGGCGGCACCGCCCCGAGCAAGATCGCGGGTACACGGAGGAGTGTTAGATATATAAGGCGCGTCTGTGTAGCTCTCTGCAAATGCGTTTGTGGCGCAATGGGTTAAACGCTCGCCGATCTATCGTCGCGGACCGAGAGGTCGTGGGTTCGATTTCCAAATTTTGCATGTTTGTGGAACTTTTTCTTCTGGTTTCTTTCTTTGTATTATGTTCGTGTACATTGTAAGCTGACGTATTTCCGTGACGGAAATACGTCAGTGAAGTCTTGGTGGATGGAAAGCTTGCGTTTGCGGTAATAAAGCTGTAGGTTCCTGAGAAATTCAATTTTTTTCAATTAGGTTCCACTGCGCCGAACGGACGCGCACCAATAGAGTTCGCCCGGCGACTCTCGCACTTCATGTTCCACATTTATGGGGATGGGTGAAATTGAACTGCTTAGCAACAACATCAAAGCCGGACTGAGGAAGAAACAACAACGGGCTTGTTCGACCTTGCAGAATCACAGCTCAATTTTAAGCGGCGTTCTTTCAAGCAGTTGCATTAACATTCGAGTCTCCAGAAATTAAACCACATACCTTCAAACGCTGCCTGCATATAACTCGCTCATATGAGGCTTTGTCCGCATATAAAATACGCCTTCGAGCACTTTCTTAAGGAATTCGTTTCACAAAGGCGGTATTTCACCCACACTCCTTTCACTTCGCATACAGATTTTCCATTGCGTTCCTTCCCTGATGTCATAAATTTGACCTCGGTGGTATTTATAGTTCTCCCAGGGTAGCGGGATAAATTTTGCGCTGTTTGTAAATAGTACCTATAAACATCTGGATCACTTACTTTAGAAGTTTGTTTCAAAGGCCACAATTTCCCAACAACACTACCCACGCACCACTCATAACGTTCCCCATGATTTCACCAAAAGTAAACAAGGCGCGTTGTTCAATTTACGTATTACACCAGGGATAACATCTGCAAATCTCGCATGCGGCATAGAAATAGGGAAAAACAAAACAAGGGCAAGGTTAAGTGATTATTTGCAGCACTTCTTACGAAGCCATAAACGTTACATTACCAGCGAATTACATGGAACATTCGTTTTCATCACAGGTAAACTCAGTGTGATGTAAAGCTATCTCGGGACATTGGGAAACTTTGCTGATAACGGCCATATGACGCTTTGAAAACAATTGCCAAACTAATACATCGCAAAACCTAAACATGCCTGACACTCTTGACACTTTGGCACACGCATCCCGCAAAAGCTGCTCCCGGTTTCATCAAAAAAGTTCAAATTTCTGGCTTGTATAAGTAATTTTCTATGAAGTGTGTAATTAGCCTTCACATTTCGAACCTTCAGTACACGTTACCCATAACGTGGCCTCCATTATATGCAAATGTACAAACGCTACATGCTTTCGTTTTCTCACGGCAGCCGAAAAACTGTTTAAACGTTTTTTACCGCATTCAAAGAGGCAGAAAACAGAGGTTTATCAATTTTTCTTTTGACACTAATTGACCCACACGCCTTAACATTTGCGGGCACATTACCCCTAACATGCCCCATATTGCCTCCAAATGATTGATTTGTGTATACGAAGTTAAAAGCGTATGCATGAAGTGTGGCCATGGCTCCCTTGCTGAAAAACGTCTTCAACAGGGGCTCGGAAGAGTTATTTACTAGCAAGTCTTAGAATGGACACAGTTTGTATGGTCATGTACGGGCAACGTTTTAAAGTTTGTATTAATTGCAGGTTACCGAAATTTCTAATGCAGCGACTCTGAAGAAACAGCTCCACTGGAGATTGGGCTGCCTTTCTGCAAGGTCAATCAATCAATCAATCAATCAATCAGTTTATTTCCCTTTGAAAGGGCGGAGGGACAGGGCGTAAAATCTCTACAGAGCTTGACAAGGCTTCCTAGCCCCTGTAGAGTTCAGCAGCCCAGTTACTTTACATTACATTATATTTCAGCAAAGTACACGTCCAGCAGCTCAGTACATTATCTAGCAGCACGCATCTGTCTTTGCGCACAAAACATACTAAAACAGAAAAAAGGTACGTGTCCGCGCAAATTCAATACATAATAAGATGACCACAGAGAAACACAAGCGGAATATTTCATCTAGACAAAGCCAAAAGAGATACAACAAATGAAAAAGAAATGTCTTAGGGTACAAACGAGCTATATATGAAATGCATGAAGTTCAGACCTGCTATATCAAGTAACTTCAATACCTTTCTGCGCTATATCACTTAAAACAGAAGACAGTGTAATTCTTAACATTTGTGCAGCGTAGTCTGCGCGAGGTGTTGCTTTCTCAAACTTTTTCATATGCCGCACAAGATATATTTAGGGGTAATCGTTTAACTCTGCTATTACACTCATGGCGGAAATATATTTTTTTACTTCTTGTTTGTATTGTAAAGGTAGCCGTTTTTATATAAATGAAAAGCCTTTGGAACATCTGCTTTTCGGAAGAGCTGCACAGTGCTCGGGCCAAGTTGTGGATTATGCGTAACGCTTTTGCTTTTCGAAGAACATTGCTGTCCTTTTTTTTCTTTATTTTGTTTAGCGTTTCACAGCTGTACGCAATTCTTACTTTGAATGATAATGATTTCCATTCTTGCAACTGTAACACGAAGCTACAGTCGCTACACGAAGCATTACATCTCATGAACTTTCATCCAACTTGCGGGCTTCCCTAGAACTGATTTGCCATTTGATACGTTGCATTGCATACATTATTGTGCAACAAAATATCCCTTCCCACTTCCAGTGAGGAAGCCACGGACAGGAGGTACTGGGTCGTGTTGGGCTGTCTGATCATGATATTCGCACTCGCCGGGGCTGTCGTGCTGGCTCTGTTCGCCTTTCAGGTCGGCAGTAAGTATGCGCGGTTGTGAGTGTTGTTGCGACAATGTCAATAAGGAAAGCTAATTGGCAATACATCATGCTGTTATAGACACGTGAGTGGAGAATTACGAAATCAAACAGTGCTACAAACCTACATTTTTATTGTAGAGGTCCACTGCCCTTACACGTGGTTTCTTTTATTTCCCAACCCTCGACTATTCACTACCTCTTGAAAATTCACGAAACATCGAATAAAAAAAGCCTATATCTCTCTAAAGCTTCCTTGAAATGTTATTTTGAAACGTATTATTTTGAAAAGCTTCTTTGAAACGTATTGTACGCGGGCAGTAAGTAATAAATCTCGGAAGCGACACGCTAGGGTCTACGTCACATCCGCTAACTACCGTGAACGTGCGTAGTCTACTGAGCTGTTATAAAAAAGCGTGGTATTAAACAAGTTAAGCAATTACCAATCCTGTGACTTTCCGAGGATTGTTTCAATATCATATGCTAATCATTTATAACCAATACATCCTAAGTGAAATTACGTTGCAGTCGGCGGTTAAAGGTGGCGTGATACCGCATTTTCGCAAAGCAGCTCTCCAACCCGCGGCATTCTTCTTACTGCAAATGTAAACACTGTGTACTATGTGATAATTTTATGCTTTCGATATGCTGAAAATAATCTTTCTTTTTGTTCTTTTTACATGATCATGAAACGAATGGTAGTCTGGCAATTCTCATTTTTCGCAGCTGCTGGCGTACTACGCAGAACGTTTGTTTACGTATAGCTGCATTGAAGGGGATGCCAATCACTCGCTTAGCCTGCCGATTCGTACGTGCACCCTGCGAACTATGTATGATTTGAACGTCGTGTCTGCAAGTTGGTAAAATTTAATATGGTGTTCTATTGAAATGCTACACATTTTTTTAAACACTGCTAGCCACACGTAGCGCTATTCCTTCCTTCAGGGGAATTACCTCCAATGAGCGCAGTTTATCTGCACGAGAATTCGTAATGCGCATTTCAATTATTATCAGAGTTTCACTAATATAAACCTTACAGTAATTGTGTTACGGCACATGTTGCAGCTAAAACATTGTAGCCGTTGAGTTCGCAAGCCCTATTCATTTGGAACAAGTTCAGAGGATGACATGAGTTTCGAGATACACGTTCCCAAAAATTGGGACGAAATACGCTTGGCCTTCAAGTTATTCTGCTTCATTTCATACAAAAGGGCGCTAAAAAAAGTGAAGTGTAACAATGCATGTCTACCGGAAATGTGTCGGTGGTTGTTCCAAAACTAGTTCTATAGTTTCAAAATTTGTTCCAAGTGAATGTACCCCGAGAACGCGGTGACTTGCAAGCTGTGCCTGTGCCACCCTGTGCCTTATAGTGCAATAGTTGATTAGTGAAAGTTAGTGAATATGTCAATTATACTTTTTTATTTCTTGTGCTAGTGATGTTTACTTCTTTGAGTAATCAGCTAAATGAGTAGATTTGGGCTACATTTTATGAGGCAAATGTTTTTAAAATTCCGCAATCAGTAAAACGAAACACCTGGTATGTGGACATTTTGATTCCTTTCAATTAGTCCTAAATATAGCCTGCATCATGCGCCCATATGTGTTTTGTAGCTGGCTTTTCGCGTAGCCTACATAAGATAGTTCCTTAAAACACTGACTGCCCCGAAAATTGTGTTCACCTTATTTTGTTCAGTCAGAGAGAACATGCTCCAGTTGGGGAGCTTACGATAAATGTTGCCAACCATGGGAGCTGCAGTCATTACAGCAGACAGAGAGCAAAAATAAAAAAAGAAACTTGCCGACACGTTATATGTTCAAGTTAGAGTGAAACCCTCGGTACTCACCTCCGCCTCCAACGTTAGCAACGTCGAACAAAGTCAATAACTAACGGAGCACCTTGCGAAGATGAGGATAACGTAACGATTGTTAATGACAGCCTTCTCTTTTGTTCGCTAGGCTCCGACGTGGACGACGAAGCCAGCAGCAACAAATCTCGTGGCGGTGGCGCCCCGCCTCCCTTGGTGGTCCCCGACGCCCCCGTCACCGAAGCGAGATCCCCCGTTGTGAGTAATTGCGCCTGCCATGCATTCTGCCGAACAGAACACCGTGCTGCTGCAACACAGCTCGCTTTGATGCAAAGTTTTCTATGACAACCCTGGCGAACTTTCCCGATTGTGGTGGTTGCTGCTGCTACCGCTGCCTCGCCGAATGGCTTGCACGTAGGACAGGATGAATATAACGAATTTTCTTAAGGTTATTCTCATACGTATATATAATTTATTCACCCGCTTTAGGGAAGCTTCGCTTGACATAATCTATAACAAGTGTGGTGCATGTGCATTTTTTAATTAGATAGACATATATTACGAGATCTGATTTGCTTTGATTCGTCCCAAGTTGGCATCGCTAGCGTCTGTCGTAAGAGAGCCGCTTCAAGCGGGTTTGCAACTTTATAACAGGCGCATAACAGCGGTGGACACCCAAATTTGGGAAGCAATTACGAATACGTCAGGGCAATGTACCTGCTAGGTTAAAGTAACCTAAAGTTTTCTGAGTTAGCGGCAATACCCCCGCGCCAGTAGCAACTATTGTATACTACGATAAATTTGTAAATGCCCTAGCTATCATTGCATAACAAGAACATAATCGCTGTCTTATATTTTATATTTTAATTGCCGACTGCCCTGCATTTACTGCACAGGTATATTCGTGTTTGCTTCCCATATGTGATAAAGCGTAAGCTGGAACTACCAACTTTTGTCACGCATTCACTGGTAGTTAGCACTTCCCTCGGAAATGTCACTTTACTTTGAGAAATTGGAAATAAAGAAATAACAATTATTATTTATTGACATTTTAATATATTCAGTACTCCAGTGCCATAATCTATTTGCAAGAATGAAGTGAACTTCTATTTAAGGCATAAAAATTTACTAGCACCTTTATTCCCAGTGCCACTTTCAGTAAATACGGACCGGGTTGAAATTTTAGTCAACGCTTTTTGTGATTATCTTTTGGCCCAGTGCAGAAACGTGATATTTAGAAGAGCAGCGTTACTGCGTAATTCAAATACACCCAGTAATGTCTTTATTTATATAAGTACTGATAAAAACACTTATAGATAACGAACGTATTTGTTACAAGCAGTCGTTGCTGTCACACCTACACAACTTTTATACCGATGCACAGTGCCAAATTATTGGGAATGCTCTTACCCTAACAAAAATTAATAATAACTATCTGTGTTCATTTTGATGTTCGAGACATTTTTGATGGGTGTGAAATCAACGCCGATAGATGTAAAGTTAAGAGGGGAAATGTATGCACAGCTTTGACGCTTACCGTTGGATTATACACGTTGCATAATGACGCCAAGTTACGCAGTCATCTAATATTCATAAATTTACCTGCCATCGGTGTGGCTTTTTCACTAGATAAAAAGTAAATAAAAAGCAAGAAAAGAAAGGTCCGACAGTAAGCGCAATACTTACGGTAGCAGCAAGTGCACTTTCTCTATTTGAAAGAATACGTACTTTTCGTTGATTACAGTGATGACACTGTACTGTCTCACGACTGTGTCGCGTCACACTCAATCACTCAAAAAATATTGTTAACAACTCATACACGGGAAATGGCCAGCAGATTTGGTTCTTTGCGAGCATTTATTTCCCCCAGTCTCTCGCTTTTATGTGTGTTCAAGAAGCGCGCGTTTATAAGTACTGCCGCAGTTAGTGTTGTTACGCCACAACATCTGACACGCCTGGGTCGACGTCACTCCTCTAGCCCATCCCGATATTGCGGCCCACTCTACCTAGAAGCCGACCGACGCCTCCGACACCTTCCACCTTAAGCACCGTGGCGACACCGAAGGCGACGATGAGGCCGAGCAGCACGGTGTCTGCTATGCCCCGATCGAGTGAGTTGCTCAGAAATTTGTCGCGTATGCTTTAGTCGGGTTCTCCAAAGTGTCAACAAAACACCGTGGACGCAATGATACCTGGGTGTCGCGATAGGTGAGCGAGGTCAAAATCGTGCTCAATTGACATGTCTTATGAAAATATAATAGAAATCTCGTCTAGCCCGAACTTCAGAACTTCGGAACTATGCTGTTTTACTACAAATACCTCCAAGTTCTGTAGGCGAAAAGCTCGTACAAAGAAGCTTGTATACTTCGGAGTGCTATCTGTTGTTGACACCGCCAATCCCCGTCGCAGTAGTGGACGCAGACGCTTATGTAAGCACAAATGAGAAGTTATGACGCGGATCAGACAATCAGGTAGGTAGGTAGGTAGGAAAGTGTTCTTCTAAGCAGCAAGCATACGATGCTCACAGGCTTACATATTCGAACACAGATGTGATGTACACAATATAAAACAACAATAAGAAAGTCGCAATTTCTCACCAAAGGCGAAGCATCGATTGCGATAACAAATTACTGGACAGCTATACGAAGTAAGGATAGTAGTTTTATCACCGTATAGACGGTTTCAGTGTTTACAAACAAACCACGCTTGCCGCTGATTGGTTGCCCCATCGGAACTTCCGGCAGGAGAGCTAGAAGCACTTCCGGCTATGTTGTTTGAAGGCATGCGCGACGTGAGGCCGGCGTGTCGATGTTTGCACTGCTTGGTGGAATCTGTGATAGAGCTGTTTCTACATCGTGAATATTGTCGAGATGACGAGCGAATTCTTTAAGGCGCTTAGCACCGAAGCAAAAGATCGGTATCGCCAAAAGCTGATGTTTAGAGGCAGAGTGAGAAGGCTGCCCGATCCACTGGACGATGATGTCGTGCGATTTTCGTTTTCGCCGGGCTCCAAACACCTTCCCTCAGTTACAACCCCGGAGCAACAAGCGGAGCATCTTAGTGAGGACATGCAATGAACGCGGACTGTTTTCTTCAATGGGACTGCCGAAAACTAGCAAAACTTTAATACGTTTTACGTGCCAAAACCAGTTCTGATTATGAGGCTCGCCGTAGTGGAGGGTTCCGGATTAATTTTGACCACCAGGGGTTCTTTAACGTGCCCTACAACACAAGCACATGGGCGTTCTTGCATTTAGCAATGGCACTTTTATTGCTGCAAGATGGAAGATGAAGTGGTAAGCTGTGCATGTGTACATGCACATGTTTTCTGCGTCTTATGCCTTGTTTCTGCTTTTCAATATGCTTTCACAAATAACTGTACATTCTCAAAAGTCGTTTAGTGCAAGAAGCCTAGGTCGACTGAAATGGGACTAACTTAAATGCTCACGAATTTACCACACTTATAACAAAATTAAACCTGTAGTGTTGGGCACGAGATTGCAATTCCTAATTGGCCGCCGTGAATTCGTAAATGCTTTTAGAATGTGGCCGAAACTTCCTACATGCATGCACGGAAATCGCTAACTTTTCTACGATTCTGCTCTGCGATACCGATACGAATGCTCACATGCCGCCGCGGTGGCTCAGCGGTTACGGTGCCCGGTTGCTGACCCGAAAGACGCCGTTTGGGCCCCGGCTGTCGCATTTCGATCGAGGCGAAATGCTAGAGGTCCGCGTTCTGTACGACGTCAGTGCACGTTAAAGAACCACAGGTGGTCGAAATTATCCGGAGCCCTCCACTGCGGCGTCCGTCATAGCCTGAGTCGCTTTGGGACGTTAAACATGATAAACCAGTGCGCACATGTACCTAGATAGTAAGCTGCAAACTGCACTTGCGCCCCAGATACGAAAAACATTACAATAAAACGGCGGCAGCATGGCACCCGCTAAATAATAATTTTAACTCATGTTCGTTGCATGACGATCCACGCCGAGGCAAGAAACTGGACGAGCGGGCAAACTTGGGGCGAGAGTCGAGCTGCTCTCGCGTGAGTTACACGACATACGGCCAGAACAATCGTGCAGTAGCACTTTTATTATTCAGCATTATAGCAGTCCGGCTACTCCACGTGGTAACGTACCTTGGATGAAGTGAGCAGAACAAATCTGGGAGCTCTTGGTAAGCTCCCAGATTTGAAAAAAATCACAGCATATCCACGGGGTGAATGATGATGAGTGGGCGAAGCTCCGGAGGGAATCATCGGATCTCCCGCTTAAGGGTATGCTAGCACAAACGCGTTAGAAACGTGCAGTACTCTCTAGTAAGGGGGAGCGGCCACAGCGTCTTACGCAGCCATTTACACATGCCGGAACGTGCACCGCGTTTGCCGATGCCATCACATGACTGCTGAGAGAGTAGTATACCCCCCCGTATTCATAAACGCTCCTCGACTTGAACTTGACTTGCCACCGCTTTGGGCAGCGCGTTCGAAACGCGTTGAAGGCAGGCGGAGAGGCCACAGCGTCTTACACCAGCTTCTTACACGGGCCGTAACGCGCTAGCACAAACGCGTTAGAAACGCGCTAGAAACGCGGTCTTTCGTTAATGTTGGGTATTTATTGCCATCGTGGTGCGTGTGTCCATGTCCGCTTCGTGGCGTAGTGGGCTAACGCCACGCGCTCGGAAGCGAGTGGTCCCTGGTTCGATTCCGCGCTACGGACACAACTTCGGAATTTTTTTTTCTCATTTTTCTGAGACTGGTTACACACTACTGGTTACACACTACTACTACGACGACGGGGACGGAACGGGTGCCGCTATAAGGAGCTTCGCCCCTAAAACACCATTGAGGAGTAAACGTAATGAAAACAGTCGATTCTCCATAAGCTACTCACCGTCACGCAACACACTGAATGCGACAAGTCGCACTTATATCGATATACCCAAAAAGTAGCACAGAATATGCGCAGGACGAGTGCGCGAGCGAACAAATACCAGCAAAAACGAGCAAAAGGAACGGCTGCCGGAAGTTTCTTAGGGGCGTAGGATGCCGGCGCACAGCGTTGCCAGAGCGCGGTGGTGCTGGATGAAGCCGTCTATAAACGTGTAAACATAGGCACACTGACTAAGTTAACAAGCATGGTGCCACGCGCGCACAAGCAAACATGAACACACCTTACTCGATGAGCGCGGAAACTCGCTGTACAAAGGCTTCATTGAGGAAGCGTGGCATCAGCAGCGAGCGAACTGAACTTCGTGCTGCCTCTTCCGATAGGACCGATCCGTCCCGGGGCACGAAAAAAATTAGCCATTATGGACGCCTTTCTTACTGTTTTAGTTTTTATCACTCATTACACTTAGCCCGAGTTTAGTCGTAGGCTCGGTTTGGGTGGTTAATAAATTTTATGTGCAAGTGCCACATGACCCATTGAGCGAAATACAGCTCCAATAACGTGAAACCTGGGTAAGTGCGAAGCATGCAGTGATGCACCGCTAATGGGCTCGTACTGCCTTAAGGTATGTCACCACCTTTGAAAAGGCATTTTTTAAGAAAAATATGCATTTTCTCTTTTTTAGATTTCGAGAATTCCCAAACCTTCAAAAATGTTCTGCAGAAAGAATTATGTTTTTATCTTATTTAGTTCAAAAGTTATAGCCAACTTACTAACAGCTGGTGAACGGTTCTGAAACCGAAACGAATGTGGTGTGGTAACAAAAACTGATAATTCAGCGTAAATCAGCGGCGTATATTCAGATTTTTCTCTTATGTTTTAGTCTGATACGTAAAAGATTATTCAAAGACAATTTGTAAGGCATACTTTTTTTAAAACATTGCTTTAAATTTCCGTAAGGGGGATGCCTGACGCTACAATTAAGCGTTAAAAGTGCGTCTCTGTTGTTCACGTTGCGCGCGCTTTTGCTGCCGCTCTGAATGCTACTGGGATCGTCGTTTTTATAGCTATTATTTTTAGTAGCAACAGTCATAACATAATCTGAACGTTTTTATACGACGGCATGGCCAAGTTCAAGGTAAAAAGGCGATTGAAACAAAAGTTGCAATCAAAACTTTCGAAAAAAATAAAAAAAATAACATTCGAAAAAAGATTCAAACGACAGTGAAGTCGGTTTATGCTGACCTTTGTACGGATTTAAAGAAGTGCTTGCACGGAAAATCCCAAAATGTAACGAGTTTCAACGGTATGATATGGCAACCCACCAAAGACGTCCGCGTGAGCCTACCCATCCTCCTTTTTGGTTTATATGATGCTGTGTGCCACTTGAACGATGGAAACAGAAGTACAACAAATATTTTGAGGGAAGCAGGCATTGAACCTGGTCATCACACGTTTGTAGCATGTTGAACCAGTGACCAGTACCGTGTGAAGAAGGCCCAGCATCAATCAACGGGTGAGGCAAAATATATTCGCAAGAAAATATGGGCTGCAATAAAAGCCAAAACAGAGCTCGTGGCAGCTAAGAAGAGCCCTAGCTATGAACCTAGTGGATTTTAGCCTTCTAGGGCATGATGACCTTGTTTCTGCAAGGATTGGAAAACTTTAATCTTGTTTTTCTCAAAACTTGATTTCTTGCACTTTCCTGTTGCGCAAACAGTTGTAACTTCAAAATCCGCTAATGGGCTCGTACTGCCTTAAGCAATGGCTCATAACCCCGCAAACGGCCCACCCCATTACGAAGACAGAAGACAAGTGAAATTCTACGCTGGAATGATGAGCGGCAACGCAGACAGCCGTGGAAGACGACGACAACGACGAACGCGGGAGCGCTCGGCACGCGGGACACTCTGCAACGCGCTCGATCGTGCCGAGCGCGTGTCGCTTGCATACCGTGGCGACGATGACGACAGGAGACGCAGACAGCCCGAGCGCACTAGTGCCGAGCGCATGCCGGTTCAAAGAGATTTCATTATTATTCCGTTCAAACTGGAAAAGTATATTAACAGCTCCTTGAAGCAATCAAAGAAGGTATTGATCGATGTCAAGTAGCCTGAGTTGGCGCATATTGAACTGAAAATCAGCAGACGAGTAAAACCAGGGCCAGAGCGCAATTAGGCAGACACTTCCAAGTAGTATACTGGTGCTATTGCTGACATCCCTACCAAGAAAAGTACATAATCAATGCGTTCTTCCACTTGAGACCTGTCAGACCAAATATTCGAGGACTGTACGTCTACTGACGGAACGCAGAAATCGTAGGCCTAACGGTAAAAGAAAGCAGTGCATATTAGAGAGCAAGTCCACGGAGGTGGCTGTATTTCTAGCTCAAAGTGAAAGGAAGAAGTTCACGTTTGGAAGATGATTTAATGCACACAACAGAGAATAAATGTTGTGTAAGAGTAACTAAATGGGTGCAATATGAAGTAAGCGCGTTCGAAGGCAGCAGAGTGTTACATTGAGTTAGGAGATTAGGAAATTCGTCAGGAATAATGGGAGAACGGCTGATGCAGGTGAGGGGATATGGAGTTCCCTGGGAAAGTTAATCGGCTTCGTAGTGCGCTCATCTCCTAGTCACACGCTCAATTTTATTGACCACTGAAATAAGAAATAATTGAAATATGCGAGCCCCATCGCTTTCATTTTACCACGCTAATACAAAGGTAGGCAATGAGAGACGCAAACTGGGAAAGGCCTTTCGTTTCAATGGTTATTGAAAGTGAGCGCGTGACTGCGTCATCAAACAGCATAACGATGAAGACGATGATAACGATACCAATGACGACGACTGTGGCATGATATTGATAATGCTTTTATAGAGCATTAGGCAGAGCATGGCATTAGGCATGGCATTAGGCAGAGCATGCAAGAGATTGCACGTCTCTTGAAGGCATGCAAAACCGGGTTGTGTTTTGCAAATAATAAACTTCATTAGTCTGACAGCGCTCGTCCCTATGTGATTCTGTTCGTGTTTCCGTCGTCTTAAGTGCTGATTTCATGTGAGCTATTGCTCAGATCCACCAATAAGTACTGGCACTCTTTGGCCATACTTGGCCTTTGCGCCGCAAAACACCAATTCATCACCACCAATAAGTTGATGGATGATAGTCACGGCGACGACCATTTAACAGCCCTCGCTTTTATTGGTTCTCGCAGCCAGGTCGACGACGCCACCCCCGCCGCTGATGTGCTCGGTGGGCTCGACCGCGGCTGCGATGAAACCGCTGCTGCCGCCCGACAATGCGTGCGACATCCTGATATTCACTCACGTGCGGGTCTTCAACAGGACAGTGCGCGCGCTCCTCAGCCAGCTCAGCTTCGAGGCGTTCAGGAACGTCTGCGCTCTCTATCAGCACACAACCTGCGGCCTCTCCTTCACCTCGCTGTGAGTCGAAGTGGCAATCGCGACGTGATCCGCCACTGGGGCGCAGTGGCTATGGCGTTCTGCGGCTGACATGGAGTTAGTACACTAACTCTAGAGGAAAAGCTCAGCGAAAAAAAAGTGGCAACCGCATAGGCGGCGCCATGTTGCTTCGACTCATTTTTTGCGGCGCCTAATGTATTCAAAATATTATGCAAAAGCAAGCATGAACGCTTAGCACGTATGTATGAAAAACGTGTAAAGTTCATTCCGTATACTTTTCAGAAAGATCGGATGACAGTTTAGAAAATCTTGATGAAATATTTGCGGCGCGCGAAAGGATGCGTTTACAGGCACCTCAACTAGATGACGCCACCGCACTGATGGAGGCGCGGGATCTCGTTGATCGCGCGTCTCGTCTGAATCGCATCGCGTCGTCTGCGCCTGCGCACCTGCATAGAGTAGCAATGGCGGTGTCCTTTCGGTGGCCCATTTCGATACATGGGTGCTATATAATATGGGGAGCTTTTGCTCCTGAGTTGTTTATATTAACTCTATGGTGGCTGAGCACGGGGTCCCGGGCTGATTCCCTGCCCAGGCACTTTTTTAGGCACTTTTTTAGGCACCCTCCACTGTAAGGTGCCTCTCATACCCCTCGTGTTACTTTAGGAGGTTAAACCCCATCAATAAGTCAATCACTCGCGAAGTGCTCCTGAAAAAACTGCGTTTGATGCTGTGTTTTCGCGGCAGCAGAGAAGCGTTCATCGGACGTGGAGCACGAGGTCTCGGGATCGACTCTCGACCGCGGCGGCCGCATTAGGATGGAGGCGGGCATGAAAAGAAAACGCTTTTTTGAATCTAAGGAACCCAGGTGGTCATGAAACATTAGTCGGAGCCTCTCCCATTAGCTTTAGGACGTCAAACACTACGGATCACTCAATAAACAATGCGCCCTTTTCGGTTGCTACTATATAAGCGCCGTTCTGGGCATAATGTCTGCGATTATTTGTTAATGTAAGCCACACACGTCACGCGGGAATGCGGCTACTGTGGCAACAGGCAGATAATGTTTCCTCTGACATTCTAAGAACCGTGTGGCAATGGAACAGGTAGTGGCTCTGGGGCAGCGTGTCTGTGGTGTTGGTGCGAATACAGGAGGACTTGCAGAAACCCCTACTTTCGTTTTCACAAGCCCGCCTCGAGTGAAATCACTTTCTAGAGTTAACATAGCTAGCGAAAGCTATAATAACGCTTTTCTGCTGAAGCTGCCACTTTGCTACGCCGACTCTCCTCTGCGATATATGCGCACTAATTCCATAATACAAAGGAGGAGCAAGAGGAGGAGGCAATCACTTGAAGGCATGGTGCCTTTTAGAACATAAATACGCCATCTGTATTTCTTCAGAAACCATACCACGCTTTTTTTTTAGTAATCAAAGTTTTTGAAAATTGCCTAGGCCAGATAACTTATTTCAAACTCCTGAACTAGATTGCTCGAAAAGGTGGACATTACTTGCACAATTCTACAAAATTCAAGGCACATAGTGCAATTTACAACTTAACTCGGTGTGTATGCAAGGCATGTCCACGTTGAACAAATTCTAAAAAAATAATTAAAAAAAACACGATCTGACTATGAGGCGCGCCATAGTGGGGACTCCGGAATAATTTAGACCACCTGGGGTTCTCTAACGTGCACCTAAATCTAATTACACGGGTGTTTTCGCATTTCGCACCGAAATGAACATCTCGAAACTGGCGGCTTCTGAGAATTCGTTCCAAATGAATACGCCTTGCGAAATCACCGCTTATGGTTTCGTAAACTGCAACTTGTGCCGTAAAGTGGTATACAAAAACGAAATGAGTACAATTTTATTTTGATTGTAATTTGCATTTAGATTTCTCTTGCAAGTAATGTTGCCTTTTCACTTAACTTAGCTAAATGACTAGAATTGAGCTATCTGGAACACGCGATTTTTAAGTATACTGTGTAGTCTAAGAAAACACCCTGTATGTCAGTGCTATTCTGTCAAATACGCATATTGTTCACTGAAAGCCTTTAGACGTATGTTATCGATTAGGGCCATTAGCTTTCTTTGTGTAGTCCAGCTGGAAGTTCATGGAGTAAGGTAGATTAAATGAAAGAAACGTGTTGGCGACATTTAGTCTATGAATACGCAAGCAGTATGTACGGGATGTTTCAGCGAACACTTTCAAAAAATTTTTAAACGTTGCCTGTGGCAGATACAAAATTCTACTTCACGAGCTTGTCTACTCGAAGAGGCGGACATTATTTGCACAAATAATTGAAATGCGTAATCGACTAATGAACAAAAATTCACTATTAATAGTTTTTAACTGATTACCTTATAGCCCATATTGCAATTTACAAATTCTAGCCGCGGACTCGCCGTGATTCGTTTCGCTTGCAGGATGCTGGCGGAGAACATGTTCGGCAACACGCAGGTCAGAAGCCAACTGACGCGACTCCGGAGAGAGTCCCGAATCCACCACTACGGCATCCTGGACATTTACGGCCGAAGAAACGAGGTCGAAAATGTGTCCACCGTAGTCACACCTGCAGTACTTACCGTAAGCGATCGTCTTGCATTCGGCGCGAGTTTGTCACGCACGTGTTCGTACCGCACGCTGCTGCCAACCACCTACTAAATTTTTGTACACATACACTCGGCCGTCCCATTAGAGAGTGATAGCTTTATCCGTAAACAACTTACTCTTTACGGAATGCCAGGTTGCTGGAGCAGTGAATGGCATGGATGGGTGGATGCTATGAGCGTTCCTTTGTAAACGGGGTGGTGGCTCGCGCAACGAAGCTGTATTTTTAGTATTTTGCGGCACGCTATACTTATGTCTTACAGGCTATACATGACTAGCATAATTTTTTCAGAGCCATCATTGAGGACTTCGTTTTTGTACTCCTCTGTTGCCTGTGGTCTCCCTACTTTCCTGCCACCAAACTTCCAATCACCTCTTACTAATTTCTTAAGCTATATTGTAGACATGTTTACTTTCCCCCTGCTGCCCTTGAACTCCAGGGCTTCAACGATGCCAATGGAGCCTAAACCGACAGCCGGGTAGATATATTCACAATCGAAAAAAAAAATGTTCCATCGCTTACCTAGCTTTACCGCAGCAAGATCATGCTTCTTTTTCCTTGTGGTAACTCGCTTTATAGCTAAGCGCCTTAACGCATCCTGATCTTGCATCGAAAAGTGGAACTTCCCTTTGAGTTATCATGAAATGATTCTGTCCTGATTTCGTTTCTACTTCTTTGGTAGTTACTTATAGCCGGTTTCTTTTCGAATTCGACCCGCCGTGGTTGCTCAGTGGCTATGGTGTTGGGCTGCTGAGCGCGAGGTCGCGGGATCAAATCCCGGCCACGGCGGCCGCATTTCGATGGGGGCGAAATGCGAAAACGCCCGTGTACATAGAGTTAGGTGCACGTTAAAGAACCCCAGGTGGTCTAAATTTCCGGAGTCCCCCCCCTACGGTGTGCCTCATAATCAGAACTGGTTTTGACACGTAAAACCCCGTAATTGAATTTTCCAATGCCGCCAGCCAGGGTTTGCCTCAGCCTCTGTGACTTTGCGTTTAACCTTCCTTGCTACCGCGTTGCGTAAGGTACCGGCCACATACTTGCTCCTAAGCTTGCTAATTCTTTTCCTCCACTCTGGGTCAATACAACGCTCATAGTTACATGTTTTGAAGCTTTGTCCAACTGCAACGCATTTGAAATGTTATTTTGTTCTCGTCGAAAAAAAGAGCCTGAACGTTAACATTCAGGTCGCGTACTTCCGACGCTTTACAAAAGCCCTTGAGCAGAATAGTGTAGGTCACTGCAATAATAGCTCGATCTTTGCTCCCTCTGTACAAATGGTACTGGCAGGCTAAGTCCCAGTTTGACCTTGGCTAATCTTGAAGGTCAGATTTACGGAACCAGGTGCTTTCTGGGTTTGTACCAGGAAGAGTAGAGCTATGGCACTAATATCTTGATGTAAAAATTACGGTGCGTAAAAGGATACGTTTACAGGCGCCCAAACTAGGTGGCGCCACCATACTGAGGAGAGCTCGGGATCGCCTTGATAGCGCGTCTCGTCTGAATCGCATCTGCTCGTCTGCAACTGCGCTTCTGCACAGAGCAGCAACATGGCGGCGCCCTTGCGGTTACCGATTTTAATGCATGGGCGCGATGCTGAGCTTTTCTTCAAGGGTTGATTATTAGGAGTGTGCGAATAGTGATTTCTGAGACCGAATCAAGTACCAATCGAATCGTGCCAAATGCGAATCGAATCGCCTTTCGAATGGTTTTCGAATAGTGAACAGCAATTATCACAATTCACATAAAAAGACGTTCACATCGTAGTATTCTTTTAGGAAGCCTCTGCCATTACACAGTACGTTATGAGCAAACAAGTAGTTTCTTCCCATACGCAGAAGTATTTAAAGAGTGCGAATGATCGCTGTATAGCTTGCGAAGAATCGCTACCAAAGTGACGTAGCCCACTCCACTACGCCAGTTCTCATGTTTTATAACTAAACTATGCCCGCGGGGGTGACAATTTGCCGTGCTATTGCTGAAATGTCATGTTTATTGTGGGCAGTCGACGTTTTGAATATTCGTAAACTATTCAAAAAATATTCAGACTTACGAGTAGTGACTATTCGAATCAAATAAGACACTATTCGATTCGTTATTAGAACGTTTCTAATATTCGCACACCCCTATTGGTAATTTTGCCTGGAACCGGTATTCCGCAAAGTACAATACGTTTTCTGACCAAGCCTAAACTCCCTCTGCAAAGGATAATACGTTAACGGACATACTAATGCATGCTCTGAAAAGGGTAACACATTTACTGACAAAATAAAACTTCACGTGCAAAGGGTGATACGTTTACTGACAAGCTAAAAATCCCTGTGCAAAGGATAATACGTTTACTGATACTCAATCTGCAAAGGGTAATACATTTGCTAACAAGCCAGAACTGCCTCTGCAAAGGGTATTACGTGTACGGACAAGCTAAAGCTCCCTGAGAACTTAACGCGAATTCACGCTGTGCTGGTCAGTGCGGGCAACAGTCACAAGTTCCAAGTCGCCCTTTTTATCATTCTTGGTAGCTATGCTTTCATGTCTGTGGCTAGAGCATGCTTTGTTCAAATACTAATGGCGTCTCCCATGTACTGCAAGTAAGATCGCAAATGCCTTTAACTTAGAAACGAAGTCGAAATGTAAATACTAGCACGTATCTGTTTTAATGAAAATAGGAATTGGAGAAACACCAAATAACAAAGAGTAATCAAGCTTTATGTATAGCCTGCAGCGAGTTTTTTAACCATAACGGCCGTGTCCTTCGATATTGGACAGCACCTGAGTAATCTCTGACATTCTGGTTATGCATGATTTTTTAAGCCATGTCATGATCTAGAATCCTCGCCCTGCAGCAGCACCACCTGCATTCGCAGTTTATGTACCTTCCATAGCGTATAGTCGTCACGCGAAGATTTGCCATGAAGTCTTGCACGTAGTACACAATTGTTTGTTCTCGATTTTGGGTGTCTGAAGTTTTTATCGCGTGTAATTATATCCGAGTATAAAACCTTATAAGGTGGTCAATGCGTTCAGTTCTACATAAAAAGAGATTTTAACCATATTACATAAGCACATTTTTTAAATGTCAGCTTTTTTGCACCAAAATTGTATCTTATTCTGTACCGATGTTCGCAATATGAGCGAAATTATACATTAAGCAGCAACGTGAAAGAATACGACTAACGCCAGAGTATATGGTCACTGGTATTGAGAGCATAACCACAAATGAGAAAGCCCCCCTAAGCCAGAAGTTTGGGTAATCTGTGAAAAGCTTTGAGCCTTTATTTTTTTCTGTACGCGCACGCTGAGGCCGTGACGATAAGGCGAGTCAATCATTCAGTGAATTATACTATCAGTCTTACTTCAAAAATAAATATGGCAAACAACACATAGTTGATCGCTGTAAGCACCAAGGAATTGTCAACCACAAGGGCAGTAGACGTAATATGAACTAAGTATATCAACGACTGTAACACAGACTGCTGGACCTAAAGTGGTTGCCGTTCCCTCTGCAGCGGATGCGGCAACTCCTTGGAAATGACACCAGGCACCACAAGGTATTTGTCGGCATAGGGTACTACTACTACAACGACACCGATGCCTGGGATAAACTTGCATACGCCGCCGAGAACGTCGCATCGTGAGTAACAATCATCAAATTTTGCGTGCTCTCAGCGTACGCTATTCAAGATCAAGAGCTAATCGAATTCCCAGTGGCAATTACCTAGTCACTGAAGTTGGCTTCAAAGACTTTCATTGAACCATGAGCGCCGAAAACACACTGCAGGAAAGCCAACTTACACAATGGAACTACTGCGCATCTGCACACACTGTAGGACAAGGCGCACGGCATACGTATCATAGAACACTACAGTTTACACTCGCAGTTGTACTGACAAGAACAATGGGAACTGCAACGCCACGCTACCCAGACGAACTATATATATATATCTGCATGCCATTACGCGCGTCACGCAATGCATTCCCGGCCGTCACCATGGGTAGGCCGCGGGTGCAGCGCACGGCAAAACAGGCTGCCGTACGCGAACGTAAGCGCGAGCGCGATCATGCCCGTAAGGCCGATCCCGTGTGTCGGCAACGGCAGAGCCTCTGACCGTCTACCGCAGCGATCACAAGGACATACTGTGCAAGTGTAGAGTCGCCCGTAAAAGTGTGACTGTGTACATGTAATCAACGGCTACATGATCTAAAATAAAGGCTATGCAACTTAACGAAATGAGAGACTCGTTGAAAAGCGGAACCGGGGTATACCGAGTCCCACATACCCATTGACCCAAGTTGGTCCGATGGTAGGTTCTGGACCAATATTCCCTCAGAACACCAAACCAACGCGCTACCCATTCGTTCATGGACTACCCAGAGACCGGGATTGCGGGATAATGGTTAGAAACATAGATTGATAGATGAACAGTTAGCCTCACAAAAGTGCTTGAAGTTCCCGAAGAGTGCTAATCGCATTAAAACCCGGCTATCAGCTTTCTCCTTTTGAATTCTGTCTGAGTGTAGTTGTTTGTTTTTAAACCGAGGAGATGGTTTGGAAAATATTGTGCTCCAAAACTGCAATTCCGTCTTTTTTGTTAAATTGCATGACGATGCAGATATTATTTTCTTGTTACGTGACGGCCCTCACTTAGCTATTTTACAAAGTTCAACAAAGTAACCTAAACTGGACATTTCTGAAATATTTCCTAGCCGGCTACATGGTATCAGCACCACAATTTACAACGGCTTGAATTCATCTACGTGAGAGTAGCTATAGAGGTGACTGTACAACTGCAGCGTGCACAAATTAAAACCAAACTAAAAAAAAGAGAGCCGGGAGTGCTCTGCAATGGAAAGCAGAGTATTGTTGCTCACATTCTGTTATACGTTCAGCGAGCGACCTGAAGGATCTCCAGCTTTTTTTCTTCTTTTGTAGCGTTAGCTACACTGGCCTAGCCAAGCCCGTTTCGCGCGGCACATCAAGAGCCGTGCTGCGCATGCGCAAGGATCAGTGATGTCGCACGGCTTGCGCACCGGAGCCACCGGAGACGGCACCTCTCGCGCACTCCGCCGCCGCCGCGCGCGACTCACCGCCGCCGGTCTGCGCATTCCAGAGGAGTGACGTCGTAGCCGTGGTAGACTCACTGGCGCCGGCGCGCGCTCGCTGTGCAGTCGCCGTCTGACACTGCGCTGGAGCCGCTGCGCTTCTGACTGGCGTTTGCCAGTGTGGTATAGACCTTTTCACAAACCGACGTTTGAGCGGCGCCATTGGCCGACACGAGCGACGTCTAGCGTCGCCGCCATTTTGGACTGTGCGCCTAACGAGAGCAGGCCGGCCGCACTTTGGTTGTGTGATCTTCGCCGCGCATTATTTCGATTGTTTTCTTCCGCTTCGCTTGTCTTGTGCCGCTTGACTTGTTACATGTTTCACATGCTCGCGTGAGCGCTCAGTGTAGTGTGCCATGGCAACAGCAAGCCCAGCCAGTGCATGTGGTGTTTCTTCGTCGGTAGCGGCGGCAGCCGCGTCTGCTTCGTCGAGACATGGCGTGCTAATCAGCTGTATATTTCATTGTTATTGCTGGGCACATGTGACCGTATCGCCGATTGAATCTGATCACCATTACGTTTCGCGATTGAGAGTTGCCTCATTTAGCGAAAGCAGGCGCGTACGTAGCTGTCGGGCAATGCTTATAGAACCAGGCGCCGGCGGCCCGACGAACGCGTGTCAGTGGTTGGTAGATATGCGGTGGTTACTCCATGCGCTTCCGGCGCAACTGAACAGCTCAATCATGCAAAATTTATTGGATCGGGTGCGGTCCAGGGTGCTTATAACCAAATTTCAAAGCATAAGCGTGGCGATCGAGCAGCGCGGTACCTGCAGCGAACCGACGCGCGACAGTGATCACAGATGCCAGCGCAACCGATACAGCCCAGGTGCCAGATTTTTATTTTTAGTATTTAGTAGTTATTTATTTATACATACTGTCAATCCCAATAGGAATTATAACAGGACTTGTTATAAAGATATATTTATTTACCTATTTTTTACGTTTGTTTACCTGGAATGGCTTTTCTTTCGAATGTCTGAATTTGGAACAAGCTTCTCTCACGGTGAACCTTAACGTAGATCGTGCGCAAAGTTTGTATTGAAGATATCGCGTACGGTAAGAACTGTTCGTGTGCGCTATCTCTGAAACGAAATAAGCGAATAATATTGCAGCGTTAGGGCCATCTCTGCTCTTACTCTTGTTTCCCTTACACCGTCTCACTGTGCTATGTTCATAATAAAGTAATGTCGAGTCTTAACAATTGTCGAATAAATACATATGCATATGACTGTAAACCACTACTGACCGTGCGTGAAAAGCGCTTAGTGGTCAGCGAAGCGGTCACTACACGCACGTAAGTATTTCACTTGATCGACTGTGCGAATAATTTTTTTTTCGTTACTGTTATTCTTGCAAGCACGATGCTATTGTCCGCGTACCCATGCGAATACCGTTTTTTACGTTCTTACTTTCGCGGGCTCATTTAGCGCGTTTCTACGCCATGCACAGTTAGCGCATTACGGTTCCCGAACTCTAGCACTGGCGCTAGGCCGCACTGATGAGGTTGACACGTTAGTTTTCGCATTCTCTTGCTGCCCAAGCACATAGACAACGCTCAAAGATGGGTGAGCTCGATGCAGCACCAAAATGGTGAAATTAATTACCTTTATGGGCAGGGACTCGCAGGGTGCGTGTGAACGCAGAGACAATGTTTTGGTGGACACAGGGTCTGCATACATCTTCCATAGGACACGATTTTTCCAGATCGTTGCGAAGTGTATTTACTGACTAGTTCCCTTGCAGAGTGCCAATTTGTCTTATACCGGTGTCACACGGCCACTTTTGATAGCGATCGAGACCGATCTGGATCGGAATGTTCGACCGTGATTGGCTCCCTTCCGCAGATTGAGCAAGGAAGCCAATCGCGACCAACAAATTCGACCCATATCGGGCTCGATCACGATCAAAAATGCGCCGTGTGACCCCCGTATTAGGCTCTAGAATGAAGTCGTGTTTGAAAGAATAACAAATGTAGCCTCTGCCACTACATACGATAAAATATTGCATCGAAGAGCTGACAATTCTCGCACCCTATTGGGAAATGTGCTGAAAAGAGTGTATACCAAAATGTGTTATTTTACTGATGTGTACATTGGTTCACATTAGACTGAAATGCCAAGTCCTCAGGTGATGCAGGAAACTGGCGAAGCGTGAACATACCACATCGCGGCAGTGGTCTCGCGGAGCTGCTGTGTTGTGGACACACTTAGTCCCCAAAATCGTTATTTTCCGCTGGTTGCTTGTGCACCCATAAACTGCACAGTGCTGGCCTGTTGTAGCCTTTTGATGACTATATATGCCATTATTTACGAGCGTAAGTCATTCGTGACAAAAATAAACGGAAACATCGAAGGAAAGCTACCACTCCGCAATGCAAGCGCAAGGCAAGCTCACAGTCCAGACCGAACAGGCAACACTGACACATACTCTCCACGCCAGACCGTCGGAAGCGCCCTCGTGAAAACGTCTATAGCCATGGAGAAGGTGAGCGCAAATGCTGCTCAACAGCGCAGAAGAACGGAGAAGTTTGACTCATAAGAATAATCTTATCTTAAGAATAATCTTAAAAATAAGCTAAGAATAATCAGCTGAACCTTTGCTAACGCTACGTATATCCTGGCATAGCCGAGCTAAGCCACTGCAACATTCTTTTTTAACGCGATAGGGTTAAGAGCCACGCGTCGCAGTAAATCCGGCGTCAACGTTAAACATCGGCGTCCGGGCGGAAATAATCATGCCGAACCCCATCATCCCGAACCACCCCGACCACACAGGCGCTCCACGTGGCGCAAGGCGTTAGTGAACAAAAAGTGAATTTCTCAAAGTAGAATTCGTCAGAAAAATCGTAAAATACGACTTACCCACAATCTATGGGTGTGATAACGTCGGATTGTAATTTGAATATACGAGAAAAAAGCCTTATAAGGAGCCAGGGATCTCTGAATGCTATCAAGTTCCATTCTTTAAACTCTTAATTCTTATGGTGTTTGGTTGTACTTTGGTTCTAAGCAAAATTGAGGGGGCCGTTGTAAACCGAGTCTTTCTCAATTTTGGACACGCGCGCGCCTCGGAGCAACAGCAAACAATTAATTAAATAATAAAAAAGGTCATAGCGCCTTAACATTTTGATATAAGACGGCTTAAACTTCTCTATTATAAATGTCTTCCCAGCAATGCATTTGTGTTTAAAAGAGAAGCTGACTTTAAGGGGATCAGTGTGCGCTTGGTTTTTGTAAGCTGGCTTTCCCATTTTGTGTGTTGCAGTGAAGCCTACTTATAAAGAAAAATGCCATTCGAACGGAGCTCGATAACGCTGTCGCGTTCCACTCTTAAAGGCGAAGCTTAAGCGTCCTCCAAATTTTTGTTTCTTCTTTTCGTTCGTGTTCACTGGCTGCTGTTCGTGTCCTGCTCTAAGCGTTGCCGTTCAATACCGAAACTCTCCTGCAGGAAAGACGTCGACATTCTCGTCATAATCACCACGATGTTGACGATCCCCTCGAAGCAAGAATGCATCGCACTACCTGTGAACGCCCACAAGAGCCCCAACGCATACACTCCAACTCTGGTAAGTTTCCGCCGTAATCTACGTATACCCCAGGGGTGTATCCAGGGGGGGGGGGGGGGGGGGCTGATGGGGCTTCAGCCCCGCCCCCCCCCCCCCCCCCCCCGAAATTTTTTCGTGCTGTCGTGCACCGCCGACCAAAACAACCACCGGCGCCGGGAATCATTCTGGATTTTGTCTACAATGTCTCTTTGACGCTCGAAAAGACATTTCGACGCGAAAATTGCGAACTCGGGCTGGATTTCGTGGCAACGGCCCATGCACCTGGAGTCGCATAACGTAAGGAGCCCCAGCCGAGCACAAAGTTTCAAGGGCTGTTCGATAGCGAGCGGGCGCGTCGCGGCATCTCGCAGCGGCCCCGGAATCTACGGAGCGCATGGATTTCAATTGCGAAACTTGATGGGTGTGAAGTTCTCATAAACTTTTGACGCCAAAGGTGCACTGACACTTCCAAGGGCGTGCTTCTGATTTTTAATTCTCGATCTTTGTGGATTTAATGTTCTTATAAACTTGGGCCAGCGTGCCCGCACTCGAACGCGCGTATCCAAGCCGTGCCAGAAATGTAAGCACGCGCTCGCAATCTTCCACACACACGAAAATATTAAATATCACCGTGACCGTCACCTAGCTGCCAGCTGGCATCTGATAATTTTCTCCAAACATTTTCCGGAAGTGCGCCCAATGTGATCGATCAGCTGGACCAGGGCCGGCAAAGTAAAATAGGAGAAAACAGAAGAAAGTTCACGGCCTATTAAATTTGAGACAGTTATTTTTTTGCGGGTGGCAAGGTCTGGCTCTCCGTGGCGATAGGGACAGTGGTCCTATGGATTTATGCAAAGCCCCCGCTGAAAATACTGGTATTTCCAGAGCGCTTCTTCGCATGCGAGCTGATTGTGGAGATACATATGTGAAGAGCCATTTGGAAAGTTGCCCTAGTAATGCCTCGTATTTAAACCAGATGTGCAAAACCAAATTATAGGAATTTGTGGTGAAATTATCAAACAAAGCCTAGATGTAAAAGTGAACACTGCAGGCTGCTTCTCCGTACTTGCTGACGAAACGACGGATATTGCAGGATTCGAACAGCTTACTGCTTGTGCAAGGTACCTAAACAAAGGTGTCAACGATATCAAATGAAGAAAGGAAGGAAGGAAAGAAAATAAGAGGTGAAAGGCAGAGAGGTTAACCAGGTTATGTGTCCGGTTGGCTACTCTGCACAGGGGGATGTGGTAAGGGCAGAAAAAATTTTCAGCAGACGCTGTTTTTATTCAGGGAGTGTTCTCAAAGCTCACTGCCTTAAGATCTGCGTTCCTCGAGGAGTCAATGCAATTTTCGGTTATCGATAATCTGTTATCTAGCATCGAAAAATTGCTGTTCAAATGCTGCCATGGTGGCTTATAGAGTTATGGCATCACGAGATCTCGGGATTGGTGTCGGGCCTCGGCGGCCATATCTCGACGCGGGCGGCATGCATTGGATGTATTGTGCATTGGTTGGACAGGAAAGAACCCGAGGTGGTCTGGGGTCTTCCACTGCGGCGTCCCTCATAATCAGATCGTGGTTTTGGCACGTAAGTCCCCAGAATGTATTTACTTTTTTCCTTTCCTTCTTGCGTATTTTTCTTGCTTATCCTAACGCTGATCGCAACATCGCTGATGTTTATTGAGTCTGGAAGTGTACGTTATATATTGTAGTAAATTCTGACAACTTGGGGCATTCATGGACGACCACCGCAGCAGACAAACACGAAAGCTGGTGTTCGGCCATGCATTCGCATGTTCGCTGCTTTGACAAGAATCGCGACGGCCGACAAAATAGCCCTCACCAGAGCATTACCAATTAAGCTTTACACTACTCTTAAGTGTGAGCTCAAGTTTCCGGGCACTTGCTCTGCTGGCTACGCTGTTACTTATTTACTTTTCGTTCATTTCATTTGACGAATTGATATCTAAGGCATAACCCAAGTTTTGACACGTTCAAGTAGAGGGGTCGGTAAAGCTAGACAATATTTAGGCAGCATAACTCGAACGGCTAATTATTTTCAATATTCTCCAGAGTTATTTTTGTTTTAAATATCCTCAAAATTGTTGAATACCGGAAAATTCGCGGCAACTGAGGCTATAGTCATTGCTCAGATACCTTTGAGAAGTTTGTTTCCAAAAGGTAACTATAGCAGCCCTAACAGCGACGTTACAGACATCCGTGTAATTCCCATCGATCTAATGCTGGCTTGGACTCTGTACAGGTAACGCACGCAGACATGAGCCCCACAAACCTACCCGCCTAGAAAGAAAATCTATGTATTCATTTTGCCGTGTGCATAATCTGTTACTGCGCATGCCACTGAGTTAACGGGTGACATGGCTTCCCAGGCGGTACTTATACATTGTATTTCCCTTGCCACGCTCAGATTTAAAAGGCTGCATTGAATGATTGATTGATTGATTGATTGATTGATTGATTGATTGATTGAAGTAAACACAGAGGCTCCTTTAGTGGAAGTTCCTGAATGTGAACTTCGGTTGAGCCGAACCTGTGAGTCGTTTTCATGGTCACACTTAACTTAGCTTGATAAACCAACAACTGAAATTGGCCGCTTTTACTTACGATCACGAAAACCTCACGGCGCCACCATTTAGTAATAATTATACGAAGTACTTCTCCTGCAAAAGTCATTGTTCATCGGCGAATGTTGTTCTCTCGCTCCCTGATCAGCGTTATTCAATTGTTGTCCCCGAAACTTTATCCTGGTCTTTAGGTCACATTATCTCCAAGCAGAGTGTCTGTTTTTCTTTCAAGTCGTTTTCAAACAGCATGTCATGGTAGTTATCGTTTCTACTAGTTTTGATTGATTTTGCTCTAATACAACTGGGCTTCAAATATATGCCGTGAGAAATATGGTATAGTGGTGGGCTCGGGACGTTATTACTGTTTGCGCTTGTGTAACATCCCACAATAATTGGTTGGCATAGTGACAGGACATTCACTCATGCTCGCTAACCAATATTTCTCGCCTGCTATGTACTCACTCGCGTTCTCATACTGACCCCCACTCATACTTACCAACACTCACTTGCGTTCATAAACACTTCCATTAACAGTTACCACCAACAACTGACGCTTGTACTCGCGTTCACTTACACTCACCGACAGTAACTCCTGTTGATGCTCACGTCCACTGATTCTTTTTCAACCACACACGCTCTACCTTACGCCCATGAAATGAGTGGGGAGAAAGTATGAGTCAGCGTACTCGTGAGTGAGTTTGCCGACCTATCATTATGACATGCCGCCATCACCGACATTGCAACCTCCGCTGGCGGAAGCCAAACTCGCCACCCTGTCCTTTGTGGGGAGTGTCTTTATCGTTAAGCAACGGTGCTCGGTTCTTGAGTTTAGTAAAACACCACATACCATACGCCTTGGCATATTTCGAGTGCTGCCTTTTAGCACCACAAGACAATCTGCTGAAAACTGGACTAAAGCGTTCCTCGAAGTTTGTTAACCCGCCGTGGTTGCTCAGTGGTTATGGTGTTGGGCTGCTGAGCACGAGGTCGCGGGATAGAATCGGTGACGGCGGCCGCATTTCGATGGGGGCGAAATGTAGAAAACACCCGTGTACTTAGATTTAGGTGCACTATTAAAGATCCCCAGGTGGTACAAATTAATCCGGAGTCCCCCACTATTTTTATCGAAGTTTGTTAGCGCAGGGTGAACACAGCGAGAAAAAATGGACGAAATGCAACTCGTCGTTAGCCTGCGCTACAGACATCAAAGAACACGTGCCAGTGCATCCAAATATCCACTATTATCTAAAAGAGTGCGCTATCTCCCGACGTTCGCAGGAGAATGCGTTCCGGATGGCCATGGACGGCTTTGGGAGGCGTAGTCTCACTGTCGCCTTCTCCTTCCAAATGGGCGTGATTATGTACACAATGAACAAGAACTACAGCATCCCCATCAGCGCCCTCTACGAGCCGTGCAACTACTTCGCAGTCACCGACTACTCGCAGGCAAGTGCGATTCGCGCTGCGCAACGTTTGGAACGAGTTACCTAGACGGCAGCCTGTCTTCTAACGTAGTCTACCCAGCTGCCAGTTTTGGTTCCTCGGGCCTCCTTGAAGCCGTTGGGTTCAGGTACATCCCAGGGAAAGTAAACATGTCCGCAGTATTGATCAGTAAGACGCCGTTGGAGGTTTGGTGGCAGAAAAGGAGGGAGACCACAAAGAATGGAGGCATACAAAATCAGAGTTCCTAGTATTGGTTCAAAAAGTTTGATGCTGGGAATTCATTGTATCGGGGTGTTCTCTCAAAAATATCGGTAGGACATTAGGCAAAACAATTACAAGAGCTTGGTGGCGCAATCCACAACCCCGTTTCAAAGCGGACGCTCATAGCATCCATCCATCCATCCACCATCCATCCATCCATCCATCCATCCATCCATCCATCCATCCATCCATCCATCCATCTTCCTTGCGTTTGCGTTCCCCTCCGTTAAACGTGTACTGTCTTGAAGGGACGCGCACCATAACGTCCCGCAAAGGTTGTTGCACTTAACGTAGGTAAGGCGACAAATGATATTCTAAAACTGGCTAATATAAAGGAAGGTACAGACTTTTTCAAAGCTTCTACACGCGAGACCACAGTAAGCGCTTAGTCGGTAGGTGGTGAGCACGTGCCCCGAAATATAACGAGAAAAAAGTTTTAATGAAGAAAAAGAATATAAAGTGAGGATAGGGAAAATGGTGGGCTGCAATTCATGTAGCGACACCTTATGACCTCAAACAAGTTATAAGGGGAACCAAGAAATAACTTTTTTTAATACATAACTTTATTCATTTTAAGGAAAAACAACAAATTACTTGCCTTCAATGTGGTCTCCTTGAGCTGCAATGCCAGTTGTCAATTCAAATTTTTTTGCACTGTTCAATGTATCTTAGGAACTCTTGATTTCTGATGCTGTCGAGGGCCACCTGCAAAGCTGATTTTATGGCCGGTACATTGTCAAAACACCGCCCATTCAAATTTTTCACCTCATATATGCAATTCCTGTCAACATTTGTTGGCATCCACTCAAACTAATACCGGTGTTCTGTGATAACTCGTCGATTGTCATTCGGCGACCTTGGCCGACATTCAAAATCATCGCCCCTTCCACTCCGTGAAGATGGTCGAACAGCGAAGTTGTGTTAGTTGCATAGGGTGTTGTGGGTGTTATATGTGTTATATGTGTTGGACGTGATACAATTGCGTAAACACAACTAAACACAGATCTATAACATGAACTTATATTGAAACATTGCGGGGTGAGAAAGGCAGCGACTTCCGACACTACTCGACGAGTGTCCAGTTCTCTGGTCAAAACGTGCGGAGCCGCTGCCAGAGGCATCGGCTGCAGTCACGGACACCGCGCGCGTTCGGCGCGAACGCGGAAGGCGTCGGCAGCAGCTCTGCGCGTTGCCTCGTTGGTGCTGCTACATAATTGCGGTTCTTGCAATGCTTTTTAGGGGCGAAGCTCCTTATAGCGGCACCCGTTCGTCCCCGTCGTCGTAGTATAGTAGTGTGTAACCAGTAGTGTATAACCAGTCTGAGAAAAATGAGAAAAAAATCACAGCATATCCACGGGGTGAATGATGATGAGTGGGTGAAGCTCCGGAGGGAATCATCGGATCTCCCGCTTAAGGGGACGCTAGCACAAACGCGTTAGAAACGTGCAGTACTCTCTAGTAAGGGGGAGCGGCCACAGCGTCTTACGCAGCCATTTACACATGCCGGAACGTGCACCGCGTTTGCCGACGCCATCACATGACTGCTGAGAGAGTATACCCCCCGTATTCATAAACGCTCCTCGACTTGAACTTGACTTGCCACCGCTTTGGGCAGCGCGTTCGAAACGCGTTGAAGGTAAGGCGGAGAGGCCACAGCATCTTACACCAGCTTCTTACACGGGCCGTAACGCGCTAGCACAAACGCGTTAGAAACGCGCTAGAAACGCGGCCTTTCGTTAATGTTGGGTATTTATTGCCATCGTGGTGCGTGTGTCCATGTCCGCTTCGTGGCGTAGTGGGATAACGCCGCGCGTTCGGAAGCGAGGGGTCCCTGGTTCGATTCCGCGCTACGGACACAACTTCGGAATTTTTTTTTCTCATTTTTCTCAGACTGGTTACACACTACTACTACTACGACGACGACAGGGACGAACGGGTGCCGCTATAAGGAGCTTCGCCCCTAAAAAAATTCCGAAGTTGTGTCCGTAGCGCGGAATCGAACCAGGGACCCCTCGCTTCCGACCGCGCGGCGTTAGCCCACTACGCTACGAAGCGGACATGGACACACGCACCACGATGGCAATAAATACCCAACATTAACGAAAGGCCGCGTTTCTAGCGCGTTTGTGCTAGCGCGTTACGGCCCGTGTAAGAAGCTGGTGTAAGACGCTGTGGCCTCTCCGCCTTACCTTCAACGCGTTTCGAACGCGCTGCCCAAAGCGGTGGCAAGTCAAGTTCAAGTCGAGGAGCGTTTATGAATACGGGGGGTATACTCTCTCAGCAGTCATGTGATGGCGTCGGCAAACGCGGTGCACGTTCCGGCATGTGTAAATGGCTGCGTAAGACGCTGTGGCCGCTCCCCCTTACTAGAGAGTACTGCACGTTTCTAACGCGTTTGTGCTAGCGTCCCCTTAAGCGGGAGATCCGATGATTCCCTCCGGAGCTTCGCCCACTCATCATCATTCACCCCGTGGATATGCTGTGAATTTTTTTTCTCGCGTGAGGTTTCTCTGTGATTTGGCGTGCGTTTTCTTCGCGTGCAAGTTGCATCGCTCCCTTTTTTTTATGCTCGCCAGTAATGAGAGTAAGTGACGAGCCGATTCACGAGCCAACTCTCGCTGACGCTCACGGTAGGCAGCCTCTTCCTCAGGTGTACGCACTACTACTCGTGGTCCTCCCATAGTCGCACAGCAGCGATGCGCGCTTGTTATCCGATAGGGCGTGCCGCACAGAAACACCTTCTCTTATACCCATCGCCTCACCTCCTCGCTCCCAGAGCGGCCTCACATTGGTCGCCTTCTCCCCCGAGCGCGTGCCCTCTCATTGGTCACCTCCTCCCCCGGCGCGCGTCACCTCTGCTGGTCCCGTTAACTGCCCTCCACCGGCGTGGCTCTCATTCTCTCCTGGTCACGTCCTGCGTAACACCTACGGCGGACGACGAAGGGTCGACTAAGAACAGCTCCGCTGGTAAAAGCAAGAATGTGAACTAGAATAATGTGACATATAACGCGCTTCATGCCTAACACGTTTATTGCACCCGACTATATTTCGTCGAAATCGCGGATAATTTAGCGAGAAATACGCGTATTACGTTGGTCGGACCTACAACCGATGAAGTGCCATAGCAAAAGGTACCGGGATGACGTAAGGAACATCTGGAAGCCGTGATGTAGCTAACCCTCGGGAGTGTGGTCGACACAGCCCGGAATCAAGCAGTCTGACGTTACACATGCTTAGACGGCAACGGGTTAGAAAAACACGGACTGAAGCTACGGTGTTGACCTACACGTACTCTTTGTTTCTCTACGCTGGCGGGCCGCTTTTATTATTTAACGTTTCTTTTTTCTACAGAAGTGACGTGTGCAGCTGTCTACGGAAACGTGGGGCATTGTTGGAATCTGGCGCAGGAGTAGACCCATATAACGTTGGAAAGACGGGGAGGGCTATTGCAGCGAGAATAGAGAGATGAAGCAGCGGCGCTAGTACGACTAGTGTTGACTTCGAACCATTTACGTCGTAGAAACTTCAAGCGGACTTCATGCTCGTAGCTGTTAACTAGTGAAAATCAATACTACAAATCTAAAAACGATCAACCAAAAGCCTTTCTTTTTTTTTCTTATCAACTAACATCAACAGTAGAGGTGCATGCTCACGCAAACGTGGACCCTGCACGCTGTTTGTGTTCTCGTGCGTGCAATAAAAGACACTTAATTTGCATATGTACGGCTGCGAAGTTAGCCACGAGCTATGCATAAACATTTCAAGGAGACACCATCATATAGCTAGGTCATCGCCTCTGATGCTGGGAACTCCACGGGAGTCGCTACCGCCACGATTTGGCCACCCTACGTTTGCGCGGGTGCTACCAGCGCCTGCTGCTTCGAGTGGAGATGACACTGAAAGAACTTTAGCAGTAGGAAATGGTTATCATGAACTAGAAGTGCAGATGTTTCACTCTACTTCCGCTTAATACTCGTGTAGATTACCGGTGGCACCAGGATTGCTTCAAACGTAGTATTCCCTCCATATTTACGCTGGCAGAAATTTATTTGCTAAATGTGAAGGCCCACTTAACGCCCATTTGAAGTGTCGTGATGCTCTCTCATGTCGACAAACTTTTTGTCGGTGTTGAAATGTGGTGCCTCACGTGTGTACAATAATGTGACGATGGATCGCGTTTATTTACAAGATGATGAATGCAGAGGCATCACTCAGCGAAAACAGTCCATGGCGCCGCACGCGAGGCAGCCCAGATTCGTTCTTCTCTTCATCCAAACTCCGCTCGCACGTTTCATTTCCCCGTTCCCAGACGATGTCCGCTGGGCGAGTCATTCAGAAGATTGACTGTAGAAAGGCTTAAGGCGTGCAACATGAGTCAGCTGTACCTTTCTAGACCGGCGACCATTGTAGTTGACGCATACGTAACGTCATACGTAACGTCACCGAGGCGGTCGACAATGACGAATGAACCAGAGTAGCGGGCCAAGAACTACCGACACAGACAACGTTTGCGGACCGGGGTCCACAACCACACAAGGTCAACTTTAGCAATAGATACGGACTGATGGCGGGCGTCGTAACGAATCTTTGATTGCTGTTGAGATGCCAGAGTTCGGAGGCGGGCGATGCGACGGGCTGCTTCTGCTCGGCATAACGTCTCTGCAACCGTAATTTCGACGTCCAGCCGAAAAGGAAGAATAGTGTCCAGACGGCTGCGAGAACAGCGAGCGTAGAGTAGATACAACGGAGGGTACCCTGTGGTCTCATGCTTTGCGGTGTTGTAAGCGTAAGTGATGTAGGGTAGCACTTTGTCCCAGTTTTTGTGCTTGGAATCGACATAAACGGATAGCATGTTCACAAGAGTCTTGTTCATGCGCTCTACGAGGTCATTGCCCTGCGGGTGATATGGAGTGGCATGGCGGAACTGGCAGGCAGACAGACGCAGGATCTCCTCAACTACGTCGGCGACGAACTGACGCCCCCGGTCACTGATAATTATAAAGCAAAGCATAAACTGCGATACGTGGAAGGCCGTTGCTGCTGGCATTGCCGCAGTTTCTGCGTAGCGCGTCCGATGGTCAACACAGACGACTACCATCGATTGGCATTGTTTGATCGCGGAGTGCAACAAAGAAACAAGAAAATAAGCTGAGGTTTGCGCAACTAACTGCAGATCAATAAGAAAAGGTGGAATGTGGGTGCCTATTTCCCCGAGCTTATCACTCACCAGAGTTTGCTCGACGGCTGTCAGTGAACAAAGGTAGCAGGAAACGCGGGAAAGCAGCAAACAATAAATATGGGGATATACGTATGTCAACACAAGCGCACCCTGGGCCCACCGCTTCCTCGTTTGAAACATAGAAAGATGGGGAATGTTACGCGCCAGTGCCGCTTATTGTTATCAAGGCACTTTCGCAATATTGCAATACCTTGATTGCCCCGCTATCTATCAGGTTATTTTTATGAACCCGACAGAAGCGGGTCAAGTCAATTTGTCGGGCTGGAGTACGCCTGTCAAGATCATGTAAACGCTTGCCGTCCGGGCTGAACGAGCGTCGAGTCTAGCCGACTCAGCCCAAGTGCATGGGGTAGGTTGACCGAGCCCGACCCGTTTGCAGGGCCCATGCAAACGCGGCCGGGTCGAGCCCGCCAGCGCCGAGACTTTCGCTGGGCCACTGTGGCGTCGCGATTTACGTGCCGGCAGCAGGAACAGTATCAAAATGAGGCAGAGACATGTAAATTGCAGTGTAATCTCATCGTAGCGATAAAACCCATGGAATAGATCTGTAAATTCCACTGGAAAGTAACTGCAGCGGGAACCGGAAACACAGTCAGAACGCGTTGACGTCTCGGCTCGACGACGTGTGCCCATACTTCTCCAGACTGGTCTGAAGCGAGTTTACGTACACATAGAGTTTCCAGCAATCACTATAGAGGGACCTCTGGTGCTGCGTTCGTTCAGCCACGCATGAGAGTGGTGGGTAGAACATAGATCTGTCGGATCTTCGTGTTTGTGGCTTCAGACTTTCGCGTGGCTTCGTTTATTACGCTTTACCTGGGACTAAAGTGACCTAAATTTCAAAACAGATTATACTTTTCTTTTATGCAGGAGGTAATGAGAGTCTGCAAGCACACATAATCGCTGATATTTGCAGTGGTTCCGTTTGCCTACGCGTTCGTGGCGTAATGGTTTCAATATCGGGCTTCTGTGCTTAAGAGGTCCTGCGTTCGAATCCTGCCACCGGACAGCTTTAGTAACGTTTATTTATTGACTTATAATGCAGTAATTCACGAAGCCAATTTAAAGCCATAAGGACGAAGTCAAAGCAAATCCACGTACTATACCCATACTTCCCATGCTGGCATTAACTGCTTGCAACTCCCGTAGACACTAGCGCCACAGTTCCCCCTAGTAAGTGTATGAAATTCCATGTATGTACAAAGTTATTTTTCGTGCTACCGCTGTTCGAGTTCAGGCTGTTGCTGGTCCGTCGCTCCTGATGGCACCCTTGTTGATCCGGGCTCCTATAGCCCTCAATCTTCCGTTCGTTGTTAGGCTACACGTTGCATACAAGGCTCGCAGCAACTCCTCCTTATGTACAGGTTTATTTACATATGCATTTCGCCAACAGTTTACCGAGTCATCGACTCCAGCTCTCTCATCGCTCTTCCCCGAAACAGGGCCGAATTCCTAGTTTTAAGCAATTCAGTTCACACAAGAAGTCTGCTCATCCGCCCCTCGGCAGCGCAGGGACGTAGCACTCTAACAATCACAAACAGTTTTACAAGCACAAAACTGTCGCTAACCAATGGTCAGCTGAAATCAACCCAACAGTTTTCTTTCAGTCACTCCTATTGGTTCATTTCGCTCTTTCCCGTTTTCCTCTGGCCACTTCTTACATTGAAGCTTCACTTCCAACCTCACTTCAATAACCAACAAAAGCCAGGAAAAGAATGTCCCTTGCATTTTGAATCCGCTTGTTACCCGGCCCATGCACTCGAGCAAGCTGCAAACTAGAGGACGCGCCGTGTAATTGCGCGAACACAGGCGGCGGCCTGCTATATGTGACGAACACCGCCTGAGCAACGCGACTCCCATCTGCCCATTAGCCACACAAGAAGCGCTGCCGGTGCGTGCATTTTTATCCTTTCTATAGCGCCCCCGACACCGGGGGGGGGGGCACAACAGTGACGATCGGCAAGTGGCGCGTTTGTCGGAAACATATGGAAACGTTTCTGTATTGTCCTCCTATGCCTGTTGGCATGCATACAAATAAAAGATCCAAGTACAGGTCATCGAACTTAACATACAGCCTGCCGAATTGTTGGCTATATCATGCGAGAACACTATAATATGATCGAACGTCGTCCTGAAGGGAACATCGCATTAGACCACTCTTGCACAGAAGAGTGATTAGGGTATAAGAACGCAAGAGTGAATATATATAAGCAAATGAAACTGGAGGCATGCCGAGGGTTTATTTTCTGTCTTGATATCATTAGCTACTCTAGCTGGAGAAGGCCGCCAGAGCTTGCGGTGATACCGAATTTTGCCGAACTCGGGATTTCCTGAACAGCACTCTTGAACAGATCGTGTTATACGAATAATCGGTTGAAGTAAATTAAGAGCTTGCGTTCCAGAGGAAAAGGAAGTACTCTGGAAGTCCCATAAAAGGACATCAATGAGAAGCACTAAATCATTTTGGACTGATAAAATATTCGTTCAAGACTCTCTTATTGTTTATTTAACGGTAGCATGTTGATTCTTAGAAAAAAAGAAAACGAAAGGCAAACTTCCCATTTTTTAGTTCCGTGCCGAAAATTAAGCGCCGGTAAGCGCAGTACATCCGTGTGAACACCGGTACCGCCGGTACGTTGGTGTCACAGATGTCATCCTCTTCTCGCATTTGCCCTGTTGTCACTCGGTAAAAGTTCCCGAAACATGCGAGGTTTAATAATTGGTTTCATAGAAATACAATGTTCCACGTGAATTAAGTAGGCCAGAGCAAACAGCGCCAAAATCCGCGACGTCACGCCTAGCTGGAGCAGGAACTTCAGGGAGGCGGGGCAATCATCTTTCGTTCTTCTTTTATGGCTTATCTAGCCTCCTGTTAAGCTCATAGTACCCCTCTCGATAGCTCAGTGCTATGGCGGTGCTTTGCTGAACACAAGGTCACGGGTTCCATCCTGGCCAAGACGACTGCATTGTGAAAGACACGGAATGCGAATGTTTCCGTGTACCGGTTACTGGTTTCCCTACAAAAAGAAATGGCCATTATGGACGGCTTTCTGACTGTTCTAGCTTTCATTAGTTATTACAGTTAGCACGTGGTAAGTCGTAGGCTCAGTTTGAGCGGTGAAATAAATTTTATGCGTAAGTGTCAAATGACCCATTGAGCGAAATGCAGCTCCACTAACGTGAAATCTGGAAAGGTGCGAAACATGCGGTTGATGCACCGCAAATGGGCTCATACTCCCTTAAGCAACGGTTCTTAACCCCGTAAACGCGGCCTCCCCATTACAACGGCAGAAGACAAGTGAAATTCTACGCTGGAATGATGAGCGTTAACGCAGATAGCTGTGGAAGACGACGACGACGAACTTGGGAGCGCTCGGCACGCGCTCGGGCCGAGCGCGTGCCGCTTGCTCACCAGGACGACGACGACAGGAGCCGCCGACAGCCCTAGCGCATAGGGTGCTTCGCACCTAAAACTCAAAGTGGTCGAAATTAATTTAACGGAGCAATTTTAGTATGCCGTCCCTCGTAACAGATTTTCGAACTGTCTTTGCAATTATATTCTTCTTGTATACGAGAATTCACAATTCGAAGTGGTGTTATGATTAGCTCGATATTCGGCAGTTGTTTTTTTTTTACAAATACTTGTTTGGATTCGAAAATTTCACTGCTCGAGCACCTCTAAACATTCATAACCCATTGTGCAGATTCAGGAAGTGTAACCACATAATTTTTTTTCGCAGTTACAGTGACTTTGCTGGTATTCTAGAAAGGTAATTTGCTAATACGTCCGAATTTATTTCTCTATTTAATGCCATTTTGAAGCCCCTTCATCAACACTCCATAAAAGTGTAATGAGAAGTTTTAAAAGTTCTCAGTGGGACTAAGTATAAGAGAGGTGGACGCGTTTACGGGTCAGCGAGCTAAGCGGGCGAGCGGAGACGCCACGGCGCATGTGTGGTACGCTGGGGCGGCCAGCGTGTTTACGGAGCGGGCCGCTAGCTCACTTATCTCCCCTCGGCAGCGGAGCGCGCAAAGCGGACGAACTTTTTTTACGAAACAAACATGGTGACCACCGCTAGCACGAGCAGCAGTGGCATGTCGTCGGCGTCGTCTTCAAACGCGGCGCTAGCTCGTCTGCAGGCGAAGAAGCCGCGGAGGTGTTTCACCACCAAAGAGGACCTCTGTATCCTGCAAGAGGTTGCAGCAACAAGGCCGTTTGACGACCATTTGAAATGTATCACCGCGGCTGACTTCACAATTTCAGTGGCGCACTTTTTCTAGCCTGGAGTCATGAATCATATATCCAAACCACCGTTAATATCAAATCATGTAATTAAAATAAAGATGCATTTTTATTTCATGCTTGTAGCCTAATAAAAGCAGGCTTAGCTTATATTCTTTTCACGGTAACTCCAACCTTGTTCCACAGGTGGTGAAGCAGAGCGACAACTCTACCGACCGTAACTTCGACCTTTTTCGAAAGGTGGCGCCGCAAAGCGCTCCGCTCTAAAGTTCCTATATAGACGAAGTACCGCCATCTACTCTTTCCTCCGCCATCTCCTCTCCTAAAGCGCTTGTTTTTTTTTTTTTTTTTTTTTTTTTTTTTCTTCCCTTTTGGTTGCGAAAGCAAGTCGACGGTGGCACCCCTAGAAAGTCCACGTTGAAGCTTTTAGGCCGGGCGCGCGCCGCCGCCGCCAGCGACTGCGGCTGCGCAGAGTGACTTTCAACATGGCTCTGAGGCAATATATATATATATATATATATATATATATATATATATATATATATAAAAGTGAAAGCGCGCGCTATCATAGTCCAATCGGAGATACAGGAGAGAGAGAAGCGTCGTTGATCAAAGGATGGCGGTACTTTTCTTATATAGGGACTTTACTCCTCTCCACCGAACGAGGGATCGCTGAGCTAACACTGGTGCTGTCGTGCGGCGCTCCGCTGCCGTCTCCGCAAACCCGCTCGTACCGCTGATCCGTAAACCCGCTCAGCTATAGCTCTCTATGGTAAGGACATCAAGAAATGTAGTCACGAGATGGAACTGGTTGACGTAGAACAAGACGTGACGGAGACCGTTGGTAGAGGTGGCCTTTGCGCTGCATTCGATTTAGGTGAAATGTTGCTGTTGTTGATGATGGTGGTGGTGGTGTTGATGATGAACTTTTTCCTTGTTTGGCAATTTATCCCCACTCCAATTTTGCAGGCATGCGATGCTGAAAAAGGGGAGCTCAACCTTGAGAAGTCGAACATCGGCTTCAATACTCCGTCTTCGCAGACCTTTATCCAGAGGACCCTCTTCCATACGTTCGACACGATCTCCCAGATGAAGGAAAAGGTGACGCCTGTTCACAGTATTTAGTTGCACTTCGAAAGGGTGGCTTTGAAATCGCAAACAACACCAATAAATTTGGAAGTACTTGGTGCTTGAGGGAGGCTAAGACGTGGCATTACGGCGACGGAACAGCACTATGGTGACATGAGATCAACGACATTTGCGATTAATCCTGTGTCACGAACCGGAAGTCCTTTAAGTACCTGCTTCAATACGACATAAGTTACCCGCCGCGGTTGCTCAGTGGCTATGGTGTTGGGCTGCTGAGCACGAGGTCGCGGGATCGAATCCCGGCCACGGCGGCCGCATTTCGATGGGGGCGAAATGCGAAAACACCCGTGTACTTAGATTTAGGTGCACGTTAAAGAACCCCAGGTGGTCCAAATTTCCGGAGTCCCCCACTACGGCGTGCCTCATAATCAGAACTGGTTTTGGCACGTAAAACCCCATAATTTATTTTACGACATAAGTTCACCGAATTTATCACATGCGTTTATTTCTGTATAGCCTGCATTTGTGTGAGTGCTTGTGGGTGTGTGTACTTGAACACACACATACTGCACACGCAGAAGCGCTAAATTTCGATGTTCGGCTGCGAGTTTGGAAGCAGGCGACACCTCTCACGTCACATATTGCTTGTTTGATCGTCTTGATGACGTCACTTAGTTCCATAAAAGGCAGAATCATGTCCTAGTTACTTGATTCGATAAATAGGTAGCGCATATTACTTGCTACCCACGTAATTGTGACCCTATAGACTTCCTTAAACATCTCCATCAGGTATAATTTGGGGCATATATGTTGTTTATTGCCTTTTCGTTGGCGCTGTATAGCCCAGTGCAGCATAGCGATTCCTCCGGCTCGCTTCTACTACGTTGTTGTCATCAGCCGCTCAGAAGTGGTGCATCCCGGTGATATTGGATGCCAAAGTGCCACTTAGGTGGAATGCCACTGACAGCCACTCGTAAAGCTCAAAAAGGAAAAAAAAAACATTAGTAAAAGATCATTGAAATATACCGATCATGGACAACGGCACTTTATTTTTGGCTACCCTCAATAAAAAAAAGTCGCAGCTTCCCTCGAAAGGCGAAGCATCGATTGAGATAACAAATTAGTGGCCAACTAACCCACATAAGGGTAATAGTTATATCGTTCGTATAAACTTGCAAACATAGGCTCACTAACTAAATTAACAAGCAAGGTGTCACGCGCGCACAAGCAAACTGAACGCATCTCACTCGAAGATCGCAGAAACTAGCTGTCGAAACGCTGGAGTGAGCCAGCGCAGCAGCAGTAGCAACAGCAGCAGCGTGCGAATTGAGCTTCGTGCCGGCGCTCGCATCAACGTGATCTTAATCGCGAAAACATGGGGAGGGCGGACTCTGCCCCCGCCGCAGATGGTTTACAAGATACAGCCGCGAGGGTGGGCGCTCGCGGCACAGAACGCCCCCCCCCCCCCCCCCCCCCCCCCCCGGGAGCCTTCCATACCGTCTGGACCGCGCAGCCGCAGTAAAGCCTGGCCCCTCGATCTGCCCACCCCGGCACCCCGCACTCGGAGACTTCCGGACCGGCCGGAGCGTGCGGCCGCAATGTAGCGCAGCCCCTCCACCTCGCTACCCTCCCCCCGGAGCGTTGTGCGTGCCTGCAAGAATGCGCGCTTCCTACCCGCTTCCCGCCTTTGGGTGCGCGAGCAGCGATTACCGGCTCACCGTCGCATGCTTTCACTCGCACATACAGCGTACGGCGCGCGGCGACGATTTTATCGCCCGGGGACTTTATCGGAACCTCACGGCGTCAACGACGACGGCAGAAATTCGCATTGAGTATCCATATAATTGCAATCGCAATAAAAAAGAAACAAAAGTAAGATATAGATAGAGAGAAAAAAAAGAAATCAGTAGCCCCTCTCCTGTCGAGGAAATGAGGTTAAGCGAAGTTTTCGTGTGTTTCTTCGGTGTTCCTCGGGACGAATTCCATTGGCGAACACCACGTTGTGCTTGAACCACAACCAGTCACACGCACTGCAGCTGGCTCCGAAGTTCCGGTACCCGCAGTGGTTGCTCAGTGGCTATGGTGTTGGGCTGCTGAGCACGTGGTCGCGGGATCGAATCCCGGCCACGGCGGCCGCATTTCGATAGGGGCGAAATGCGAAAACACCCGTGTACTTAGATTTAGGTGCACGTTAAAGAACCCCAGGTGTTCCAAATTTCCGGAGTCCCCCACTTCGGCGTGTCTCATAATCAGAACTGGTTTTGGCACGTAAAGCCCCATAATTTAATTTTTTCCCAAGTTCCGGTAGCGAAACTCGCGTTGAAACCTGGCCGTCGCACCGGGGATGCTGGAACTAGCGTTGCCGAGGCGTCACCATCGTTGTCGAGTTCCTTGAGGGCAAGCCGACGCTGACGTTTGGCCTCAACATCGCACTCCCGCAACTCGAGGTCCGCTACTCTTCGCTGACGTTTCGCCTGGGCTTCGGAAGCCCTCATGCTAGAATCGGCGCGTAGACGACGAGCCCTTTCCCGAGCGCGTTCGCAGCGCCGTTGCTCAAACGCAGCCCGCTCCTCGGCGGAAAGCACCACGCGGGGCCTCCCCATCAGGGCGCCAAAAGTGATCCGAGGCGAGAAAAGCCCGCTGGAGCACGCGCCAACCCCTTTCCTTCACTCTCCCTCCTCGCGATGCACCAAACTACCTTGATTGGTGGCGCTTGCAACGTGATCTGGCGCCGGCGCAGCCTTTCCCGCACCTGTTCTTTTTCTCTTACCTTCCTTCTTTTTCTTCCCTGTTTCTTTTTTCAGTCTTATCTTTGGCTTATACCCGCATATGTCTGGCTCATACTCGCATAAGCAATGTCGGTATGCGCCACACGTGAGTATTTGCGTGACTACGATGCCACCGCAACTTGTGAGTCAATACAAGCTTCGCTTGAAAAACGAAAGAAGGATTAAATGTTCATGATGTTCAAGCACAACTGCATACCTACCCCTTTCTTGGTACTTGCAATTTATAGGAAGATTGGAAACCAAATGTTGCCCCTGTCGTCTCGCCCCGTTTGTCAGGCGATGCTCATCATGGAGATGCCAGGCAGGCGAGCCAACTTCAGCTGGTTCCTCATGAACGTGCATCTGACGGACGTATCAGGGCGCTGCTTGACCGGGGGACCCTTCCAGCGAGTCAAGGAATTCAAGGACTTCTACTACAACGTGGCGCAGAACCCGGCGGGATAGCCTGACGCGTTGTGGCCGCGACAGTGCCGGGAAGCCTGGAACTGCTTCGTTGGTCTTGTATTTTTTTCTTAAAGAGATTTTTTTTACCACGTCAACCGATGCTTGTATGCTATCTTGGCAGTAAGCAATACACCAAAACGCAGATGGGGGTAGGCTGCGTGCATCCTAATTATTATCTGCATCCGTCATAGCGTGCGCGGTAGTCAAGTGGCTGTCAGGCCTCTATTACCCACTCCGAGACATTCACGCACGAGCATTTTTAACGTCGCCTAACATCATATTTTGTTTGTTTCTTTGTAATAAAATAATAACAAAAATTGTGAAACGTGTAGTGTAAACATGCACGACAAAGTGCCAAGTCAATTCATAACGCGGGTGCATATAAACACGCGAATCTTTCTTTGCTTTCAAACTTGCTTGTGAGTGGCGTAGTGCATAAAATTTTGTTGCCTGTGCGGAGCATGAGCCGACATTGCATGAGCTTTCACGTTGCTTAAGTTGGAAGTGAAAACACTTGTACACGTGTAATTTAGTTCCATAGGATTTGATAGCCCGCTACACTGAAACTTCGCTTCGCACAAATTCTAACATTCGTGTTGATTATGGGCAGCCTTTTACTACTTCTACCGGTAAACGAGTCGTGCAGTGATAAGTCCTCTTCACATCAGTCATAGCTAAACTGTCAACACATTGTCGCAGTCTGCCGGTCATAAAATTAGCTATTAGTTTTCGTCTGCAGGAACATGAGCGGGGGTGCGGAGTTTGCTGTTGTCAAGTGAACATATGGCTCGTAGGTACTACAGAAAATTGCCCCCAAAATGAGTACTTGATTCTAATCGAAAATAAATTTTCGGGACTGCTCTGGAGTAGGTAGGGTGTAGAAAGTTGAAATCACACATAAAAAAAAGCAGTTTCAGGTTGAAAATGCAGCTCTGCAAATGGATAGAGACTCCATTCTTGATTCTTCAACTTGGGGATGAAAAGACGCAATCGCTGGAAATGTGTCGTCTGCGTAAGCACCACTGTGGAAAGAGAGAGGCAAATCTTTATTGATTGACCTTGCTGGGGTCAAGGGAGGCGGGGACCGGAAGACTAGCTCCACCAGAACCCCCTTCCTTAGGCGGCGTCCAGACCTTGAGTCTTGGCGGCGTCGTTGGCGAGCAGCACAGCCTCCAACTGCTGGGACGTGGTGATTTTAGATGTAGGGTGAGTGCTGTGTTTAATGGTGTGCGTCGCTGCGGGACATGCGTTTAGGATTATGTTCTATATTATGGAATAATCCACCCGTTTCTTGGCTGATCTCTCATAATTGGTATGATCCACATGTTCGATAGGCAACAACAGCAGCAACAACAACTAGAGCTTTAACCCTTTGAGGGTCAAAGACGTAAATATACCGCGCCGCGAACAAGTCCCAAATGGTCAATGCCATATACTTACGACACCGCCTCTATGGTTGAAAAACGCGCCAATTTTTCAACTTCTGGCTGCTTCAGCAAGTGCTGCAACCCTGCGTGGATACAAGATTTTTTTTTCCCGCTCCGGAGTTTCTTGGTTTTGATTTCGCAATTTGTATTCGCCCGCGCGTCGGCGACCACTCACGCAACCGCGCGTGCGCGGACGTGCGGCAGTTAGTTTTGGTTTCGTATCGCGGGCTGTTTCCGGTCGTTGCGATTGTAAATATTTGTCTGTCTGGTTTTTAATCTCTCAAAGGGTCACCGCTAGATGCTCGATCGTTTATTAATGCGTAAGATTATGCCCCTTGAAGCGGAAAATGCAGCGAGCGGTTGGCGTTAACATTCGATGGTACCAAAACCCACGTGACCAAGTGATGACGTCACGTTCCAGGCGGTGAATCTGCTCCGGCGGCTCGCACTACGAAATCCCACGGTGAACAGCCATGGCGTAGGACGGACGCCCTAGCGCCCACTAAAAAATGGCTTTGCCCAATTCGAAAATTGAGTTGACCCACGTTCGAAACCGACATGGCCCACTCCCAAAATTTACTTGACCCACCCTCAAAATGTGTGTGGCCCACTACCAAAATTGACTTGGCCCAATTCGAAAATTGAGTTCACGAACGTTCAAAACCGGCATGGCCCACTTCCACAATTCACTGGGCCCAGCTCCGAAATTTGGATGGCCCACCCTCAAAACGGTCTTTGCCCGATTCGCGCAGATGAACAAGTGATCACGTGATGTGACATAGTCACGTGACAAAAGAACCACCTCAATTTGCAAGGACACATGACCAAGATATGACGTAATGGGACAATGTCACGTGACATGGGCGTCGAAATAGTATGAACGTCGATATTATCAACACGCCCAGAATGCTATCGCATTCAATGCCCGTATGGGTGCCTCTGCAACTTTTTGATCAAAGGGGTGCGAATACATAGATCATAGATACATAGAATACAACGATGCCGCCATATACCAACGATGCTGCCTGCCTTTCTCTTCTCGAGACTCGCGAAAAATCCGTTTTCGCGAGTCTCGAGAAGAGAAAGGCAGGCAGCATCGTTGGTATATGGCGGCATCGTTGTATTCTATGTATCTATGATCTATGTATTCGCACCCCTTTGATCAAAAAGTTGCAGAGGCACCCATACGGGCATTGAATGCGATAGCATTCTGGGCGTGTTGATAATATTGTTGTTGATAATTTTGTTGTTGATTGCGCCTCGGCGGTGATAAGACGAAGGATTACCGCAAGCTTCTGACTCGTTTAGTTTTATGACGGGCGCACAACCATCAGGCTTTGTTGTGAGCGCTCACATACACGGTTTCATTAGGATATGGGCGTGCGCACTGGTTGCTCTGCGGCAAGCAAGTCGAGTGGCGATTCCTCCGATGCTGACTGCTGTCGAAGTGCCGAATCAATATATACCCATTTCATTGTATCTACTCTTTAATTTGTGCAAGGCCATGTGTATTCATGAATAAAAATGCATGCTTACTTATGGAAAATGTTTTTTTTGTTTTTGTTTTTGTCACTGTAAAAAAATCGCGGCACTTTTATTCGAGATATACGCTAGTCTGAAGATTTTACGTCTGCAATTAAAAAATTCGACTTTAAATGGTCTCATGTGGCGAAAAAACTTGACTCACAAAGGGATAATGAAGCGGAAAAAAGGACAGATGGATCGGAAAATTGTGTCTGTAGCCGAGCCTGCTGCCTTAGCATCTACTTGGATTAGGCTGTAGTGCAGAAACTTTAACCACAATTTTGCCTTCACGTTCCCTTTTCACATAAGGAAAACACAAAAATACTATCTGAGGACGGCCACTGGGACTGCCTGACCACTGAAAGCTGTGTCATTGCGCAGTTTTGAAGGTCAGCGCCTACGACGTCCGTCGTACTAACCGAGTGCCACTTTGACTCCTTCCGGAGCCCTCCACTACGGCGTTCCTCATAATCAGAACTGGTTTTGGCACGTAAAACCCCAGAAATAAGAAGAAGACTCCTACCCTCTGTATTGATCACGCTCCGGGGGCGTTCTATGCCGCGCGCGCCCGCCAGGGCCGCTGTATCTGGAAAGCCATCTGTGACGGGGACCGAGTCTGCCTTGCGCTGTGTTTTCGCGGCTTAGTTCGCGTTGACGCGAGCGCCAGCACGAAGGTTAATTCGCTCGCTGCTGCCACCGCGCTTACTCATTCCAGCGTTTTACAGCGTAAGCTGTTTTGGGCTTATTCCAAAAGTCTTTTCGGTTCGCTATGGTGTTCGCCGCCGATGCCGGTGACCGTAACCGCTATCGCCGGAAATGCGGAAAAACGTACCCGGTCCCCGCCAGGATAGAGCCCAGGCCCGCTGCTCGGGAGTCGGATACTTTACCACTGAGCCACAGAAGCGCTTTCTATCACGCAGCGTAAAAATGCCCTACAAACGCTCCCTATGCGGGCACGCAGGCGCAGACGACGAGATGCGGTTCAGACGAGGCGCTAAATCAACGCGATTGCGAGCCTCCGCCAGTATGGTGGCGCCATCTATTTAAGGCGCCTGCAAACGCAGCGTGCTCGACATGTAAGTTGCATATAGCAGTTGCATGCTGCATGTGACTGGACCTGGTTAACTCAAGCAGTCTAGGTGACTATTTGTCACCAGCCAGTTTTGAAGATTCCAATAAACAATCACCATCATCATTATCATCATCACCAACAACGTACCGTGCCACGGGTAAAGGGATGCGAGATGCGCGCCACGTATTCTGATTACCTCTTCGGAACACGTTATGGCGTTTCCTCGCAAGGTACGAACCGCTGTTGAAGAAGCGAATCGTAGAGCTACGTGCGCGGCTTCAACCAGGCATCATCGAGCTCAGCAGACTGCTGTGTAGAGAGCATTACAACCGCAGGTCCCCGTCACCGGGCGGATAGTTCAGATCGTTCCCGTCAAAATCAAGCCGAAGACACTTTGCCGCGAAGACCTTGTTGTGCGTGGTGCTGAAATTGTAGCTACTCTTGCACCGCTCAAGGCCTGTGACTTTTTTTATCTAGCGGCTATGCTTCTGGTCTCTTGATACTATGCTTAAATCGAAGTGCAGTAGCAACGAGATAATTTTTGCACACGTGAAACATACCATGGGGGATCGGTCATTATAAGCGGTGAATGAAGAAAGTGGCATTTCGTCTGGAAGCGCGTAACATTGATAGCGCTAGCAAGGTAAGGATCGTAGTTTTATCGGCCGTAATACATTGCAGTAAATATTATCTTAATAAATTAACAAGCATAGTGTCACGCTCATATCGGAAAACGTGAACAGAGCTCACTCGGTGACCGCGAACACTCGCTGTCGTAACGCTGGTGTGATGAAGAGCGGCAGCAGTTGGGAGTCAATTCTCTTTTGTGCTGCGCCTCGCTTCAACATTAAATAGGCGAGTGAAAATACCACGCACGCTACACTATGAGCCATCTCGGGTCGCCTACACTGCAACCGCAGCAGAATACCTCCAAGATAGAGCGCGTGTGGCCACACTTAGCCGCGTCATGCGCAGTCTCCCGTGGACTTTATACGGAACCTCACGGCGACGGCAACTTTCCCCTCCTCCGTCTAAGCAGGCGCTCATCTTCCCTCCCCCGTTGCGCGTGAGACGTCGCGCATCAAGCCACCTTCCTTCTCGGCTCACCCTGGCACGATTTCTCTCGCACTTACGACAAACTTTGTAGGTAACCTGGCGACGACGGTGACGCCGATTATAAGAATTCGCCTGGAGTGTCCGTATAATCGCTACCGTAATAAAAGCACGAATGAATTAGTATAGGAAGGAATACTTTATTCAGGGACGACTCAAGTCCAAATATAATGTTTATTTGCTAAGAAATGGCGACGGAGGCCTGACCTGGCATTCCTTGTTGGCACAGGCCATTGTTGCTGAAAACGAAAGGTATAGGAAATAGAACCTATATGCGGCTACGTTTTTGAAATACCTGTGCACCATAGAACGTAGACTCCACAGATGATATTTTCAGGTTTTCATTGGTTCTTCGCTTACGCACACGCGTCAAAAACTAAATTGTTAGTCATACAGCAGACGCCGGAAAGCTCCACCGGGCTCTTTGAGGCCCTTTAGAAGCTTTTAGTGAGCGTTGTGCAAGGTTGCAATGCATATTCTGAAAACGTTTGTCGTACCGGCGGAGCAATGTACAAAATCCAATGAACGTTTCTTACGCTTTCGCATAAATATTTTACTGTTATGCCTGCTGCTCAGGAAACAATGACACATCTGCACCATGTTGAAGGTAAGCTCTAAAGAGGAAAAACTGTGGGAAAAGCTTCGTTCCTTGATCCATCTTAGTGGCCCCACAGGCGCGGCAGGCTATCCTCTCAGCTTATGGGCTTCTCGATAGAAGAAATCTCTGAATCCTTTCACTCGCGCGAAAGGTCCGTCGGCCAGGCAGATATTGGTGGTGTCCGTGAGATGCACGTTGAAGAGAAACCACGTGAAGTTTGCTCGAGTGTCCGGCTTGTCCATGATGAGGCTGGCCTGAGGAACAAAACGGAAAGGCAGGCTCAGTACACGTCATTGCTTAAACTGCGAAAGCACTGAAAAAACCATGGAGAGTGGAGGGTGCCAGCAACGCAATGTGTACACTGCAGTATTTCCAAGCAGAGTCACGTAAGCGTTATTCACGATGATGAAGAAGATGATGGTAGTGATTGAATGACATTCCCTTTGAAACGGGGCGGTGATAAAGTCACCTCGCCTGCCTGATTTAAACAGGTATGCTATACATGTTTTTATCTAGCATTTTAACAGTGGAGCTATTCCGGTGTGGTGCTGGCAAAATTCAGCATTCAAAATTCAATATTCCGGAGTGGAGCTGGCAAAATTCCGGTGGGCAACGCTAAAATTCCTTGAGCGAGGAGGAGCCACGTCTCTCGCAAGCATAGTGCGAGCACTATGCTCGTGAGAGAGAAGCCTGGATATTGACGCCATAGTTGCGCCGAGCACGTGTTCAGCAGAGCCATGTGACCACGCTAATGAAAGCGGGAGCGCGGCGGCGCCCGGGAATTTCTCCGCTCTACCGAGATATGGCTCGACCTAAGCGCACTTTGACGCCAGAAGAAGAGTCTGCCCGACGAGAGAAGCGCCTTCAAGCGACGCGGGAAAGGAATCGCTGTCTTCGTGCCGCTCCAGCCTACCTCGACAACAAAGCCGCCGATATGCGACGTCGCCGAGCCGATCCGGAATACCGAGAACGCTAGAATCATGCAAAGCGTCAACGCCGCGAAAGCGACCCCGGCCTGGTAGGCTTAGGCTAGTTGCTAAAGAAAGTCGCCCAGCTCCGCTGTTTCTTCAGACTTGGCACCACTAGTATCAAGCTGACCACATTTTTTTGTATACATTTCAATAATTTTCCCCATGAATATCTACCTTGTACCGCCGCCTATGACTGTAACAGGTCAAGGCTGGTCGTATCAATCTCTTCTCTACTTCTTCTTTACACCAATACTCGAAACGTCTCTTCCTTATCTTGACTGCTGACCGGTTGACACTTCCGTCCACTTTAAACTCAAGCACTTCTTGAAGGTGTACGTTACCTACTGTTCTATGCGTTCACCACAGTTTGTTATGGTATGTTATGTGCCCTAACATTGTGCCGTAACACAATGTTATGTAACTACTAGCGCTTATATGTTCCGGGGTTGCATTGAGTTGGTTATATACACGAGTGCGCTTATGTTTCAGTTCCCACGCCAAACGATCAGATTGTGAGATTTTCTAATTCAAGCTGGCAATTAACAGACGCCGCTGCTATCTGCGAGTGGAAACCGATACAGCCAAATAAGTTCATAATCTCTACACACACCTCGGCTGATAATCCACTTCTCATGTTTGCGCAGCCAAAAGAAACTTCTGCATACTGCAGTTCTCGCTGCTCGTAAGGCTATGCAATAGTTTCCCGCCGACTTTGTAGGAACTGTCATCACGCAAATGATTTCGCAGAACGGTCTAAAACATCTCCAAATCGTTCCATAGCACACGAAGGCAACATATTCAAGCAGCCCGCTTCGACTCGCACAAGCCAGAGAAGAGAATGGGCTCGCAGCGAGCCATTTCCTCCTCTTCTGATTAAATGGTCTATACGGTAACCGCTGTATTGTTATAAGTGTCTCACACCTAGTGCTCGACGCTCTGCGGTGCTGTCTTTGTAAGCAGGGTTCACGTTTGTGACAGTAACAGCAAGGTCCACCACTGACGTTAACGATTCTGCTTCTATATATATTCATGCAACATGGCGTGTCTGTAGCCGAAGCCATTACGAAAAACTATTTTCATGGACGATTATCGCAGCCTGCTAGTATGTTGACGTGCAACGCTCAGCCAAGAATAAACTAATTACATGCGAAGTACCATTGCGAGCGACATACCCAGATCCATTTTCCTATTTGCCGAGCCAGGTGCCGTACACAAATCTGTGGTGCTATCCAAGAGTGCTACCTCGGGCCCAGTGGCCGACGCTCTGTGGCGCTGTCATGTTCTTGATCCTTCAGGTCCGCGACAGTGGTAGTGAAAACAACCACCTCCAGTAATGATTACTAATTCATGATCTAATTTCATATCAACGGCTTCTTCACAGCCTGTGTTGCTCTCGCGCCTGAATACCCACATAACTCCTGCACAACGGCATCATTTCGCTCACGTAATATTTAAATTCATATATATATATATATATATATATATATATATATATATATATATACAAATTTAGCATCACGAGCATCATTTGACGTTAACGGGTAACGCTCCGACAAAACTGAACCAATGACAAACTAAGTAGCGTTGTGGGTTATGTATTTTGGATGCACGTCCCTGCTTTTGCGAAGTACAAAATTTCGAGGCGCACATCACTTCTGCCTATAGAAGGTGAGAAAAGCTGGAATGGGTGCAACTTCGCGGAGTGTTGCTGCTTCCTTGTGGCGAGCGCCGTCCGAGCCGAGAATTACGCAAGAACAATTTTACCTTTAGTTCCATGAGATCCAGTGTGTCGTACGTCTGGAAGATTCTTCTGCCGTTGAACACCTGGACAGTCTGATCGTCAATGAGTCCAATGACTACCTTTTCATAGGTGAGCTCAGATGTATCGGCCTGGCATGCCTGCGCACGGGAGGCGCAAGAGCAAGATATAGATAAATAAAAATATTTTATGATATTCATGGTACACTGTGGGTAACACCTATAATTTTTTGGTTTGCTACTCCGGAGAAACTGATATGGTAGAAACGCGAAGCATTGATGGTCATAGCAAATTATCAGGTCGCTATACGAAGTAAGGATAGCAGTTGTATCAGCCGTGCAAACTTGTAAACATTAGCTAACTAACTAAAGTAACAAACACGGTGTCACGCACGCACAGGGGAACATGAACACATATAACTCGATGATATGCTCGCTTGGACTGCGAGTGTCGGTTGGCAAACCACTGGTGTGAGGAAGCGCGACGGCTGTAGCGAGCGAATTGACTTTCCTGCTGCCTCTCGCTTCATCGCGAACTGAGCGGCGAGAACACAGTGCACACGAAGCTATCAGCCCTCACACTTTATCACCATCGCAGATCGCTTTGAAGATAGGACCGGCGCGGCCGCACCATACGCAGCCGCCGCCGTAGTAGAACGCCCCCGTGCCCCCGGTGCCTTGCGCGCGAGGGGAGACGGGGAGACGGCGCGCTTCCTCCCCGCCTTCCTGCCTTTCGCGCGCGCGAGATAGAGCCGCCATCCTCGGCTCACACTTGCACGCTTTCACTCGTACGCACAGCATACGGCGCGCGACCACTTTATCACACTTGGACTTTATATGAGACATCACGGCGACGCCAACGGCGGAAATGCGCCTGGAGTGTCCATATAATTGCTATCGAAATAATAAAAGCACAAGTCTGGTACAAGGGAGATATAGGCAGACCATGTTCCCCGTTCACAGATGGCATCTTTCCGTTTTGCCAACGGCGCAGACATGCGAGAGATACGCGGCATTTTCCTGACTTGCGTTCGCAAGCGTGAGTTGAGAGAGCAAATTTTGGAGACTGTGCCTAGGTACTACGAGACTCCTTCCATGTTTCAAAAAACATGGAAAGACTCTGCATGGTACTGAGGAGGAAAATGCGTCTAGGCACGTTTGTCCCTAGCCGAGCTTCACATCGCTACCGCTGATAAATACTCCAGAATAACCTCTCCCTCTATTCGGCTTTTGTGGCGTAGCTGTCACTGAGTCGCGCGCCTCATTGGGAGGTGCGTAGTTCGAATACGCCTGCTGCATATTTTCTTTTTTTCCCGCTCGGCATTACTGTATCATTTATCCCTGTCACTACTGCATTACCTTTCTTTTTTTCCTTGTGTTCAACCACCACCCCTGCCAGGAGGGTTCCTGCCAAGGGATCGAAGCGACACGGCGCGGGGCGTGGTGGCTGAGCGGCCGCAGGCCAACGAATATTGCCGCAAATTGGATGTGGTATTTGTCGCCACTTGTCCCGACGTCTATTCATTATGAGGTCTTGCAAGCTTGCCACGATGAACTGAGATCTCGCCACCTCGGCTACACGCGGACACGGGCCCAAGTCAAAGAGAAATGTTACTGACCAAGGATTGCCACCTTTGTGAAACATTAGGTGCGCCCCTGCCTCTATTGTCAACGACGCAAATCACCACATTTGAAACCAGCTGGGCTATTACAACCAGTCCAAGCGCCCACGACGCCGTTTGCTCAAATCGGTATGGACCTTCTCGGACCATTATCGACTTCAAATACTGGAAAACTGGGTAATAGTTTCCACCGATTACGTGACACGCTATGCAGAAACCAAGGCCCTTCCAAGCGGCACCGGAGCCGAAGCAGCGCGATTCTTCATTTAAAACGTGGTTTTGGGGTACTGTGTTTCAACGGTGATAATAACGGACAGGGGGACTGCATTTACGGCTACACTCCTAAAGACAGTGCTTAGTCTCAGTGGCACGGCTCACCAAAAGAGCACAGCCTATCACAAGCAAACAAACGTCCTAATAGAACGCTTGAACAAGACTATCCCAGACATGCTTAGTATGTACGTAGACATGGAACACATGACATTCTACCGTATATCGCATTCGCTTATGACACGGCGCAGTAGGAAACAACGCAAAAGACACCATTTAGCCTTCTTCAGGGCCATGAAGTGATGACGATGCTCCATGCAATGCTACCACATGACTCCGATGATAGATACACTGACGCTGAAGCTTTCGCTCAACGGGCTGAAGAAGCGAGACATATCGCGCGCGTCCGAATCACCCGACAGCAGAACTACGACGCTTGACGTTAGAATATACGGCACCGATATGTCTCCTATCAACCTGACGAGAAAGCGTGGGTTTGGAGTCCCATTCGCCGCCGAGGGCTTTCAGAAAAGCTACTCAGGAGGTACTTGGGTCCGTACAAGGTTGTACGACGCCTGAGCGACTTGATCTATGAGGTTATCTCTGATGGTGCTTCGTCCTTCATGAGCACATTGTGCGCATGAAACCCTATTTTTTCGGAATGAAGTGAAGTGACCACACCTAGTCTGACAAATCTTCCGACCGTTGGGCGAGCATCGGGACGATGCTCTCTCTGGAGGGAGGCAAATGCCACATCCGAAATGTGGCACGTACAGAAAGACGAAGATCTCGCGTGTTGCAGAAGACAAGACGAGGACCACGCCTGATCGCCTTTTCAGTCTAATTAAAGTCTTCTGCCCCGTTCCTAGTTCCTGCTGTTTATGCATCGTTACAATATGGAGACGTTAAAAAAACTAAATTAAGTTATGGGATTTGAAATGCCAAAACCACGATCTGATTATGAGGCACGCCGTAGTGGGGGACTCCGGAAATTTGGACCACCTGGGGTTCTTTAACGCGCAACTAAATCTAAGTACACGTGTGTATTCGCATTTCGCCCCCATCGAAATGCGGCCGCCGTGGCCGGGATTCGATCCCGCGACCTCGCGCATATGGAGACGTTACCGCGAATTCGTTCTTTTCTATGGTTAACCTTTACGGACTCTGTATCATCCGCTGTGATCCCGTTTCAACAGAAGTTCATCGCCAGTTCTTGTGTATTGTGCATTGCCATCGGCTAGGGACGAACGGAGCAAAGCGCGTCATTCGCCGTAGTACCTGGTCACAGTAGCCAGATTTTTCTCTCACAGATCGTACATGCGCACAAACGTCGGGCAAAGACGGCACACCTCCCGCGTTTCTGCGGCCTTGACGAAACCGAAATACGCTCGGAGATGTAGAAGCCGATGCCTATATCTGGAAAACAACGAGCGTGCATTCCGTTCGAAAGCTCTCGCCCCTCCTACCGGATGCACTCGTAGGTCACGAACGTTGGCTCGCGCGGCCAAATCAGGGAGTCGCCAATATGCAAATAACATCCCTGGTATTTCGCTGCAGACGGTTAACAGCCCTAATATTAGGTGAAATCTTTCTGTTATCTGCCAAGACTTTGTTGAGAAAGCAATTTGCAGATTGTTTTGCTGTTTTTTGTGGATCACGTGCGTTGCGGACTAGCATCACCAACTTTCTTCGAAGCACTTAAGTGTTTTACATGCGCAAGTAATTGCTTCTATTGCAAACGCTCTTGTAATTTGTTGTAGCGCAGGCAGAACGACACCGAGAAAGAAGGCACGAGACAACAGACAGCGCTGAACGATCAGCTGCGAGCCGCGGTGAATGTCCGCCATGTCTCCTCGCACTGAACTTCAACAACCGCGGTTGCGTACTCCAAAAGAAATATAAACTTCTAAGCGTTTCTAGATTACAAAACGCACGTATTATTTGCTCTTATGAAAGAGAGGTCAGTAACATCATAACGCATAGGTCCTTTTCATTGCATTTAAAAATAAGGCAGCGTATGCCGCAACGCCTGGCAGCAGGCCACTCTGGGCGTCGCACCAGCCGCATCGTTGAAATCGCAGTCGCGTGAAATGGGCCCTCTAAAAATCGCATTGCGACGCGTGCGACTGCACCGGTTTTTGTCGTCCCCGGCTCGCAGCATGTGAAACAGCCTTTACTACTAGTTTTGCCCCGTTTTTCTTGGAAAGACGCAGAGCTGCTGTTGTAGATGGATTATAACACAGAGCGTTTAGTGTTGCTTCTTGCACAAATTTTATCGAAGGTTATAGGCCGCTAAACTGCTTCTCACTCCTGCAGGAGCCTGAAATTGCTCACATTCCAGAATAAATAAATAAATAAATAAATAAATAAATAAATAAATAAATAAATAAATAAATAAATAAATAAATAAATAAATAAATAAATAAATAAATAAATAAATAAGTTAAGTTGAACCCGGACATATCGAATTTGAAGGGAATCACAAAAAAGTTCGATTAATAGGTAATGCTGATATATAAAATAAAAATGTTATACAACAATTTTGAAACTATAATGTAAAAATGTCTCATGCTGATTTTGAAAAGAATTGTGAGTGGTTTCCTTAAGTTCGATAGAAGCAGTTTACAAGACTCGCAATTTGCACCTTTGCCGCACATATCGGAAAACTATTTGATGGTCACAAACTTAAATCACTCACGAGTGCATTTCGCGCATAGCTGCCTCCCAATGAGCCATGCTGAAATGTGCAACAACGGTTCTGCTGCGTTCAAGGTTAGCGCAGTTGAGACACAAGTGTAGAACATGCATGGATAGAAAGCGCCAAAAGCGAATCTGAACGAAAACCCATTATTTTTTTCCTTTGGGTTTCGCTCCGGAGCGAAACAAATTGTGACGTTCCGATTCAATTCCGGTTCAATACCCTAACTGAGAGCTTGCGATTGAATGCTGCCCAACAAAGAAACTTCGAGTATGAATGAACTTCTTAAAACAAAATTAAATATTTAAACAGTGGGCGAAAACACAGTACACAGAGAGGTGGACACGGGACGTGTGACCGTCCAAGCGTTCGTGTTTTTTTGTTTTTGGTTTTATATCTTACCAACTAGCGGTACCAATTAGAGAATTAGATAACTTGCAGGCATAAAATCTGGTCAGCCGTCACAAAGCAGGGCTACTTGGAGATCGTTGGGAGGTGCTTTCGTCCTGCACTGGATTTAAATGGGATGCTGTTCCTGAGGATGAGTGACACGCCCGTGGCGCTACAATTATTACGTGCCAATCTTCAAACGAATATGCGATGATAGATTAGCTTCTACAGAAGATTCATGTAAGCTAAAAATTAACAAGGGCGTTGACAAGGAGTAGTTAGCGTATTAGCAGGACACGCAGAGACTAGCGCGGCATTTCTATATAGTGCTATCAGCACAGAAAAATATGGGCATCGAGGAGGTCATGTCGGCAACTGGTAGTCGTTCGCGAACTTCGTATTGCTCTCAGTACGAAGAGTTTAAACGTTATTGGGAAACTGCAGGTTTTTCAAACCGGACAAGCGCCCCAAAGCGACAATTTAAAACAATTACCTTTCTTTATTTTTTTTTGAACTCGATAGATATCTATTTCACACAAGAGGGGTTGGGTTTAGCAACAGGGTGTGGGCCTGGGCTATAGTTTGTGTTCCGAGGCGCACTGCCAAGAGCAACAAGAGTGCCGAAAGACAGCGACATCGTCAAAGTCTTTCATTGTCCTAATTGTGAATGCGTTCTGGCTTCAACAGTAATCAGAACGCATGCGAATGGCAAAACCAAAATCATAGTCAGTCGCCGCCGCAGCTATGGCAAATGAGGGCGCTGTTATCGATTCTTGTATAGCACGTGCACTCAAGGGAGTGTCGTTTGTTTGGATGTTCAAGAAGTGGCGAGCCCACGTACTCTGTACCCATGGTTGACGAGCAGCTTAGTTCTTGCTGTCACTGCTATATGACTCTAAACATTTCTTTGCAATTATCGACTTTGAAATCATGCGCGTGTTTTACATTTGCTTCTGGGAAAGAAAAAGATAGTCGGAAGAAAGCTCTCGTCTTCTCCTTCTCGTTCCGGTAGGGTTGTCCGCTGTGATTTTCTAATACAATTTGTATTAGCGCAGAAAGCAAAGGGCAAGGTTCCCTACTCTTCAGATCGGCGCCCGAATCGCAGTGCTGGTGCTTACATATGACGTCACAACTTTCAAAGTATTTTGTCAAGTCGGGCCGCTCCCTTCTTAGGAAAGCGTAGCCAAAACTCGTTATGTTAATTACTTCGTACCATTACAATACTTCCTTTTCCACCAACTTATTGGACCCAACCAAATGTTGTCCCCTTCTCAATCTGTGAACAAAATATCACGCGGGATCTTCAACGTCATCTTTCGTTCTAGCGTAGTTTTCTTGCTCACGTCTCCTCTCGCGATAATACTTGCTTTTATAGAACCGGTTGCAGTTTGTCAATACAGCCGAACGTGCACTTCCTGAGTTGGTTCCTTTAGGGGAAATGCGCGCACGTGTTCCCCACTAAAACGCGTCAGCGTATCTCTCTTGAGAAGCAGTAATGATGTTAAGCCTGCCTGGGAATAGTCCGCCAGCCCGAAGCCACTACAGGTCTGGTACAAGGCAGATATCGGCAGGTCGTACTCCTTGTCCAGGCTGTAGTACACGACGCCCATCTGGAGAGCGAAGGCCACGACGAGCGAGGGCCTCGAGAATCCTGCCGTGATCATGTGTGATGCCCCCTCCTGGGAATTTCAGGGCGACGTAGAGAGTGCTATTAGGAAGAATTTAGCGACTGATATTGAGCAGATGCAGGATTTTGAAATTAACTTGGGCTAGTCAACCATAGATCGAGAGTAGGACTTGTTGCTGTTCTAATTGGTACAGCTTCATCTTGGTAGAAATGGCACAAAATAAGACGACACGTAAGGGTAGGCGATAACAAAGGCAGTAATTGCAACAATAAAGTTGCTAGTGTCACCTATATTGTCGTCGTACTCTTAAACAGCAACTGAAGCACTTTTCAAAGAAAGTAAGCTTTCACCGAATTATAGTTTTACAGCGGAAGCTGTTATGGGCTCACTCCAATAGCCGTTCCGGTTTGTGATGATGCCGCCGCCGGCGTCCGGCGAACGTAGCCGCTATCGCTGGAAATCCGAAAAAAGTACCCTATTCCTGCCGGGATCGAACCCGCGCCGTGCAAGCGCTTGCTAACGGGCGCCGAAAAAATGACCTTTAAAGCAGGCGCAGAGGATCCGAGCCTCCGCCAGTATGCTGGCGCCATCTAATTAAGGCGCCTGCCTGCAAACATATCGTGCACAGACGACGAGATGCCATTCAGACGAGGCGCGCATTAAAAAAAAAACGCGATCCCGAGCCTCCGCCAGTATGGTGGCGCCATCTAGTTATGGTGCCTGCAAACGCGGCGTTGCAGTTGTAAGGCTTGATCAGGCTCAGCAGACTGCTGTGCAGAGAGCATTACAAGCCGCAGCTCGCCGTAGACGCTGGGCGGACAGTTCAGATCGTTCTCGTCAAAACGAGGCGAACAGACTGCCGCGAAGACCCTGTTGTGTGTGGTGCCCAAATTGAAGCTATTCTTGGGCTGCTCCACCTGTGACTGTGCTGCGTGTGCCGCGCAGGCCTGTGACTTTTTTTTTTCACCCCCTGAATAGGAAAATCATAGTTTAACAGAACAGAAGTCACCGCTAGATGCTTTAATTTAGCAAAAACCAGCCGCAGCGTCTGCGGGAGATGCCGTGGTTCGGTTGACGGGCTCTGATGGCAAATACGAGCGTGACGTCATCATAGGTATCGGCGATGAGCGTGATTCGAATGGAGCCCTCACGTGACCCCTGTATTGACACCATCATCGCACCCGGACTTCGTTTTGTGTACTTAGCGGCCAATCCGTTCTGGTGTTTCCGTGGGTATACGGCACGCTTCTGCTAAGCTCGAGCTCGTAGGTGCAACTCCTAGCCGCTGCGGCCAGAATGCGAGAATGCTAGTGCATTGGGCGTTGACATTCAAAAACCCGAGCTAGTCAAAATTAGTCAGGAACCTTCCACACCAGAGTATGCCATTGCATCTTTGTGAATGTGCAACGTGAACCGCCATCAATCAACTCGACAGACAGTGCTTTGAAAACTAAGCAGACAGCGTGGTCATCAAAATCTGTCCGACTGCGCGTTTTATGGAGAACGCAATTTCGGCATTCGGGGTCTCCCGCGGAATAACGTCTTCTTATATGGTGACTAAAACTTGTGGCGCCAATGTTATTACCAATAATTCAGTAATTAAGTTTTAAACTAATTACCTGATAACCATATTGCAATTCACCACTTGTAACCGTGGAGTCCGCAAGGCGGATCCACTAGGAATAAATTCTCGGGAGGAAACCAGTTTCGAGATATTAATTATCGAACTTCGCAGAGAAATGCATTGGCGTTCCAGTTAGTATCTTAACAAAGCGTCGCTTTATGCATTCAAGCACGAAATTAACTGGAACGCCAATGCATTTCTCCGCAAAGTTCGGGAATATTTATCTTGAAATTGGTGTCATCCTGAGAATTATTTCCAAGTGGATCCGCCCTGCGAACTCCCCGGCTACAATTTGTAAATTGCAATATGGGCCATCAGGTAATTAGTTAAAAACCTAATTAGTGAACTATTGTTATGCATTCGATTATGCATCTCAATTTTTCGTGCAAGTAATGTCCGCCTCTTCGAGTAGACCAGCTCATTAACTAGAATTGGGCTATCTGCAACAGGCAACCTTAAATAAATTTTGAAAGTGTTCGCTGAAACACCCTGTATATCAACTGACTGAAATGGCCAATGGAGCTTCACAGGACGTGCAGCTTCAGGAACGAGTGATGCCTTAGTGCAGGGATCAGAATTATTATTGACCACCCGGAATTCTTTAACGCAACAAACAAAGCTCCGCACAGGACTAACGCTTTTCGATTCCCTCCCCATAGGAAAACTACCATCACGGTCTGGAATCGAACTCGTTACCTTGCAAGGTCAGCAGCATAGGGTGTAGCCATTCTTCGGTGGTGTGGATCATCGCGCTTTGACCAGACCACGATGGTACCGACGAGGGTGGTGATATGGGCTTGTTGGTCGGTCATCGTGGAATGGTATCTGGGTAGGGCAGCAGAACACGGACACAAGAGGAAACGAAGACTTGTCTTCTTCGTTTCTTCTTGTGCCCGTCTTGTGCTGCGCTATCCAGATAACATTGCATCACGATGGTACGTTCGCATTATAGGTAAGTTCGAATTAGCGAGTCGTCGATTGAGGAGAGGTTACTAACTCAATCACTTCGACCAGAATAGCTCGGAGAGACGCTACGAAACTGCAGTTGAGGCACTTGCCATTGTTGGTACAAAAGGATTGAGGCTGTCAATCGCGTTGACGGGCAGCGTAAGGCACTGTCGCCGATCGGGTTGAGCCAGAAGAGTGGTGATTACCACCACAATGTCCACGTCGTACCTGAGGCCGAGAAAAAAAAGATCGAATTGCACAATGAATAAACCAGCAAGTCAACGCTCACAACCCCGCATAACGTAAAAAAAGCACATTTGGACAGAATGTGGCTGTCGCAATTTATTCTTTTGTTTGTTTATTTGTCCCCATATGCAATGGCAATTTCATACCTTTGAGAAACGCATAATTTTATACGCGGACATGGCGTCAGATCAAACACATATGTTGGAATTCTATGTGAGGCGCAGCGTTCACGATGTGGTTATTTAAATGCTGTAAAACTGTTTAACATGTGCAGCACATTTTGCAGCAGAGAGATCGCTGGGTCCGGCTTAGTATGACAGCGGGCCAGCTGAACTATTGCACTGCCCCAAGGATCGGTTCACTTCCGACGTGCGGAAGACGTCTGGACAGCAGCGGCGCGTTGCGTCACGGGAAAACTCGCACACTCATTTGACCCCCCCCCCCTCCCCTTTTTGACGTTTCTATACCTTGTATCATTTACAAACTTGCGTTTCCATGCACACTATGACGCGCACCGCGTACCCTCAACACACCTCGAGTTTTCGATTCCATACCTGAGACATTGGGTGAAGTCTGCCTATACGAGATGCGTGACCGATGGTGGGATAAAACCTTTGTACCCGCCTTGGTGGCGTAGTGGATGTGGCGTTCTGCCACTAAGCGTGACGGCGCGAGATCACATCCCGGAGCCGGCGGCCGCTTTTCGGGGGCGCAACGCCAAAACGCTACAGTACAGTGCATTCGGGGCACGTTACAGAACCTCAGGTGGACCAAATTAATCTCAAGCGGCCGGTCGCGCGCCAGTTTTGCGTATATTCGAGGGCTGTTTTCACGATCGGAAAAACTTTTATGTAGCACGTATTGAGCATCAGAAGGCTGCATCGTGAGTTTTTTTAGGCTGGTCTACCATTTTTCTCATTGACACCTTTAATCTAAATATACTATTTGAGAAGTTGATTAATTAAGACTAATTATGTAATTTGGTGGCATGCAAAAAATAATCTGAGTATCTCCAAGTGACGGCAAACTACATTACCTAAGTTCTGTCCAGTTACATAGCATTTTTATATCTTTAAATATTTTTGCATGATAGTGGGGACACCCTGTATATCAGAATAGCCATAGAGAAGGGCATGACATGAATGACATATCATGACATAAATGACATTTTATGACATGACATATTTCTCATGGCATGTATCTATGACATAAACTATATGAATGACATGCAGCAGTCATGGTCGTTTCTGTAACATGATATACATATATATGAGATAATGAGCGACATCCATACATAACCTGACATAAATGACATGTATTACATGACATGTCATGTGCGTCCAGACATAAATGTCAAGACATATATGCGCATGTCATATCATCAATGATATCACATTCTTGTAATGGCGTGTTGAACTAAATTCTGGGGTTTCACGTGCCAAAACGATTTGCACGCCGTATAGTCGGGGCCTCCGGATATAGGGTTAGTAATATCGATAAACGATTAATCGATTCATCAAATAAAAGAATCCCGTAAAACCACTAATCTTCATCGATACCCCCCTTTCATTTATTGGACCTAATCGATTAGACATGTTCGATTAATGGTCTTCGAGAGTTTGACAGGAATGGCGCGAAAATTTTGAAAATGTACTAGAATGGCGGAGCACGAGCAGTGACTGTGCGGCTGCGGTCGAGCGACCGCCGACTGCTTTTCCGAGTCTCGAGTGATGCCGAGCCGAGCACTTCTCTCTTCCCCCACATCACACACGCCGCCCGAAGCCCGAGGCTTGAAATGCCCTCGCAATTCAAGGCATACTATAGCAACCCAATCGTTGATCGTCGTCTCGTTACCAGTCCATTAAAGACGTGGCATAGCATTCGCATCGGTTTGTAGCGTGTAATTGACATAGCGATGGGGTTCAAGTCGATTCGAACAAATTTGTAGCTTCCGAGCGCCTATTCTTTCACGCTGGTTGCGTGGTCATTCAAAGAAGGTGTCGGTTTCACCCAAACGTCCCAGCTAATTGACATCCCTTCGCTCTGTAGAAAAGAGCATGTCGCTTAAAGTTCTAAACCAGTAATTTTCTTTTCCCCTGCGCATATTGAAATTCCCTGAACACTTTAGTTCGACTTCACCTTTTAATTTTGCTATTTTTGTTATTTCTTTTTTCACTGTACTGTAGAGGGATTCACTAGTGCCATGAGTCTTGTTGAATTCTGCTCTAAGTGCCATTTTATAATATATATTTTTTATATTTTCAAAGGGTACTAGTGCCAACTATATTATGTCTTTAAGAAATTTAAGGTTATTCTTCAACAAATTTTATACACTTCCATTTCTAAATTGGTTCCACCTCTCCAAATTGAAATAGGGTCCTACAGAAGTAGACAACTGCGTTTCAACATTTTAAAAGCGCACGGCAAAAATTTCTATTAATCAATTAATCGATGTAAAACAGTGCATCAAAATCAATTAATGGATTAAAGGCTAAAATAATGAATGATTAATCGTTAACAGAAAAAAGTAAGTGGCCATCCCTAACTCTGAATTAATTTTGACCACCAGGGGGATCTTTAACGTGCCCGCAATGGACGCGACACGGGCGTTCTTGCATTTCGGCTCCATGGAAATGCGGCCGCCGCGGCCGAGATTTGATCCCGCGACCTCGTACTTAGTATACCATATTGTTACGCCGTGGTCACTGCCAGTGAAAAGTGAGGGAAGCGAGGGAAGGAGAAAGAAGAAGACGACGTTGCTCCTACGATTGACTCCGGCCAGCATAGCCCAAGGAGCTACATCTTTGTGTCTCAATCAGTAAACACTCCCTTAACCCTCTCCCGAGGCCGTAACAGATTGGTGGACGGTGCTGGGTAATACGAACCCAACGACGGAAGCTCTACTCCCTGGTCTTCGCCGCAGCCGCCGCCTTGCCGGACTTCCGCCTTCGCCGATCGAGATGATGTCCCAACTCCCGACCTCTGATGCATCGGGGGCAACTCCTACGGCTCCTACGGGTCCCTGGCCGTACTACCGAGTGCCGCCAAACTTTGGCGGGACCTCAGGGGAGGACCTTGACGAGTGGCTCAAGAACTATAAGCGGGTGAGCCGAAGCAATGGCTGGGACTCGGCAGCGCAGCTTAGCCATGTTGTATTTGCACTGACAAACACTGCTCTCATGTGATATGAAAACCACGAGGACATGTTCACCACTTGGGATCGTTTTGTTGAAGAAGTACAGAAGTGCTTCGGCAATTCTAATGCGAAGAAGAAGCGAGTGGAGCAGACATTGGCTCAGAGGGCGCAGCTCCCAGGGGAGACATGTACCACATATATCGAAGAAATTTTGAAGCTGTGCAAGATAGTGGATCCTAGGATGACTGAAGAGGACAAGGTTGGACACGTTCTGAAGGGGATAGCCGAAGACGTATATAATTTCTTGATTGGCAAGGATAACCTGAACTCCGTGTCTGACGTGATGCAGCACTGTCGCACATTTGAAACGCTGAAGATGCGACGGATAGCTCCGAAATTTGGCCGTCTGTCAAACGTGCCAACAGTGGCTAGTGTCGACAGTATGTCGCCTAATGACCTCTCGTCGACAATACGCCAGATTGTACGGGAAGAATTGCTTCGATGTCAGCAAGTCTATCATTGCCCCAGCGGCTTTCAGGACGGCTATGCAAGAGAGACCGCACACGCGCGAACGCCAGCCGCTCCGGCCCGATGGCAGCCATCAGTTAATGTAGCAGACGTCGATGAATGCCAAGGTACACTGCGGTCACTTGAGTACTCCAATCGAACACCATCCAATTACGAACGGCGTTTTCGCTCACCTCGTTTCACTCAACGAACGTCGGCTGGCTACCGTCCCCATGAAGAGCGATACTGCTACCCAATGCCTTCTGACAGGACTGGTCACTCCGAGCTGCCACGGGTGTCTCGACCTCCGCCGGTGTGTTACAGCTGCGGCGTCCCGGGTCACATCTCGCGATATTGCAACAACCCCCCTACATACCAGCGAGATCCCTTGCTCATGTCTCCCCAGCCTTTCGGCCGCCCGTTCTCTGCGTCACAGCCACCACGCGCGCCCACCAGTTTACGCTACCCCTCACCGGCCTCTGATCGAAGCTTAACGCCGCCACCAGCTCCACGTGCTCGACGTTCCCCATCGCCGCGGCGACGCACGCAGTCACCGCCGCCGGAAAACTAGTCGGCGCGGCCAATGGGGGTGAGGCCGCAAGATACCAGACACTTTCGACAGATATACCCCCGTCAGTGTTTATGCTGAAGAACAAAGTTCATGTACTTGTTGATGGCGTACCTACCATGGCACTCGTGGATACAGGTGCGACAATTTCTGTGATGAGTGTGAATTTTAAGAACCTTCTTGGACTGAAAGTGATGTTTTGTATAAGCCGTGGTGCGACATTCCGTGGTGTGAGTGGTGATGCGTTGTGTCCGGTGGGAGTTTGCACTGTGGACGTGTCTTTGTGCGGTAAAGTGTTTCCCACAGAATTCGCGGTTATTGCACGATCGACGCATGACGTTATTTTGGGAATCGATTTTTTGCGGGAGTGTGGGGCAACTGTTGACTGTAGAAGTGGTCACCTTTCCGTGCATGGTAGTTTCCCACCTGCTCTATTGGAAAATTCATCCCGTGATGAAGGCATCTTTTTTGTCTCCGAGGACACGGTCGTTCCTGCCTTCTCTGCTGCGTGCGTTCCAGTAATCTGTTGCAGTAACGACCTCGCCATGTTCGACGCGACGCTTGAACCGATTCATGCGACCTGTGTGAAAAAGAACATTTTAGTTCCGCATTGCGTGGTGTCTGTAGTTGAGGGCCGCGCAGGTGTGTGGACAATCAACAGTTCAATGGAGCCTGCAGTTTTGCCTCGTGGCATGAAACTTGCTGTCTTCAAACCAGAATCCTCTACGACGCTGGTTGCACTTGTTGATACTACCGGCGAGAATGGACGTCTCGGTTCTCAAGATTCAGCCGATTCACAACTTTTACAAATGATCAGCAAGTCACTCAGCCAAAGCGAACGTGACACACTCCTGGGCGTTCTCTCCAAGCACTTGAAAGTGTTCGACTTTTCAAAAAGCGGCAAAATGCCAGTAATTCCAGCGTCTCGAACACGTCATCGGATAAACACCGCTTCAGCGCATCCCGTACGGCAGAAACCTTTCAGGGTATCACCATCTGAGCGCAACATCATCAACGAGCAAGTGCAGGAGATGCTAGGAAAGGGAGTAATTCAAGAATCCGCGAGTCCCTGGGCCGCTCCCGTCATTCTTGTGAAGAAGAAAGATGGTACGTGGAGATTCTGCGTTGACTATCGCCGACTGAATTCCGTAACCAAGAAAGACGTCTATCCGCTGCCCCGTATTGATGACGCCATCGACTGCCTGCATTCCGCTTCCTACTTTTCTTCCGTGGATCTGAGAGCCGGTTATTGGCAAATTCCGATGCACCCAGATGACAAGGAAAAAACGGCATTCGTTACGCCGGACGGGCTGTACGAATTCAACGTCATGCCGTTCGGATTGTGCAATGCACCGGCTACATTCGAAAGGTTCATGGACACTATTCTGCGTGGTTTAAAATGGCAGATTTGTATGTGCTACCTTGATGATGTCGTAATTTTTGGACGGACATTTCAGGAGCACAACATTCGTCTGAATATTGTACTCGACTGTATTGAAAAAGCTGGTCTTGAGCTGAATTCAAAGAAATGTCATTTTGGCGAGCGCCAAACGGTGGTGTTAGGACATCTCGTCGATAAAGATGGAATTCGACCCGACCCACAGAAGACGGCAGCCGTTGAATCATTCGAGCAACCTCAATCTGTCAAACAACTTCGTAGCTTCGTAGGCCTCTGCTCATATTTCCGTCGGTTCATACCCGGTTTCGCGGATGTCGCTCAACCCCTGACGAATCTTCTGCGTAAGAACTCTCCGTTTCAGTGGACTCCTGAGTGTGAAGCCGCTTTTCGCCAGCTGAAGCTTTTGTTAACTTCACAGCCAATACTCCGACACTTCGATCCTTCGTCTCCAACGGAGATTCACACAGACGCAAGTGGCGTCCGCATCGGTGCCGTTCTCGTTCAGCGCTCTGGAAACAAAGAACATGTCGTCGCGTACGCAAGCCGTTCTTTAAGCAAGCCGGAACGAAACTACACTGTGACGGAACAAGAATGCTTAGCGGTAGTATTTGCCGTGCAGCGGTTTCGCTCATACGTATATGGTCGCCCGTTCACCATCGTCACAGATCACCATTCTCTGTGCTGGCTGGTCAATCTTCGTGACCCATCCGGTCGCCTCGCGCGATGGGCCCTTCGTCTACAGGAATATGTGTTCACTATTTCGTACAAGAGTGGTCGTCGACACGCTGACGCGGACTGCCTTTCTAGGATGCCACAACGTACGACGGACTGTGAAGCCGACAACTTTGACCACCTTATCGCTTCGCTGTCGCCTGACTTTCCCGATGCCTTGACATTCGCCGCAGAGCAGCGCAAAGACCCAAGCTTGAACGCTTTTTTCTCTGCCACCCAAGGGCCTATATCCGAAGGCCGATTTTGCGTCCGAGATGGTCTTCTTTACAAGAGGAACTTATCAACGACGGGCGCCCGTTTTCTACTTGTGGTTCCGCAGTCTCTTCAAACATCTGTTCTGCGCGTTACGCACGATGACCCAACCTCTGGTCACTTAGGGACCACGCGAACACTTAGTCGCACAAAGGAACGATTCTACTGGCCTCAAATGCGCAAAACAATTGACACCTATGTGGCCAGTTGTACGCAGTGTCAGAGCCACAAGCGACCTACCTCAGCTCCAGTCGGTCACCTACAGCCAGTAAAGCCCCCCAGTTCCCCTTTTGAAAAAGTCGGCATAGACCTGATCGGGCCGTTTCCGCGTTCTTCGAAAGGAAACCGGTGGATAATTGTGTGTGTCGACTACCTGACGTGGTATTGTGAAACCGCAGCCCTTTCCTCCGCCACTGCTGCGCAGGTTTCTGATTTTATGCTTCATGCAATCATACTCCGACACGGGCCACCTCGCGTGATAATAAGTGACCGTGGTCGCCAATTTATTGCCGATGTTGTGGAGGAATTGCTGCGTTCGTGTGCCTCCAAGTTCCGACACTCAACAGCTTATCATCCACAAACTAATGGCCTCACCGAGCGCACAAACCGAACGTTGATCAACATGTTATCAATGTACGTTGCTTCGGACCACAAGAATTGGGATGAAGTACTACCGTTCGTGACGTACGCTTTCAACTCTGCGAAACACGAAACGACCGGTTTCAGCCCTTTCTTCCTTCTTTACGCGCGTCAACCTCGTCATACGCTGGACACTATCTTTCCTTTTGTGGTCCATGACGATTTGTCTATCGCAGAGACATTGTGTCGTGCAGAAGAGGCTCGTCGACTTGCGCGCTTACGTACATTGGCCGCGCAAGACCACTCTAAAATTCGCTACGACAGTCAACACCAGCATGTTACCTACGTTCCCGGTGACCTCGTGTGGCTGTGGACTCCAATACGCCGACGTGGCTTGAGCCAAAAGCTACTTGCAGACTATGCCGGGCCGTACGTTATCCTCGATCGTCTAAGCGAAGTGAACTACACAATTGCACGTCTCACTTCAAATGGCCGTCGTTCATGCAAGACTGAGGTGACGCATGTCGCCCGCTTGAAGCCGTTCACACGAAGGAAGCAGGAGTGACTCGCCCGGCGGGCTTCGTCTGGGAGCGGAGGAATGTTACGCCGTGGTCACTGCCAGTGAAAAGTGAGGGAAGCGAGGGAAGGAGAAAGAAGAAGACGACGTTGCTCCTACGAGTGACTCCGGCCAGCATAGCCTAAGGAGCTACATCTTTGTGTCTCAATCAGTAAACACTCCCTTAACCCTCTCCCGAGGCCGTAACAATATCATAAAAGGTATTTAAGAGCTCTATCAAGGCTTACAGAATTAATAAAATAAATAAATAAATAAACAAGTGGCTGATGCTGTCGCGATCATTTGTTTAACTCGAAATATATCTGGATATGAATGACATGACATGAGTGCATGATCTGACATGAATGAGATGATCTAAATGTAATGACTTAAATGCCATGCATTGCATGAAATGTCACATAGGTCATGACATGACATTCTTGGCATGACATGCACGCTTGTCTCATCACACATATCTTGATACCAGTACATATACAGTTAAAGAAGCGACCACGACGCCGTCAACACATATCGGTTATGTCAATCGATCATGGCAATCAAATTATGATATGCATATAATGTCATTGATGTGATGTATGTCATGTCATTTCCTTCATATCATGGATATCTTGATACATAACTTAATAAAAATGGACCTCACATGAATGACAATCATGTCATGATATGGATGACATGACATGGATGTCAAACATGCATCACATAAATGAGATGACATGATAGTATTGTATTCAATGACATGACATACATGACATACATTTCTTCAATTTTATATATTCTGGATACGCGTGTCATTAAATGCAGGTTGGACATGAATGATATGTTATAACATGTATGTCAACATGAATGCATGTGATGGTATGTCGAAATGTCCAGTCATGACATGATTCCCATGATTGTCGTGACATGAATGACAAGAATGACAAATTCATGACATGCACGCACGCACGGCATGTCATTATTACCATGACAGAAACACACAAGCCCACCCAGTGGACCAACTTATCTACTAACTTGGGCTGATGGCTATATGCTCGTGTTCGCGATGCCGTGATGATGGTTGTTGCAATGTCATTCCTGCTTCGTAATCTTACTTTCGTATCTAATTTTCGCGTGCTACCAGTGCTCCATCTAGGTGGAACACGTCAGAAGGTCCCGGCATCTCGGCAGCAAAACACCGAATGGTGGATGCATTTGTTCAAACAGTGATTGAAAAGCGACTTTCCCACAAGTGTTGATTTCGGAATGCCGGACAGCAGCGCGCCGCCCCCTCGTTCCTCCCAAAGCTCGTACCGGACTTTCAGGGCCCTGCTCGTCGTTACCAGGCCTCTTAAACTACGAGGCCTGCTCTTTCCTGGCGCACATATTGTCCGAATACAACAACGCTGCACCGAATCCCTCTGAGGCGGCGTGATCACGGTTCGGCCAAGGGCGAACAGTGCCGCCGGCCACTCGTCCGAATGGCTATAAAAAGACACGGTCTTCAGGTTGTGCTACAGCTTCATCGGCAAGTCACCTGCATTTGTCCTCCGATCGAGTGAAACCACGTTCTGGTGCCAGATAGGATTCAGTTTCTGCGTTTTTTACCCCCCCCCCCCCCCCTTCCTCGCACCTTAATGCAGCTTGTTCACGTCAATTTTATGGCTTGTAGAAATCACGCCATCATCGTTACCGTCGTCTTCGTCGTCTTGTAGCTGTCGTCACACACACGCAATCTCACGCTAATCCTAGTTCGATGTACTCTCGTCGCAAACACTGATACTGAATTTACACAAACACGTTGGTGAACCTGGTAACGCTTTGCGGAACACCAAACAACGCTGCATAGTGAGGTGATGGCTACATGTTTCTCATGACGTCGAATCCCACATTGCGTGGCATTTGTGCAATTTGTAAAACGTAGGGTCTATAGACACCGTAGGGTCTGTAGGCGACACTACGTCATCGTTCGCACGTCAAACTGTGCCCGTCGCGGTAGCTATGCGACTGTGAGATTGCTCGAGGTCGTGGGTTCAATCCCGACCGCGGCAGTCGGGTCTGGACGGAAGCGAAATGCACCAATGCTCGAGCACTTGGATTTAGGTGCGTGTTAAGTAACACCAGGGTGTCAAAATTAATCCGAAGTCCGCCGGTACGGCGTGCCTCATAATCCGATTGTCGTTTTGGAACGTACAGCCCCGTAATTATGCCATCACTTCTGCCGCGATGCGATGTGCCATGTGAGGCAATGACAATGATCAACCCTCTCATAGATTATGAACAATGGCACATAACAACGCCTCAAGAAAACACGTCTCCCTATATGTTCTGCCTACTATACGCTGAAAAACAGCAGTGGTAATGTTTAACATCAACTCGCCACTCTCGTATTGGATTAAACGTTGAGTAAATTAAACATTCGCCGTCAACATCGCAGCTAATTATCGTCAATCAAAGTAAACCGGACAGAAAGCTTGGCTTACATCGATTCCCTCGGTGTGGGGGACCCGCATGATTATTTTATCACTGACTAGTTTTATCCTCACCATGGTTTGCACAAACATAGCCCATGAAGATTATTTCGCCATGAAACCACGTTTTTAAAAATCTGGGTGCAATCTGCTAAAGTTTCCGTTATTTACGGTTGTTCAGAAAGGGCTAAGAATGGTGCTATGACTCAAAAACTGATAATCCACCCTAAACAATGTTAATTTGAGGCCTAATACAACGTGAGACCAAAAGTTTACATAAATTTGTGTAAAATGCATGGAACAGACCTATATGTAGGTTTGGCGACAGGCGTGATGTTACCGACATTTAAAACGTGATGACACCGGCGTTATAGTTACGATTAAGTAGCTCCTCCAAATTTTAATATCATTGGAGCTACATACAAGCGCAAAAAAAAGAACTAATGCCATAAAGTCAGAGTGGTTCTTGCCAACATTTAGGGTAGAGAGCGCCTCTTACACCTAAGAATGCGAAAATGTCCACCGTTTTAAATCGGTACACTTCGGCGGATACTGCTTTTCTGAACTAACTTACCGCGACAGTAGCGTACTCTCACGTAGGACACCGCAACTTTCTGAAAAGCTTTTTCAGCGAGACACGCGGTGTCGCTCTTGTTCGCTACAGTATAGGGTGCCTCGATGCCAGCGCCGCCGTTCAGGGTGGTGCCAACCTTTGACCGCCCCCGCGCCGCCGCTTTCTCGCTGCGACGCCATATTGTGTCACAGCGAGCCGTTGCGATTGCTTGGTGCCGGTGCTGAGTTCGAGGCACAGTGCGCGCGGATGCTTCGCGGACGCTTCTACTTGCTAGACAGTGTTCAGCCGCATGACTGACAAGCTATCAAGTGCATCGTGTCGACATGACGGGCTGTTGTGTTCCCAAGTGCGCCGGATCGACGCGTAAAGGACTGCGTTGTTTTCGCTTTCCCCGGGACCCAGAGCGACGGAAGAGATGGGAAGCCCAAGTAAAGCGCGATCACTGGAAGGCAACGGATAACTCCTGCATTTGCGAGGTAAGTGTCAAGAATGTTTAGACTACCGCACCGTGTTTTTCATTTAAATAAGAAAGTATTCTCTGATCCTCGCTCACGTACCTACGTTCGCTCACGAACTAAGTAAGCACTGCACCGATGCTGTCTGAGTAGCGTATGGTTTGCGAGCGCGCGTCGCATAGGCTTTTTTTCGTTTTGATGGGCGCAGTCTGTACCCTTATTTTAAGGACTGACGAAGATGCTTAGCCGCGAAATAGTCTTACATTAGCTACGAATCGTCACGTAAGCCACCTATTTTCCTTTTTCACGGGAAGCACACATCGTGTGTGTCTCTTGTTTCTTTTTTTTTTTCGGTACTGGTTATTTGGGACAAAAGAACGCAGTGCTTCGTCTGGGGAGAGCGGCTGTTTTGTACGTGGTAAGCGAAACATTGTGATTTTCTCTGATTTCTCAGGAGATATCTTGCGGACCTCAGGGTGTTACGTTACATAGCTGATTTTTTAGACTTGTACATATTTGTAGCGTGGTGATCGTAAGCCGATGGTCATTCGTGCTCATTCCCGATCGTAGTGGGTACTGTGACGGTCTTTAAATGCCTGTGCACGGTATGCACAGGTGTAGTACAGTTAAGGGGCATCATGGGACCAAAATGTTTCGGCGCTTTCTGGCATGGTGTCTGTTGTAGCCTGTGCATTTCTTCGAAACGTGTGAAGCGAGGTAATACCGCATTGCTTCTGCTAAAATTTATTTTTAAGCACTGTAATGGGTTCTCTGTATTTACAAGGCAACTTTTCATATCAATAATCACTTTTGTTGTTTTACCTGTACTTAGAAACACTTTGAAGAGGACCAGTACGAGGGAAATCGACAGGATGGGCGCCGTCTGTTAAAGTCAACAGCCCTACATCATCATGGACTATATTTTCGAAGTGAAAAACATTGCTAATCTGTATTTGACTGTCTTAGTTTCATTTACGGTTTTGTACGTGATATGTATACAGTGTTGTTTATTTTTCAATGTAGTTATCAGTGTTCTAATGGTTATTTATGAAATGTTCTGTACTCGCTATCGATGTGTTTGGCTGATGCGACGTATTCGATGGTAGCTGATGTATGTATTCTGGCTGGATATCTTGATTAATATTACCCGCGGTTGCGTTTTCTTGTTTGCATTCTTGTTTTCGATTTATATTGTGTGTAATAAGGTTGATGTACTCACTTGAACCCCCCCCCCCCCATGTAATGAATAAATAAAAAAAAAACTCTCTATCCCGAATTGTGTGTCGAGCCTACCTTGCGAATTAATTTTTTTTATCTCGTCTTTCAACATAACCTTCC
>NC_051160.1:65029293-65247231 GCF_013339745.2 Dermacentor silvarum | reverse complement strand
TTTTAGGGGCGAAGCTCCTTATAGCGGCACACGTTCGTCCCCGTCGTCGTAGTAGTAGTGTGTAACCAGTAGTGGTAACCAGTCTGAGAAAAGGAGAAAAAAATTCACAGCATATCCACGGGGAATGATGATGAGTGGGCGAAGCTCCGGAGGGAATCATCGGATCTCCCGCTTAAGGGGACGCTAGCACAAACGCGTTAGAAACGTGCAGTACTCTCTAGTAAGGGGAGCGGCCACAGCGGTCTTACGCAGCCATTACACATGCGGAACGTGCACCCGCGTTGCCGACGCCATCACATGACTGCTGAGAGAGTATACCCCCCTATTCATAACGCTCCTCGACTTGAACTTGAACTGTCCATCCGCTTTGGGCAGCGCGTTTCGAAACGCGTTGAAGGTAAGGCGGAGAGGCACAGCGTCTTACACCAGCTTCTACACGGGCCGTAACGCGCTAGAAACGCGGCCTTAACGGTCGTTAATGTTGGGTATTCTTGCCATCGTGTGCGTTGTCCATGTCCGTTTCGTGCGTAGGGGCTAATGCCGCGCGCTGGTAGCGAGGGGTCCTGTTTCGATTCCGCGCTACGGACACAACTTCGGATTTTTTAAACTACGAAAGTGTTTTATTCCGGGGTCCACCAAGACTTCACTGACGTATTTCCGTCACGGAAATACGTCATAGAACATAATACAAAGAAAGAAACCAGAAGAAAAAGTTCCACAAACATGCAAAATTTGGGAATCGAACCCACGACCTCTCGGTCCGCGACGATAGATCGCCGAGCGTTTAACCCATTGCGCCACAAACGCATTCGCAGAGAGCTACACAGACGCGCCTTATATATCTAACACTCCTCCGTGTACCCGCGCTCTTGCTCGGGGCGGTGCCGCCGCCTATGAGCAGAAAAGAGAAGTACTGCATTATGACACTAAAGCCCGGGATACATGGAGCGAACTTTCTCGACGAACTTCACGCGTCAAGTAACGACGCGGCGACACGACGCAGGATGTTTGCTGTGTTGCAATACATGCGGCGAACGCCGCCGCGCGTTGGCCGCCGTGTTGGCGGCGGTCCCGGCCGCCCGCTTCGAACTGAATTTGGCGTTTGTCCTTGTAGAATTCACTTAGTTGGAAGCAAATGACTGCGTAAACGGCTTTCGCTTAGTCTCAGGCCGCTTCGACGACAGAGTATTATGGATAACCTTGAGTAGTTTCGAGATCGCTTCTCGTTTCGAACGCGTCTAAGCCTAGCGAAAGAAATATCCGATGCCAACGCCATCTATCGGGGAAGTCGGGAGTAGGCATGACGACAGCATGTGGCCTCTGAGATCAGAAGATTTCTGTTGAAGGTTGTTGTAGAGAGCTTGCACTGCTTGTCTGTTTCCTCGCAGATCAGCGGATATGGGATGTACAAATACAACGCGATTCCTGAGAGATCATACTAGGAACTACTCAATCGGTGCAGAGACATGCAGACACGGCAACACCAACGCGATTGCAGACGACGCGAAAAGGCGCGCGCGCGCGAAACACCAGCATGCATTGCGACCGGAACTAGTGCCTCCTGATTGGCTGTCGTCCACCGCTGCGCGCTAGACGCTTCCGGCGGCGGCGTTCGCCCGACGAAAATGTTTGGACAGGCAGATCGGCTGCGGACGGCAAATTTCTTGACGCCGGCCGTCGGACGTTCGCCGCCCGACGAAGTTCTTCGCTCGGACGCCGGTTATTCGCTCCATGTATTCCGGCCTTAACGCGCACCGACAGTGAACGCTTCGGTGGTCTCAGTACTACGACGCCTCGATGCCAGCATTCGAAGGGACGCTGGCATCAAGAAGCACTACCAACGCCACCTAGGTGGCGTTCACCGTACTCAGCACAGCGGAGCGTGGCCTCCGCAATTAGCTCTGAAAATGTTTCTGAAGTTGATCGCGGAGGCTGCAATTACGACGCGCTGTACGCGCTGATTTGACTCGGTGACGATTCAGTTACGTGCTTTGTCTTGCGCGTTGTATTAGTGTGTCAGTTACGTGCTTCGTCTTTCGCGTTGTGCTAGCGTGTGCAGCGTAGTGCAGCTTCCATATGCACGACGGTTGCTCATGGTCATCGACGTTGGTAGTCGTGATGGAGGAGACGTGCCACCAGGCGTCAGCGTGGGTGCATCAACGCCTAAGGGCGCTTTAGCCACAAACACCAATAGACATTATATATCAATGTGCAATAAACATTACACTACTTCTGTGAAGACACGTTTCACTTTCGTGTTCTATACCGATTCCTATATAAGAGGGATCAACCACATTTTTTTTCTCATTTTTCTCAGACTGGTTTACACACTACTACTACGACGACGACAACGACGGAGGACGAACGGTGCCGCTATAAGGAGCTTCGCCCCTAAAAAATTCCGAAGTTCTGTCCGTAGCGCGGAATCGAACATGGACCCTCGCTTCTGACCGCGCGGCGTTAGCCCACTACGCTACGAAGCGGACATGGACACACCGCACCACGATGGCAATAAATACCCAACTTAACGAAAGGCCGCGTTTCTAGCGCGTTTGTGCTAGCGCTTTACGGCCCGTGTAAGAAGCTGGTGTAAGACGCTGTGGCCTCTCCGCCTTACCTTCAACGTGTTTCGAACGCGCTGCCCAAAGCGTGGGCAAGTCACGTTCAAGTCGAGGAGCGTTTTATGAATACGGGGGTATACTCTCTCAGCAGTCATGTGATGGCATCGCAAACGCGGTGCACGTGCCGGCATGTGTAAATGGCGGCGTAGACGCTGTGGCCGCTCCCCCCTTATAGAGAGTACTGCACGTTTCTAACGCGTTTGTGCTAGCGTCCCCTTAAGCGGGAGATCCGATGATTCCCTCCGGAGCTTCGCCCACTCATAATCATTCACCCCGTGGATATGCTGTGAATTTTCTTTTCTCGCGTGAGGTTTCTCTGTGATTTAGCGTGCTTTTTCTTCGCGTGCAAGTTGCATCGCTCCCTTTTTAAATGCTCGCCAGTAATGAGAGTAAGTGACGAGCCGATTCACGAGCCAACTCTCGCTGACGCTCACGGTAGGCAGCCTCTTCCTCAGGCGTACGCAATACTACTCGTGGTCTTCCCATAGTCGCAGAGCTGCAATGCGCGCTTGTTATCCGATAGGGCGCGCCGCACAGAAACACCTTCTCTTATACCCATCGCCTCACCTCCTCGCTCCCAGAGTGGCCTCACATTGGTCGCCTTCTCCCCCGAGGTCGTGCCCTCTCATTGGTCACCTCCTCCCCCGGCGCGCGTCACCTCTGCTGGTCCCGTTAACTGCCCTCCCCCGGCGTGGCTCTCATTCTCTCCTGGTCACGTCCTGCGTAACACCTACGGCGGACGACGAAGGGTCGACTAAGAACAGCTCCGCTGGCAAAAGCAAGAATGTCAACTAGAATAATATCACATATAACGCGCTTCATGCCTAACACGTTTATTGCACCCGACTATATTTCGTCGAAATTGCGGATAATTTAGCGAGAAATACGCATATTACGTTGGTCGGACCTACAACCGATGAAGTGCCATAGCAAAAGGTACCGGGATGACGTAAGGAACATCTGGAAGCCGTGATGTAGCTAGCCCTCGGGAGTGTGGTCGACACAGCCCGGAATCAAGCAGTCTGACGTTACAGATGCTTAGACGGCAACGGGTTAGAAAAACTCGGACTGAAGCTACGGTGTTGACCTACACGTACTCTGTTTCTCTACGCTGGCGGGCCGCGTTTATTATTTAACGTTTCTTTTTTCTACAGAAGTGACGTGTGCAGCTGTCTACGGAAACGTGGGGCATTGTGGAATCTGGCGCAGGAGTAGACCCATATAACGTTGGAAAGAAGGGGAGGGCTATTGCAGCGAGAATAGAGAGATGAAGCAGCGGCGCTAGTACGACTAGTGTTGATTTCGAACCATTTACGTCGTAGAAACTTCAAGCGGACTTCATGCTCGTAGCTGTTAACTAGTGAAAATCAATACTATAAATCTAAAAACGATCAACCAAAAGCCTTTCTTTTTTTTTTCTTATCAACTAACATCAACAGTAGAGGTGCATGCTCACGCAAACGTGGACCCTGCACGCTGTTTGTGTTCTCGTGCGTGCAATAAAAGACACTTAATTTGCATATGTACGGCTGCGAAGTTAGCCACGAGCTATGCTTAAACATTTCAAAGAGACACCATCATATAGCTAGGTCATCGCCTCTGATGCTGGGACTCCACGGGAGTCGCTACCGCCACGATTTGGCCACCCTACGTTTGCGCGGTGCTACCAGCGCCTGCTGCTTCGAGTGGAGATGACACTGAAAGAAATTTAGCAGTAGGAAATGGTTATCATGAACTAGAAGTGCAGATGTTTCACTCTACTTCCGCTTAATACTCGTGTAGATTACCGGTGGCACCAGGATTGCTTCAAACGTAGTATTCCCTCCATATTTACGCTGGCAGAAATTTATTTGCTAAGTGTGAAGGCCCACTTAACGCCCATTTGAAGTGTCGTGATGCTCTCTCATGTCGACAAACTTTTTGTCGGTGTTTAAATGTGGTGCTTCACCTGTGTACAATAACGTGACGATGGATCGCGTTTATTTACAAGATTATGAATGCAGAGGCATCACTCAGCGAAAACTGTCCATGGCGTCGCACGCGAGGCAGCCCAGATTCGTTCTTCTCTTCATCAAAATTCCGCTCGCACGTTTCATTTCCCCGTTCCCAGACGATGCCCGCTGGGCGAGTCATTCAGAAGATTGACTGTAGAAAGGCTTAAGGCGTGCAACATGAGTCAGCTGTACCTTTCTAGACCGGCGACCATTGTAGTTGACGCATACGTAACGTCATACGTAACGTCACTGAGGCGGTCGACAATGACGAATGGACCAGAGTAGCGGGCCAAGAACTACCGACACAGACCACGTTTGCGGACCGGGGTCCACAATCACACAAGGTCAACTTTAGCAATAGACACGGACTGATGGCGGGCGTCGTAACGAATATTTGAACGCTGTTGAGATGCCAGAGTTCGGAGGCGGGCGATGCGACGGGCTGCTTCTGCTCGGCATAACGTATCTGCAACCGTAATTTCGACGGCCAGCCGAAAAGGAAGAATAGTGTCCAGACGGCTGCGAGAACAGCGAGCGTAGAGTAGATACAACGGAGGGTACCCTGTGGTCTCATGCTTTGCGGTGTTGTAAGCGTAAGTGATGTAGGGTAGCACTTTGTCCCAGTTTTTGTGCTTGGAATCGACATAAATGGATAGCATGTTCCCAAGAGTCTTGTTCATGCGCTCTACGAGGTCATTGCCCTGCGGGTGATATGGAGTGGCATGGCGGAACTGGCAGGCAGACAGACGCAGGATCTCCTCAACTACGTCGGCGACGAACTGACGCCCTCGGTCACTGATAATTATAAAGTGAAGCATAAACTGCGATACGTGGAAGGCCGTTGCTGCTGGTATTGCCGCAGTTTCTGCGTAGCGCGTCCGATGGTCAACACAGACGACTACCATCGATTGGCATTGTTTGATCGCGGAGTGCAACAAAGAAACAAGAAAATAAGCTGAGGTTTGCGCAACTAACTGCAGATCAATAAGAAAAGGTGGAATTTGGGTGCCTATTTCCCCGAGCTTATCACTCACCAGAATTTGCTCGACGGCTGTCAGTGAACAAAGGTAGCAGGAAACGCGGGAAAGCAGCAAACAATAAATATGGGGATATACGCATGTCAACACAAGCGCACCCTGGGCCCACCGCTTCCTCGTTTGAAACATAGAAAGATGGGGAATGTTACGCGCCAGTGCCGCTTATTGTTATCAAGGCACTTTCGCAATATTGCAATACCTTGATTGCCCCGCTATCTATCAGGTTATTTTTATGAACCCGACAGAAGCGGGTCAAGTCAATTTGTCGGGCTGGAGTACACCTGTCAAGATCATGTAAACGCTTGCCGTTCGGGCTGAACGAGCGTCGAGTCTAGCCGACTCAGCCCAAGTGCATGGGGTAGGTTGACCGAGCCCGACCCGTTTGCAGGGCCCATGCAAACGCGGCCGGGTCGAGCCCGCCAGCGCCGAGACTTTCGCTGGGCCACTGTGGCGTCGCGATTTACGTGCCGGCAGCAGGAACAGTATCAAAATGAGGCAGAGACATGTAAATTGCAGTGTAATCTCATCGTAGCGATAAGACCCATGGAATAGATCTGTAAATTCCGCTGGAAAGTAACTGCAGCGGGAACCGGAAACACAGTCAGAACGCGTTGACGTCTCGGCTCGACGACGTGTGCCCATACTTCTCCAGACTGGTCTCAAGCGAGTTTACGTACACATAGAGTTTCCAGCAATCACTATAGAGGGACCTCTGGTGCTGCGTTCGTTCAGCCACGCATGAGAGTGGTGGGTAGAACATAGATCTGTCGGATCTTCGTGTTTGTGGCTTCAGACTTTCGCGTGGCTTCGTTTATTACGCTTTACCTGGGACTAAAGTGACCTAAATTTCAAAACAGATTATACTTTTCTTTTATGCAGGAGGTAATAAGAGTCTGCAAGAACACATAATCGCTGATATTTGCCGTGGTTCCGTTTGCCTACGCGTTCGTGGCGTAATGGTTTCAATATCGGGCTTCTGTGCTAAGAGGTCCTGCGTTCGAATCCTGCCACCGGACAGCTTTAGTAACGTTTATTTAATGACTTATAATGCAGTAATTCACGAAGCCAATTGAAGCCATAAGGACGAAGTCAAAGCAAATCCACGTACTATACTCATCCTTCCCATGCTGGCATTAACTGCTTGCAACTCCCGTAGACACTAGTGCCACAGTTCCCTCTAGCGAATGTATGAAATTCTATGTATGTACAGAGTTATTTTTCGTGGTACCGCTGTTCGAGCTCAGGCCGTTGCTGGTCCGTCGCTCCTGATGGCACCCTTGTTGATCCGGGCTCCTATAGCCCTCAATCTTCCGTTCGTTGTTAGGCTACACGTTGCATACAAGGCTCGCAGCAACTCCTCCGTATGTACAGGTTTATTTACATATGCATTTCGCCAACAGTTTGCTGAGTCATCGACTCCAGCTCTCTCATCGCTCTTCCCCAAAACAGGGCCGAATTCCTAGTTTTAAGCAGTTCGGTTCACACAAGGATTCCACTCATCCGCCCCTCGGCAGCGTAGGGACGGAGCACTCTAACAATCACAAACCGTTTTACAAGCACAAAACTGTCACGAACCAATGGTTAGCTCAAATCAGCCCAACAGTTTTCTTTTAGTCACTCCTATTGGTTCATTTCGCTCTTTCCTCTGGCCACTCCTTACATTGTAGCTTCACTTCCAACCTCCCTTCAATAAAATACACCAACAAAAGCCAGGGAAATAATTTCCCTTCCATTGTGAATGCGCTTGTTACCCGGCCCATGCACTCGAGCAAGCTGCAAACTAGAGGACGCGCCGTGTAATTGCGTCAACACAGGTGGCGGCCTGCTCTATGCGACGAAGACCACCTGAGCAACGCGACTCCCATCTGCCCATTAGCCAAACAAGGAGCGCTGCCGGCACGTGCATTTTTATCCTTTGTACAGCGCCCCCGACACCGGGGAGGCACAACAGTGACGATCGGCAAGTGGTGCGTTTGTCGGCACCCGTTTGCCGCGTTTGACGGTTTGAAACACGTGCCCTGCACGTGTGGTCCACGACCATCGGCTCAGCGACGCCCGCCACCGGTCTATCTAGCTAGCGGTCTATCTAGCTAAACTGTCGAACTAGCTAGCGGATAGAGCGCGCACTCCCCGTGCCCATACACATATGGAAACGTTTCTGTATTGTCCTCCTATGCCTGTTGGCATGCATACAAATAAAAGATCCAAGTACAGGTCGTCGAACTTAACATACAGCCTCTCGAATTTTTGCGAGAACTCATGCGAGAACACTGTAATATGATCGAACGTCGTCGCATTAGACCACTCTTGCACAGAAGAGTGCTTAGAGTATATTAACGCAAGAGTGAATCTAGATAAGAAAATGAAACTGGAGGTATGCCGATGGTTTATTTTCTGTCTTGATATCATTAGCTACTTTAGCTGTAGGAGGCCGCCAGAACTTGCGGTTATACCGAATTTTGCCGAATTCGGGTTTTCCTGAATAACACTCTTGAAAAGACCGTGTTATACGAATAATCGGTTGAAGTAAATTAAGAGCTTGCGTTCCAGAGGAAAAAGAAGTACTCTGGAAGTCCCACAAAAGGACATCAATGAGAAGCACTAAATCATTTTGGACTGATAAAATATTCGTTCAAGACTCTCTTATTGTTTATTTAACGGTAGCATGTTGATTCTTCGAAAAAAAGAAAACGAAAGGCAAACTTCCCATTTTTTAGTTCCGTGCCGAAAAGTAGGCGCCGGTACGCCACTGTTCTGCTTCAGCGCAGTACATCAGTGTGAACACCGGTACCGCCGGTACGTTGGTGTCACAGATGTCATCCTCTTCTCGCATTTGCCCTACTGTCACTCGGTAAAAGTTCCCGAAACAGGCGAGGTTTAATCATTGGTTTCATAGGAATACAATCTTCCACGTGCATTAAGTAGGCCAGAGCAAACAGCGCCAAAATCCGCGACGTCACGCCTAGCTGGAGCAGGAACTTCAGGGAGGCGGGGCAATCATCTTTCGTTTTTCTTTTATGGCTTATCTAGCCTCCTGTTAAGCTCATAGTACCCCTCTCGATAGCTCAGTGCTATGGCGTTGCTTTGCTGAACACAAGGTCGCGGGTTCCATCCTGGCCACGACGACTGCATTCTGAATAACACGGAATGCGAATGTTTCCGTGTACCGGTTACTGGTTTCCCTACAAAAAGAAATGGCCATTATGGACGGCTTTCTGACTGTTCTAGCTTTTATTCGTTATTACAGTTAGCACGTGGTAAGTCGTAGGCTCAGTTTGAGCGGTGAATTAAATTTTATGCGTAAGTGTCAAATGACCCATTGAGCAAAATGCAGCTCCACTAACGTGAAATCTGGAAAGGTGCGAAGCATGCGGTTGATGCACCGCAAATGGGCTCATACTCCCTTAAGCAACGGTTCATAACCCCGTAAACGCGGCCTCCCCATTACGACGGCAGAAGACAAGTGAAATTCTACGCTGGAATGATGAGCGTTAACGCAGATAGCTGTGGAAGACGACGACGACGAACTTGGGAGCGCTCGGCACGCGCCCGGGCCGAGCGCGTGCCGCTTGCTCACCAGGACGACGACGACAGGAGCCGCCGGCAGCCCTAGCGCATAGGGTGCTTCGCACCTAAAAACTCAAACTGGTCCAAATTAATTTAAGGGAGCGATTTTAGTATGCCGTCCCTCGTAACAGATTTTCGAACTGTGTTTGCAATTATATTCTTCTTGTATACGAGAATTCACAATTCGAAGTGGTGTTATGATTAGTTCGATATTCGGCAGTTTTTTTTTTTTTTACAAATGCTTGTTTGGATTCGAAAATTTCACTGCTCGAGCACCTCTAAACAGTCATAACCCATTGTGCAGTTTCAGGAACTGTAACCACATAATTTTTTTCGCAGTTACAGTGACTTTGCTGGTATTCTAGAAAGGTAATTTGCTAATACGTCCGAATTTATTTCTCTATTTAATGCCATTTTGAAGCCCCTTCATCAACACTCCATAAAAGTGTAATGAGAAGTTTTAAAAGTTCTCGGGGGACTAAGTATAAGAGAGGTGGACGCGTTTACGGGTCAGCGAGCTAAGCGGGCGTGCGGCGACGCCACTGCGCATGTGTGGTACGCTGGGGCGGCCAGCGTGTTTACGGAGCGGGCCGCTAGCTCACTTATCTCCCCTCGGCAGCGGAGCGCGCAAAGCGGACGAACTTTTTTTACGAAACAAACATGGTGACCACCACTAGCACGAGCAGCAGTGGCATGTCGTCGGCGTCGTCTTCAAACGCGGCGCTAGCTCGTCTGCAGGCGAAGAAGCCGCGGAGGTGTTTCACCACCAAAGAGGACCTCTGTATCCTGCAAGAGGTTGCAGCAACAAGGCCGTTTGACGACGATTTGAAATGTATCACCGCGTCTGACTTCACAATTTCAGTGGCGCACTTTTTCTAGCCTGGAGTCATGAATCATATATCCAAACCACCGTTAATATCAAATTATGTAATTAAAATAAAGATGCATTTTTATTTCATGCTTGTAGCCTAATAAAAGCAGGCTTAGCTTATATTCTTTTCACGGTAACTCCAACCTTGTTCCACAGGTGGTGAAGCAGAGCGACAACTCGACCGACCGTAACTTCGACCTTTTTCGAAAGGTGGCGCCGCAAAGCGCTCCGCTCTAAAGTTCCTATATAGATGAAGAACCGCCATCTACTCTTTCCTCCGCCATCTCCTCTCCTAAAGCGCTTCTTTTTTTTTCTTCCCTTTTGGTTGCGAAAGCAAGTCGACGGTGGCACCCCTAGAAAGTCCACGTTGAAGCTTTCAGGCCGGGCGCGCGCCGCCGCCGGCGACTGCGGCTGCGCAGAGTGACTTTCAACATGGCTCTGAGGCAATATATATATATATATATATATATATATATAAGTGAAAGCGCGCGCTATCATCGTCCAATCGGAGATACAGGAGAGAGAGAAGCGTCGTTGATCAAAGGATGGCGGTACTTTTCTTATATAGGGACTTTACTCCTCTCGACCGAACGAGGGATCGCTGAGCTAAAACTGGTGCTGTCGTGCGGCGCTCCGCTGCCGTCTCCGCAAACCCGCTCGTACCGCTGATCCGTAAACCCGCTCAGCTATAGCTCTCTGTGGTAAGGACATCAAGAAATGTAGTCACGGGATGGAACTGGTTGACGTAGAACAAGACGTGACGGAAACCGTTGGTAGAGGTGGCCTTTGCGCTGCATTCGATTTAGGTGGAATGATGGTAGTGTTGATGGTGGTGGTGGTGTTGATGATGAACTTTTTCCTTGTTTGGCAATTTATCCCCACTCCAATTTTGCAGGCATGCGATGCTGAGAAAGGGGAGCTCAACCTTGAGAAGTCGAACATCGGCTTCAATACTCCGTCTTCGCAGACCTTTATCCAGAAGACCCTCTTCCATACGTTCGACACGATCTCCCAGATGAAGGAAAAGGTGACGCCTGTTCACAGTATTTAGGTGTACTTCGAAAGGGTGGCTTTGAAATCGCAAACAACACCAATAAATTTGGAAGTACTTGGTGCTTGAGGGAGGCTAAGACGTGGCATTACGGCGACGGAACAGCACTATGGTGACATGAGATCAACGACATTTGCGATGAATCCTGTGTCACGAACCGGAAGTCCTTTAAATACCTGCTTCAATACGACATAAGTTCACCGAATTTATCACATGCGTTTATTTCTGTATAGCCTGCATTTGTGTGAGTGCTTGTGCGTGTGTGTGCTTGAACACACACATACTGCACACGCAGAAGCGCTAAATTTAGATGTTCGGCTGCGAGTTTGGAAGCAGGCGACCCCTCTCACGTCACATATTGCTTGTTTGATCGTCTTGATGACGTCACTTAGTTCTATAAAAGGCAGAATCATGTCCTAGATATTTGATTCCATAAACAGGTAGCGCATATTATTTCCTACCCACGTAATTGTGACCCTATATACTTCCTTAAACATCTCCATCAGGTATAATTTGGGGCCTATATGTTGTTTATTGCCTTTTCGTTGCCGCTGTATAGCCCAGTGCAGCATAGCGATTCCTCCGGCTCGCTTCTACTACGTTGTTGTCATCAGCCGCTCAGAAGTGGTGCATCCCGGTGATATTGGATGCCAAAGTGCCACTTAGGTAGAATGCCACTGACACCCACTCGTAAAGCTCAAAAAGGAAAAAAAAAACATTAGTAAAAGATCATTCAAATATACCGATCATGGACAACGGCACTTTATTTTTGGCTACCCTCAATAAAAAAAGTCGCAGTTTCCCTCGAAAGGCGAAGCATCGATTGAGATAACAAATTAGTGGCCAACTAACCCACATAAGGGTAATAGTTATATCGTTCGTATAAACTTGCTAACATAGGCACACTAACTAAATTAACAAGCATGGTGTCACGCGCGCACAAGCAAACTGAACGCATCTCACTCGAAGATCGCAGAAACTAGCTGTCGAAACGCTGGAGTGAGCAAGCGCAGCAGCAGTAGCAACAGCAGCAGCGTGAGAACTGAGCTTCGTGCCGACGCTCGCATCAACGTGATCTTAACCGCGAAAACATGGGGAGGGCGGACTCTGCCCCCGCCGCAGATGGTTTACAAGATACAGCCGCGAGGGTGGGAACTCGCGGCACAGAACGCCCCCCTCCCCCGGGAGCCTTCCATACCGGCTGGACCGCGCAGCCGCAGTAAAGCCTGGCCCCTCGATCTGCCCACCCCCCACTCGGAGACTTCTGGACCGGCGGGAACGTGTGGCCGCAATGTAGCGCGCCCCCTCCACCTCCCTACCCTCCCCCCCGGAGCGTTGTGCGTGCCTGCAAGAATGCGCGCTTCCTTCCCGCTTCCCGCCTTTGTGTGCGCGAGCCGCGATTACCGGCTCACCGTCGTATGCTGTCACTCGCACATACAGCGTACGGCGCGCGGCTACTATTTTATCGCCCGGGGACTTTATCGGAACCTCACGGCGTCAACGACGACGGCAGAAATTCGCATAGAGTATACATATAATTGTTATCGTAACAAAAAAGAAACGAAAGTAAGATATAGATAGAGAAAAAAAGAAATCAGTAGCCCATCTCCTGTCGAGGAAATGGGGGTAAGCGAAGTTTTCGTGTGTTTCTTCGGTGTTCCTCGGAACGAATTGCATAGGCGAACACCACGTTGTGCTTGAACCACAACCGGTCACACGCACTGCAGCTGGCTCCGAAGTTTCGGTTGAGAAACTCGCGTTGAAACCTGGCCGTCGCACCGGGGAAGCTGGAACTAGCGTTGCCGAGGCGTCACCATCGTTGTTGGGTTCCTTGAGGGAAAGCCGACGCTGACGTTTGGCCTGAACATCGTGCTCCCGCAACTCGGGGTCCGCTACGCTTCGCTGACGTTTCACCTGGGCTTCGGAAGCCCTCATGCTACAATCGACCCGTAGACGACGAGCCCTATCCCGAGCGTGTTCGCGGCGCCGTTGCTCAAACGCAACCTGCTCCTCGGAGGAAAGCACCACGCGGGGTATCCAAATCCGGGCGCCAAAACTGCTCTGAGGCGAGAAAAGCCCGCTGGAGCACGCGCCAACCCCTTTCCTTCACTTTCCCTCCCCGCGATGCACCAAACTACCTTGATTGGTGGCGCTTGTCACGTGATCTGGTGCCGGCGCAGCCTTTCCCGCACCTGTTCTTTTAAAGACGATAGTCTTTCTTGGGGAACTTAAACGCTGAAAATTTGGTCTGTCTGTCTGTCTGTCTGTCTGTCTGTCTGTCTGTTTGTCTGTCTGTCTGTCACCCGATTCAGCCACCCGGCCAAAGTTGGACCGCTTGCTTACCGCCCACACTACTTAAACTGGTACGGCTGTTCATACTTGTGAACGTTATCGATCCCAAAGTAAATATTACGCATATATGAGGCGCAACATCACTAGGTAAGTATTAGGAGGTGTGTTCCTTTAATAGAAAATACATAGATACGTAACTCTAAAGACCCTAGTTTCTTAAGCTGCGCTGAAAATGCCATGCTATGCGCGCCGACGAACGACGTTCCCCGACTGCGCGCCGACGAGCGCCCTCTGCCATTGAGGAAGGAAACCCTCTGCACAAGCTCATGTTTCCCGATGTATTGCCAGATGGCGTCCATGTCTCACGCAGTGCCTCCTCAATTTTATCAATGCCAGCCAGATGCGGCCGATTCAACATAAAGGAAGCGCTGTCTGAGGCAGGGCAAAACATAAATGGCCGCTTGATGAAATAATGCGGTAAAATGAAATCTGTTCAAACAAACCTTCATGCCAGTACGGAAATGGTACGAGAACAGCCTCACGGGTGGCCGCGGATCAGACCAGCACTCATGTAGTACGGCCGGCAGAAGACTATCGTCTTTCGACGACATTTGCAGCGAAGCACGCAGATACGCGGCAAATTTTTTCTCTTTCCTTCCTTCTTTTTCTTCCCTGTTTCTTTCTTTCAGTCTTATCCTTGGCTTATACCCGCATATGTCTGGCTCATACTCGCATCAGCAATGTCGGTATGCGCCACACGTGAGTATTTGCGTGACTACGATGCCACCGCAACTTGTGAGTCAATACAAGCTGCGCTTGAAAAACGAAAGAAGGAATAAATGTACATGATGTTTAAGCACAACTGCATACCTACCCCTTTCTTGGTACTTGCAATGTATAGGAAGAATGGAAACCAAATGTCGCCCCTGTCTTCTCGCCCCGTTTGTCAGGCGATGCTCATCATGGAGATGCCAGGCAGGCGAGCCAACTTCAGCTGGTTCCTCATGAACGTGCATCTGACGGACGTATCAGGGCGCTGCTTGACCGGGGGACCCTTCCAGCGAGTCAAGGAATTCAAGGACTTCTACTACAACGTGGCGCAGAACCCGGCGGGATAGCCTGACGCGTTGTGGCCGCGACAGTGCCGGGAAGCCTGGAACTGCTTCGTTGGTCTTGTATTTTTTTTCTTAAAGAGATTTTTTTTACCACGTCAACCGATGCTTGTATGCTATCTTGGCAGTAAGCAATACACCAAAACGCAGATGGGGATAGGCTGCGTGCATCCGAATTATTATCTGCATCCGTCATAGCGTGCGCGGTAGTCAAGTGGCTGTCAGGCCTCTATTACCCACTTCGAGACATTCACGCACGAGCATTTTTAACGTCGCCTAATTCATATTTTGTTTGTTTCTTTGTAACAAAATAATAACAAAAATTGTGAAACGTGTAGTGTAAACATGCACGACAAAGTGCCGAGTCAATTCATAACGCGGGTGCATATAAACACGCGAATCTTTCTTTGCTTTCAAACTTGCTTGTGAGCGGCGTAGTGCATAAAATTTTGTTGCCTGTGCGGAGCATGAGCCGACCTTGCGTGAGCTTTCACGTTGCTTAAGTTGAAAATGAAAACACTTGTACGCGTGTAATTTAGTTCCATAGGATTTGATAGCCCGCTACACTGAAACTTCGCTTCGCACAAATTCTAACATTCGTGTTGATTATGGACAGCCTTTTACTACTTCTACCGGTAAACGAGTCGTGCAGTGATCAGTCCACTGCACATCAGTCATAGCTAAACTGTCAACAGATTTTCGCAGTCTGGCGGTTACAAAATTAGCTATTAGTTTTCGTCTGCAGGAACATGAGCGGGGGTGCGGAGTTTGCTGTTGTCAAGTGAACATATGGCTCGTAGGTACTACAGAAAATTGCCCCCAAAATGAGCACTTGATTCTAATCGAAAATAAATTTTCGGGACTGCTCTGGAGTAGGTAGGGTGTAGAAAGTTGAAATCACACATAAAAAAAAAGCAGTTTCAGGTTGAAAATGCAGCTCTGCAAATGGATAGAGACTCCATTCTTGATTCTTCAACATGTGGATGAAAAGACGCAATCGCTGGAAATGTGTCGTTTGCGTAAGCACCACTGTGGAAAGAGAGAGGCAAATCTTTATTGATTGACCTTGCTGGGGTCAAGGGAGGCGGGGACCGGAAGACTAGCTCCACCAGAACCCCCCTTCCTTAGGCGGCGTCCAGACCTTGAGTCTTGGCGGCGTCGTTGGCGAGCAGCACAGCCTCCAACTGCTCGGACGTGGTGATTTTAGATGTAGGGTGAGTGCTGTGTTTAATGGTGTGCGTCGCTGCGGGACATGCGTTTAGGATTATGTTCTATATTATGGAATAATCCACCCGTTTCTTGGCTGATCTCTCATAATTGGTATGATCCACATGTTCGATAGGCAACAACAGCAGCAACAACAACTAGAGCTTTAACCCTTTGAGGGTCAAAGACGTAAATATACCGCGCCGCGAACAAGTCCCAAATGGTCAATGCCATATACTTACGACACCGCCTCTATGGTTGAAAAACGCGCCAATTTTTCAACTTCTTGCTGCTTCAGCAAGTGCTGCCACCCTGCGTGGATACAAGATTTTTTTTCCCGCTCCGTAGTTTCTTGGTTTTGATTTCGCAGTTTGTATTCGCACGCGCGTCGGCGACCACTCACGCAACCGCGCGTGCGCGGACGTGCGGCAGTTAGTTTTGGTTTCGTATCGCGGGCTGTTTCCGGTCGTTGCGATTGTAAATATTTATGTCTGTCTGGTTTTTAATCTCTCAAAGGGTCACCGCTAGATGCTCGATCGTTTATTAATGCGTAAGATTATGCCCCATGAAGCGGAAAATGCAGCGAGCGGTTGGCGTTAACATTCATGGTACCAAAACCCACGTGACCAAGTGATGACGTCACGTTCCAGGCGGTGAATCTTCTGCGGCGGCTCGCACTACGAAATCCCACGGTGAACAGCCACGGCGTAGGACAGACGCCCTAGCGCACACTAAAAAATGGATTTGCCCAATTCGAAAATTGAGTTGACCCACGTTCGAAACCGACATGGCCCACTCCCGAAATTTACTTGACCCACCCTCAAAATGTGTGTGGCCCACTACCAAAATTGACTTGGCCCAATTCGAAAATTGAGTTCACGAACGTTCAAAACCGGCATGGCCCACTTCCACAATTCACTGGGCCCAGCCCCGAAATTTGGATGGCCCACCCTCAAAACGGTCTTTGCCCGATTCGCGCAGATGAACAAGTGATCACGTGATGTGACATAGTCACGTGACAAAAGAACCACCTCAATTTGCAAGGACACATGACCAAGATATGACGTAATGTGACAATGTCACGTGACATGGGCGTCGAAATAGTATGAACGTCGATATTATCAACACGCCCAGAATGCTATCGCATTCAATGCCCGTATGGGTGCCTCTGCAACTTTTTGATCAAAGGGGTGCGAATACATAGATCATAGATACATAGAATACAACGATGCCGCCATATACCAACGATGCTGCCTGCCTTTCTCTTCTCGAGACTCGCGAAAACGGATTGCGCCTCGGCGGTGATAAGACGAAGGATTACCGCAAGCTTCTGACTCGTTTAGGTTTATGACGGGCGCACAACCATCAGGCTTTGTTGTGAGCGCTCACATACACGGTTTCATTAGGATATGGGCGTGCGCACTGGTTGCTCTGCGGCAAGCAAGTCGAGCGGCGATTCCTCCGATGCGGACTGCTGTCCAAGTGCCGAATCAATATATACCCATTTCATTGTATCTACTCTTTAATTTATGCAAGCCCATGTGTATTCACGAATAAAAATGCATGCTTACTTATGGAAAATGTTTTTTTTGTTTTTTTTGTCACTGTAAAAAAATCGCGGCACTTTTATTCGAGATATACGCTAGTCTGAAGATTTTACATCTGCAATTAAAAAATTCGACTTTAAAGGGTCTCATGTGGAGAAAAAACTTGACTCACAAAGGGATAATGAAGCGGAAAAAAAGGACAGATGGATCGGAAAATTGTGTCTGTAGCCGAGCCTGCTGCCTTAGCATCTACTTGGATTAGGCTGTAGTGCAGAAACTTTAACCACAATTTTGCCTTCACGTTCCCTTTTCACATAAGGAAAGCACAAAAATACTATCTGAGGACGGCCACTGGGACTGCCTGACCACTGAAAGCTGTGTCATTGCGTAGTTTTGAAGGTCAGCGCCTACGACGTCCGTCGTACTAACCGAGTGCCACTTTGACTCCTACCAGAGACTACTGGGACTGCCTGACCACTGAAAGCTGTGTCATTGCGTAGTTTTGAAGGTCAGCGCCTACAACGTCCGTCGTACTAACCGAGTGCCACTTTGACTCCTTCCGGAGCCCTCCACTACGGCGTGCCTCATAATCAGAACTGGTTTTGGCACGTAAAACCCCAGAAATAAGAAGAAGACTCCTACCCTCTGTATTGATCACGCTCCGGGGGCGTTCTATGCCGCGCGCGCCCGCCAGGGCCGCTGTATCTTGAAAGCCATCTGTGACGGAAACCGAGTCTGCCTTGCGCTGTGTTTTCGCGGCTTAGTTCGCGTTGACGCGAGCGCCAGCACGAAGGTTAATTCGCTCGCTGCTGCCACCGCGCTTACTCACTCCAGCGTTTTACAGCGTAAGCTGTTTTGGGCTTATTCCAAAAGCCTCTTCGGTTCGCTATGGTGTTCGCCGCCGATGCCGGTGACCGTAACCGCTATCGCCGGAAATGCGGAAAAACGTACCCGGTCCCCGCCGGGATAGAGCCCAGGCCCGCTGCTCGGGAGTCGGATACTTTACCACTGAGCCACAGAAGCGCTTTCTATCACGCAGCGTAAAAATGCCCTACAAACGCTCCCTAGTCAGGCACGCAGGCGCAGACGACGAGATGCGGTTCAGACGAGGCGCTAAATCAACGCGATTGTGAGCCTCCGCCAGTATGGTGGCGCTATCTAGTTAAGGCGCCTGCAAACGCAGCGTGCTCGACATGTAAGTTTCATATAGCAGTTGCATGCTGCATGTAACTGGACCTGGTTAACTCAAGCAGTCTAGGTGACTATTTGTCACCAGCCCGTTTTGAAGATTCCAATAAACAATCACCATCATCATTATCATCATCACCAACAACGTACCGTGCCATGGGTCAAGGGATGCGAGATGCGCGCCACGTATTCTGAATACCTCTTCGGAACACGTTATGGCGTTTCCTCGCAAGGTACGAACCGCTGTTGAAGAAGCGAATCGTAGAGCTACGTGCGCGGCTTCAACCAGGCATCATCGGGCTCAGCAGACTGCTGTGCAGAGAGCATTACAAGCCGCAGCTCGCCGTCGACGCCGGGCGGATAGTTCAGATCGTTCTCGTCAAAACGAGACGAAGAGACTTTGCCGCGAAGACCCTGTTGTGCGTGGTGCCGAAATTGGAGCTACTCTTGAGCCGCTCCACCAGCTTACGCTGTGACGGTGCTGCGTGTGCCGTGGAGGCCTGTGACTTTTTACAGCGAAGCTGTTAAGGGCGCACTCTTGGATGGTCGCGTACGGCAACAAACAAAAAACTCTCATTGGCCATATCCTGTATGTGCGAGTGAAAGCGCGCGAGGGCGAGGGACGCGCGCTTTCACGGGGAGCGAACGCACGACGAAGAGCAAACGCGACTTCCCAGTGGAAGGGGAGTGTTGGGCGAGGAGGGCATCGAGGCACCCTATAGTCGGATACAACTTTAGAAGACAGCGGCATTTGCCCCTCAAAGGCGGATGCATACGAGCCGGTACCAATAGGCGTGCACTTCAGGTGACGTCATGAGCCGGACGGCCGGTGTCCCCGCCGACGGAGAACATGCCTAACATGGCCGCCCTCGCTTCGAACTGGGCCGAGTCGCGTCAGCTCTGTGCGTCTCCCTTCGTCAGAGTGAATTCAAATTGTTTGTGGTGGTCTGTCATGCCGGAAATATTATTGCGAGCTTACGATGCACAATTTGTGCCGCGTGCGTTTGTTCTGAGCCGTGAGCCGGCGAAGAAAGATTGCAGCGAACATCGGTGACGCTGCGCTGCGCTGCGCTTCGTGTGGAAACAGGATCCCGCGGCGACATACCGCTGCAAAGAAACATCGTACGTGTTTGTTCCGTGGTGTTTTCTTTTGCTCCTAAGTGAAGTTACGACGACGAGAGTTCGCCAAAGTCTGGTGCCTACTGTGAGCGGCGGGTGTGTTTGTGTACTGTGCCCCTGCGTTTCTCGTCGGACGTGGTGAAGTGATGGAGCAAAACCATTATCAGGATAAATGAGAAAAGCGTGCGCGGATGAAACCAACCTGCGAGTTTCTCAACAGAAAAGATTTGTGAAAGCAACCTCCAACGCAAAGATTCGTTGCTGCCAGCTCAGCGTGCAAACGACCGATCGTTGGCAGCAGTGTGATAAGATAGCCGAGCGTCTAGCAGCGTCGTTCGAGTGTTGTGTAGCACCGTCGATTGATTGCTTTCCACCAATGCTAACAATCAGTGACTAACACGCGCTGCTTGAGCGAATGTCATTGAATTGTTAACGGTCAGGCGTTTGGAAGCAGTGTTTGTTTCCTTAATGTCAGCCTGAATGCTAATATAAAATTATGACTGATACACTGGTGCCATTGCAAGGGAGCTTGGCATGAATTCGCGTCGCTGTGTGGCTTAGAACTCTTCGCTCACTGCACGTGCAAGTTGTAGAAAGCCTGCTGTGACACAATTGCGCATAAGCTGTGCTGCCAGCGCTCGACTTGCTTGTCATGTCATCCCGGTCGATAAGCAGCGAGTTACGGCTTCTCTTTTCGTGCTTGAAGCCGACCTCGGCAAGTAGGCGACGCACAGTACACCGCCTTAGTGATGGGGAAACTCGGTAGTTATCTTCTCGACCGTCGGTATCTCGTTGCGGCGAAAGAAATCGTGCACACATGACCTCAGCGCGCACAACGTGAAGCTGTCAAACTTCGCGCTGCGTCTTCTCTTCTCCGCATTGCGTGGGCGCTTTGGCGAGGGCGTCGTCAGTTTGCCACCCGAAAAATGCGAAGCTTTAACTTCCTCCCTCACCCTGAACACAGTCCTTTCGCTGACACCGACCATGTCGGCGACAAACTTGCTCGTGTCCTCCACGCTGCGTTCAGGCTGCCTGTTACGCTAAAACGTGTACCAGTGGAAGATCATGTTGCGTGAATCGCTGTTCAGGATGTGGCCGCTCTTGTTCTTGCCGAGGCTCCTTGGTGGTGTGGTCATCGAGGTGACACAAGGCTCGTTCGGCAACAAAGGATCGCGTTCCGATGTCACCTCGCTGGGCTCCATGGCTGAAAACTGGCACGGAATGCCGCGCGCGATCGTGCGCGAACTCACGAGATCGCAGGTTCGCAACCGCGAAAAAAAAGAAAAAAATATTAATTAAAAATAAACCCAACACATTAAGAAATTAAGGTTGTGCAAACACACAAAAAGTATATATGAATCTTATGCTATTAAGCCAGCGACTACTACGCCCGGTGCCGTCGATCTTGCTCCGTAGCAGACGACGCACAGCGTTGTAGAAGGCACGGAGTTATTTTTCTCTCGCGATCCGGCCTGTGCGGTAGCATTTCCATCATGATAGTTTTACCAAACCACTCGTCAAGATACACAAATCTTATTTATGCCGACAAATACGCGTTTTAGAAGGAGTCACAATTTTTTGAGCGGGACTATTTCTTGAGTCGCGGAGGAATTGGCTGCTGCGCTTCGGTCAACTGGGCGGGGCCTCCTCCTGTCTTCTAAAGTTGTACCCGACTATAGACTGTGCGTGTGTGTGCCCGATCTCCCACTGCGGCGCATGCCCGCAGCCCTGCCGGCCTCTGCCGCCTGTGTCGCCGACTCTCCCTGGGCTCTCGCCAAAGATAAATGCTCTCACCCGCCTCTCTCCTAACGGTGTCGACAACGGCGTTTAGCCGTTCCGTCACGTAACCAGCGTTTTGACAGAGGTTGTGTGCAGCTCGCCGTCGATGCTGGGCGGATAGTTGAGATCGTTCTCGTCAAAACGAGACGAAGAGACTTTGCCGCGAAGACCCTGTTGTGCGTGGTGCCGAAATTGTTTCTGTGACCGTGCGGTCACACAAACAAAGCGCACAACTGTTGTCGACGGCGGCGGCGTTTTTCACGCGTTCGCACCGAACGCGCGCGGCATTGGTGACGTGTTTATTAAGAACGTGCCAACCTTTGCAATACACCCTATGGCGGTGTACCGTAGCGACCATAAGGCAATGGTCGCTGTGGTCACTAAATAAATGAAAAACACCGGATCATATATATTTCTCATTCTTTAATAGTTCAAATAACCAATCACAACATCACATCTTTGTAGTCATAATTGGAAATACATTATTCCTGCCATAGTACAGCTTCGCTGCCAGAATGAGATGCGTTCATGGTTTGAGTGTGTGGTGGTGGTGAAAACTTTTATTGAACAAAGAGAGAGGGTGAAGCCCGTGAGCTCCATGAAACTAGGTGTCATCCTTAGTCCGGGACGTCATTGGTCGAAGCCGCCACTCGAGCCCGTTGGACCAGAGCTCGTTGTTTCTCTAGTCGGGAGCTGTTGAGCACGGTCGCCTCCCAGTCCTCTCGAGTTGGGTGGGGAATAGGGGATAGTTTGGGATTCTGTTGGCAGGCCCAGACCATGTGATACAGATCTGCCAAATTACCACAGTGCTGGCATTGCCCATTGATTTTGGGATCGAAATGCTTTACTATAGCTGGGCAGAGCAACGTATTAGTTTGGAGGCGCCGTAGGACGCGTTCTTCAGTTTTGGATAGGCCTTTTGCCGGAGGGGGGTACACCCGGCGCTGCTCGCAGAAGTAATGTCGAATTGCACTGAACCGTAGTAGGGGAGTAGGACATTCAGGCTGTTTAGGGCAACAGGGAGGTTCCCGGGGAATAAGTGTGCGCGTGATATAATGTTTGTTAATGAAGTTAGTATGCTTATGTTTACAAGTTTATAAGGCCGATAATACTACTACCCTTATTTCGTATGGCTGTCCACTAATTTGCTACCTCAATCGATGATTGGCCTTTCCGGTGAAACTGTGACTTTTTTTATAACGCTTCCTCTTCCTCTCGCCACACTACCGCTATGACGCCGTACGCAGCGTCAGATGGCGAAGCCTCCGCGACAGTTAATAAACTCCGGGCTTCTTTCTGGTACGGCCGCTGGATAAAAAAAAAAAAAAAAAAGTGCGTCTCGTTGCGTGGCGCCGAAACGGCGTCTCGGGCTGAATTCTCCTCGCGCTTGCTCTGGCGCCACTGCTCTGGTACAGCCGTTCACGGAGAAGCGCTTCCACAGCCGCGTTTGTACGCATGACAGTGACTCTAATCAGGCCGTAAATAACGCGTTTTATAGTTGCACATTACCGGTTGAATATTAAAGTCCTTATTAGAAGTGCCGATTACCCCACATATGTGAAAAGTCTGCCCTAGGAGTGCTAATCTTTTGTAAAGTGAACCTCAATGCTTTCCATGAAGGCTGCCTGCTCGACTCACATGAAATGAAAAGAAGTGCTCTATTACGAGTTATCAGGAGTGAACTTACGTGTTTCTTCAAGACGACTTCAAAACGGTGGATCGCGTTTATTTACAAGATGATGAATGCGAAGGTATCACTCAGCGAAACAGTCCACGGTGCCGCACCCGATCCAGCCCAGCTTCGTTCTTCTCTTCAACTGAACTCCGCTGGCACGTTTCAATATTCTGTTCGTGCTGGTAGTGGCACGGCCACTAGGTAGGTAGGTAGTCAGAAGAATCTTCACCCCGTTTTTATAGGGGCAAGACTGCGGGTCGCTCCCATGTTGGGGACGGGAAGGCCAAGCCTCACCACCGCATCGTGGGCCTTCTGGACAGCAAGGAGTTGATCAATCTATTGGTGGCTCTTTTTACATAAAAGAAAGGTGCCGCCTGCTGCGTCACGTCGCCGCCAGTTGGCGAGCGTGTCTCGGCTGAGGACAGTTGCGGGCGCTATTTTTCCTGGGCTCGAAAAAAAAAAGTTTCCCGGGCTTCGCGTTCTTTTTTTCCATGTACGGCGAACACCCGAGAAACACCGTCGGGACCGCAGTCGGAAGCACAAGCCTAATCTTCGTGTTCTCTTTATAGTCATTCTCCGTAAAATGTAATGAGCATACCTACGGCCTGTCACTTGGCTCCCACTTGATTCCTTTCCCTGACGGCCGTTGGCGAGAAATATTATTCAGCCACGCTTCACGACGCTGTAGATCGCAGGGGAATTCGTGGTACTTCACAGTAGCGTCTCTTCTCGCGTTCGAGTTGCACAGCCGCACACAACAGCTTCGCGGCATCACACCGGTAGAAAAAATCGTCTGCCACACAGGCGCACACCAGAGAACCGTACTCAAGCACAAGAAACATGAGGCAAGCTGCTCACACACACGATCACACAAAAAAGCACACGAAAAAGCACATCAACACGCATTAATCCTGAGGCAACCACATTGTAGCACGAACCGGCATCAGCCAATTGCGTACCGTAGCACTGGAGCCCTCACCAAAAACAGCGGCCGCAACTGTCAACTTAGCCGAGACGCGCTCGCCCATTGAAAGCGACGCGACAGCGTAAGCTGTTATGGGCTCATTCCAATAGCCTTTTCTGGTCGCGATGATGCCGCCGCCGCCGCCCCATAGCCGCTATCGCGGGAAATGCGAAAAAAAGTACCCGCTCTCCGCCGAGTTCGAACCCAGGCCCGCTGCGTCGGAGTCGGATACTTTACCACCGAGCCACGCAAGCGCTTGCTCTAAGGCAGAAGAAACACTCCCTTTATACGCGCCCTGCTCCTCTGCGCCGGTGCGCCTAGGCAGGCGCGCAGGCGCAGACGACCCGAGCCTCTGCCAGTATGGTGGCGCCATCTAGTTAACGTGCCTGCAACCGCCGCGTGCCACGAGATGCGATTCAGGTGCGATGCGATTCAGACGAGGCGCGCAATCAACGCTATCCCGATGTTAGACGTGCGCCACGTATTCTGGGTACCTCTTCGGTACACGTTATATGGCGTCTCCTCGCAAGGTACGAACCGCTGCTGAAGAAGCGAATCGTAGAGCTACGTGCGCGACTTCAGCCAGGCATCATCGAGCTCAGCAGACTGCTGTGCAGAGAGCATTACAACCGCAGCTCGCCGTCGCCGGGCGGATAGTTCAGATCGTTCCCGTCAAAATCGAGGCGAAGACACTTTGCCGCGAAGACCTTGTTGTGCGTGGTGCCGAAATTGGAGCTACTCTTGCACCGCTCAAGGCCTGTGACTTTTTTTTATCTAGCGGCCGTGCTTCTAATCACTTGATACTGTGCTTAAATCGAATGGCAGTAGCAACGAGATTATTTTTGCACACGTGAAACATACCATGGGGGATCGGTCAATATAAGCGGTGAATGAAGTGGCATTTCGCCTGGAAGGGCTTAACATTGATAGCGCTAGCAAGGTAAGGATCGTAGTTTTATCGGCCGTAATACATTGCAGTAAATATTCTCTTAATAAATTAACAAGCATAGTGTCACGCTCATATCGGAAAACGGGAACAGAGCTCACTCGGTGACCGCGAACACTCGCTGTCGTAACGCTGGTGTGATGAAGAGCGGCAGCAGTTGGGAGTCAATTCTCTTTTGTGCTGCGCCTCGCTTCAACGTTAAATAGGCCAGTGAAAATACCGCGCACGCTACACCATGAGCCATCTCGGGTCGCCTACACTGCAACCGCAGCAGAATACCTCCAAGATAGAGCGCGTGTGGCCACACTCAGCCGCGTCATGCGCAGTCTCCCGTGGACTTTATACGGAACCTCACGGCGACGGCGACTTCCCCCTCCTCCGTCTTAGCACGCGCTCATCTTCCCCCTCCCCCGTTGCGCGTGAGAGACGTCGCGCATCAAGCCACCTTCCTTCTCGGCTCACCCTGGCACGATTTCTCTCGCACTTACGACAAACTTTGTAGGTAACCTGACGACGACGGTGACGCCGATTATAAGAATTCGCCTGGAGTGTCCGTATAATCACTACCGTAATAAAACCACGAATGAATTAGTATAGGAAGGAATACTTTATTCAGGGACGACTCAAGTCCAAATATAATGTTTGTTTGCTATGAAATGGCGACGGAGGCCTGACCTGGGCATTCCTTGTTGGCACAGGCCATTGTTGCTGAAAACGAAAGGTATAGGAAATAGAACCTATATGCGGCTACGTTTTTGAAATACCTGTGCACCATACAACGTAGACTCCACAGATGATAATTTCAGGTTTTCATTGGTTCTTCGCTTACGCACACGCGTCAGAAACTAAATTGGTAGTCATACAGCAGACGCCGGAAAGCTCCACCGGGCTCTTTGAGGCCCTTTAGGAGCTTTTAGTGAGAGCTGTGCCAGGTTGCAACGCATCTTCTGAAAACCTTTGTCGTAATGGCGGAGCAATGTACAAAATGCAATGAACGTTTCTTACGCTTTCGCATAAATATTTTACTGTTATGCCTGCTGCTCAGGAAACAATGACACATCTGCACCATGTTGAAGGTAAGCTCTAAAGAGGAAAAACTGTGGGAAAGCTTCGTTCCTTGATCCATCTTAGTGGCCCCACAGGCGCGTCAGGCTATCCTCTCAGCTTATGGGCTTCTCGATAGAAGAAATCTCTGAATCCTTTCACTCGCGCGAAAGGTCCGTCAGCCAGGCAGATACTCGTGGTGTCCGTGAGATGCACGTTGAAGAGGAACCACGTGAAGTTTGCTCGAGTGTCCGGCTTGTCCATGATGAGGCTGGCCTGAGGAACAAAACGGAAAGGCAGGCTCAGTACACGTCATTGCTTAAACTGCGAGAGCACTGAAAAACCATGGAGAGTGGAGGGTGCCAGCAACGCAATGTGTACACTGCAGTATTTCCAAGCAGAGTCACGTAAGCGTTATTCACGATGATGAAGAAGATGATGGTAGTGATTGAATGACATTCCCTTTGAAACGGGGCGGTGATAAAGTCACCTCGCCTGCCTGATTTAAACAGGTATGCTATACATGTTTTTATCTAGCATTTAACAGTGGAGCTATTCCGGTGTGGAGCTGGCAAAATTCAGCATTCAAAATTCAATATTCCGGAGTGGAGCTGGCAAAATTCCGGTGGGCAACGCTAAAATTCCTTGAGCGAGGAGGAGCCACGTCTCTCGCAAGCATAGTGCGAGCACTATGCTCGTGAGAGAGAAGCCTGGATATTGACGCCATAGTTGCGCCGAGCACGTGTTCAGCAGAGCCATGTGACCACGCTAATGAAAGCGGGAGCGCGGCGGCGCCCGGGCATTTCTCCGCTCTACCGAGATATGGCTCTACCTAAGCGCACTTTGACGCCAGAAGAAGAGTCTGCCCGACGAGAGAAGCGCCATCAAGCCACGCGGGAAAGGAATCGCCGTCTTCGTGCCGCTCCAGCCTACCTCGCCAACAAAGCCGCCGATATGCGACGTCGCCGAGCAGATCCGGAATACCGAGAACGCTAGAATCAATCCAAGCGTCAACGCCGCGAAAGCGACCCCGGCCTGCTAGGCTTAGGCTATAGTTGCTAAGGAAAGTCGCCCAGCTCCGCTGTTTCTTCAGACTTGGCGCCACTAGCGTCAAGCTGACCACATTTTTTTTGTATACATTCAGTAACTTTTCCCCTCAATATCTACCTTGTACCGCTGCCTATGATTGTAACAGGTCAAATCTGGTCGTATCAATCTCTTCTCTACTTCTTCTTTACACCAATACTCTAAACGTCTCTTCCTTATCTCGACTGCTGACCGATTGACACTTCCGTCCACTTTAAACTCAAGCACTTCTTGAAGGTGTACGTTACCTACTGTTCTATGCGTTAACCACAGTTTGTTATGCTATGTTATGTGCCCTAACATTGTGCCGTAACACAATGTTATGTAACTACTAGCGCTTATATGTTCCGGGGTTGCATTGAGTTGGTTATATACACGAGTGCGCTTATGTTTCAGTTCCCACGCCAAACGATCAGATTGTGAGATTTTCTAATTTAAGCTGGCAATTCACGGACGCAGCTGCTATCTGCGAGTGGAAACCGATACAGCCAAATAGGTTCATAATCCCTACACACACCTCGGCTGATAATCCACTTCTCATGTTTGCGCAGCCAAAAGAAACTTCAGCATACTGGAGTTCTCGCTGCTCGTAAGGCTATGCAATAGTTTCCCGCCGACTTTGTAGGAACTGTCATCACGCAAATGATTTCGCAGAACGGTCTAAAACATCTCCAAATCGTTCCATAGCACACGAAGGCAACATATTCAAGCAGCCCGCTTCGACTCGCACAAGCCAGAGAAGAGAATGGGCTCGCAGCGCGCCATTTCCTCCTCTCCTGATTAAATGGTCTATACGGTAACCGCTGTATTGTTATAGGTGTCTCACACCTAGTGTTCGACGCTCTGCGGTGCTGTCTTTATAAGCAGGGTTCACGTTTGGGACAGCGACAGCAAGGACCACCACTGACCTTAACGATTCTGCTTCTATATATATTCATGCAACATGGCGTGTCTGTAGCAGAAGCCATTACGAAGAAATATCTTCATGGATGATTATCGCAGCCTGCTAGTATGTTGACGTGCAACGCTCAGCGAAGAATAAACCAATGACACGCGAAGTACCATTGCGAGCGCCATACCCAGATCCATTTTCCTATTTGCCGAGCCAGGTGCCGCAAACAAATCTGTGGTGCTATCCAAGAGTGCTACCTCGGGCCCAGTGGCCGACGCTCTGTGGCGCTGTAATGTTCTTGATCCTTCAGGTTCGCGACAGTGGTAGTGAAAACAACCACCTCCAGTAATGATTACTAATTCATGATCTAATTTCATGTCAACGGCTTCTTCACAGCCTGTGTTGCTCTCGCGCCTGAACACCCACATAACTCCTGCACAACGGCATCATATCGCTCACGTAATATTTAAATTCATATATATACAAATTTAGTATCACGAGCATCTCATTTGACGTTAACGGGTAACGCTACGACAAAACTGAACCAATGACAAACTAGGTAGCGTTGTGGGTTATGTATTTTGGATGCACGTCCCTGCTTTTGCGAAGTACAAAATTTCGAGGCGCACATCACTTCTGCCTATAGAAGGTGAGACAAGCTGGAATGGGTGCAACTTCGCGGAGTGTTGCTGCTTCCTTGTGGCGAGCGCCGTCCGAGCCAAGAATTACGCAAGAACAATTTTACCTTTAGCTCCATGAGATCCAGTGTGTCGTACGTCTGGAAGATTCTTCTACCGTTGAACACCTGGACAGTCTGATCGTCAATGAGTCCAATGACTACCTTTTCATAGGTGAGCTCAGATGTATCGGCCTGGCATGCCTGCGCACGGGAGGCGCAAGAGCAAGATAGAGATAAATAAAAATATTTTATGATATTCATGGTACACTGCGGGTAACACCTATAATTTTTTGGTTTGCTACTCCGGAGAAACTGATATGGTAGAAACACGAAGCATTGATGGCCATAGCAAATTATCAGGTCGCTATACGAAGTAAGGATAGCAGTTTTATCAGCCGTGCAAACTTGTAAACATTAGCTAACTAACTAAAGTAACAAACACGGTGCCACGCACGCACAGGGGAACATGAACACATATAACTCGATGATATGCTCGCTTGGACTGCGAGTGTCGGTTGGCAAACCACTGGTGTGAGGAAGCGCGGCAGCTGTAGCGAGCGAATTGACTTTCCTGCTGCCTCTCGCTTCATCGCGAACTGAGCGGCGAGAACACAGTGCACACGAAGCTATCAGCCCTCAGACTTTATCACCATCGCAGATCGCTTTGAAGATAGGACCGGCGCGGCCGCACCATACGCAGCCGCCGCCGTAGTAGAACGCCCCCGTGCCCCCGGTGCCTTGCGCGCGAGGGGAGACGGGGAGACGGCGCGCTTCCTCCCCGCCTTCCTGCCTTTCGCGCGCGCGAGATAGAGCCGCCATCCTCGGCTCACACTTGCACGCTTTCACTCGTACGCACAGCATACGGCGCGCGACCACTTTATCACACTTGGACTTTATATGAGACATCACGGTGACGCCAACGGCGGAAATGCGCCTGGAGTGTCCATATAATTGCTATCGCAATAATAAAAGCACAAGTCTGGTACAAGGGAGATATAGGCAGACCATGTTCCCCGTTCACAGATGGCATGTTTCCGTTTTTCCAACGGCGCAGACATGCGAGAGATACGCGGCATTTTCCTGACTTGCGTTAGCAAGCGTGAGTTGAGAGAGCAAATTTTGGAGACTGTGCTTAGGTACTACGAGACTCCTTCCATGTTTCAAAAAACATGGAACGACTCTGCATGGTACTGAGGAGGAAAATGCGTCTAGGCACGTTTGTCCCTAGCCGAGCTTCACATCGCTACCGCTGATAAATACTCCAGAATAACCTCTCCCTCTATTCGGCTTTTGGGGCGTAGCTGTCACTGAGTCGCGCGCCTCATTGGGAGGTGCGTAGTTCGAATATGCCTGCTGCATATTTTCTTTTTTTCCCGCTCGGCATTACGGTATCATTTATCCCTGTCACTTCTGCATTACCTTTCTTTTTTTCCTTGAGTTCAACCACCACCCCTGCCAGGAGGGTTCCTGCCAAGGGATCGAAGCGACACGGCGCGGGGCGTGGTGGCTGAGCGGTCGCAGACCAACGAATATTGCCGCAAATTGGATGTGGTATTTGTCGCCACTTGTCCCGACGTCTATCCATTATGAGGTCTTGCAAGCATGCCACGATGAACTGAGATCTCGCCACCTCGGCTACACGCGGACACGGGCCCGAGTCAAAGAGAAATGTTACTGACCAAGGATTGCCACCTTTGTGAAACATTAGATGCGCCCCTGCCTCTATTGTCAATGACGCAAATCACCACATTTGAAACCAGCTGGGCTATTACAACCAGTCCAAGCGCCCACGACGCCGTTTGCTCAAATCGGTATGGACCTTCTCGGACCATTATCGACTTCAAATACTGTAAAACTGGGTAATAGTTTCCACCGATTACGTGACACGCTATGCAGAAACCAAGGCCCTTCCAAGCGGCACCGCAGCCGAAGCAGCGCGATTCTTCATTGAAAACGTGGTTTTGGGGTACTGTGTTTCAACGGTGATAATAACGGACAGGGGGACTGCATTTACGGCTACACTCCTAAAGACAGTGCTTAGTCTCAGTGGCACGGCTCACCAAAAGAGCACACCCTATCACAAGCAAACAAATGTCCTAATAGAACGCTTGAACAAGACTATCCCAGACATGCTTAGTATGTACGTAGACATGGAACACATGACATTCTACCGTATATCGCATTCGCTTATGACACGGCGCAGTAGGAAACAACGCAAAAGACACCATTTAGCCTTCTTCAGGGCCATGAAGTGATGACGATGCTCCATGCAATGCTACCACATGACTCCGATGATAGATACACTGACGCTGAAGCTTTCGCTCAACGGGCTGAAGAAGCGAGACATATCGCGCGCGTCCGAATCACCCGACAGCAGAACTACGACGCTTGACGTTACAATATACGGCACCGATATGTCACCTATCAACCTGACAAGAAAGCGTGGATTTGGAGTCCCATTCGCCGCCGAGGGCTTTCAGAAAAGCTACTCAGGAGGTACTTCGGTCCGTACAAGGTTGTACGACGCCTGAGCGACTTGATCTATGAGGTTATCCCTGATGGTCCTTCGTCCTTTGCGCATGAAACCCTATTTTTTCGAAATGAAGTGAAGTGACCACACCTAGTCTGACAAATCTTCCGACCGTTGGGCGAGCATCGGGACGAGGCTCTCTCTGGAGGGAGGCAAATGCCACATCCGAAATGTGGCACGTACAGAAAGACGAAGATCTCGCGTGTTGCAGAAGACAAGACGAGGTCCACGCCTGATCGCCTTTTCAGTCTAATTAAAGTCTCCTGCCCCGTTCCTAGTTCCTGCTGTTTATGCATCGTTAAAATATGGAGACGTTAAAAAACTAAATTAAGTTCTGGGGTTTGAAATGCCAAAACCACGATCTGATTATGAGGCACGCCGTAGTGGGGGACTCCGGAAATTTGGACCACCTGGGGTTCTTTAACGCGCAACTAAATCTAAGTACACATGTGTTTTCGCATTTCGCCCCCATCGAAATGCGGCCGCCGTGGCCGGGATTCGATCCCGCGACCTCGCGCATATGGAGACATTACCGCGAATTAGTTCTTTTCTATGGTTAACCTTTACGGACTCTGTATCATCCGCTGTGATCCCGTTTCAACAGAAGTTCATCGCCAGTTCTTGTGTATTGTGCATTGCCATCGGCTAGGGACGAACGGAGCAAAGCGCGTCATTCGCCGTAGTACCTGGTCACAGTACCCAGATTTTTCTCTCACAGATCGTACATGCGCACAAACGTCGGGCAAAGGCTGCACACCTCCCGCGTTTCTGCGGCCTTGACGAAACCGAAATACGCTCGGAGATGTAGAAGCCGATGCCTATATCTGGAAAACAACGAGCGTGCATTCAGTTCGAAAGCTCTCGCCCCTCCTACCGGATGCACTCGTAGGTCACGAACGTTGGCTCGCGCGGCCAAATCAGGGAGTCACCAATATGCAAATAACATCCCTGGTATTTCGCTGCAGACGGTTAACAGCCCTAATATTAGGTGAAATCTTTCTGTTATCTGCCAAGACTTTGTTGAGAAAGCAATTTGCAGATTGTTTTGCTGTTTTTTGTGGATCACGTGCGTTGCGGACTAGCATCACCAACTTTCTTCGAAGCACTTAAGTGTTTTACATGCGCAAGTAATTGCTTCTATTGCAAACGCTCTTGTAATTTGTTGTAGCGCAGGCAGAACGACACCGAGAAAGAAGGCACGAGACAACAGACAGCGCTGAACGATCAGCTGCGAGCCGCGGTGAATGTCCGCCATGTCTCCTCGCACTGAACTCCAAGAACCGCGGCTGCGTACTCCAAAAGAAATATAAACTTCTAAGCGTTTCTAGATTACAAAACGCACGTATTATTTGCTCTTATGAAAGAGAGGTCAGTAACATCATAACGCATAGGTCCTTTTCATTGCATTTAAAAATAAGGCAGCGTATGCCGCAACGCCTGGCAGCAGGCCACTCTGGGCGTCGCACCAGCCGCATCGTTGAAATCGCAGTCGCGTGAAATGGGCCCTCTAAAAATCGCATTGCGACGCGTGCGACTGCACCGGTTTTTGTCGTCCCACTCGCAGCATGTGAAACAGCCTTTACTACTAGTTTTGCCCCGTTTTTCTTGGAAAGACGCAGAGCTGCTGTTGTAGATGGATTATAACACAGAGCGTTTAGTGTTGCTTCTTGCACAAATTTTATGGAAGGTTATAGGCCGCTAAACTGCTTCTCACTCCTGCAGGAGCCTGAAATTGCTCACATTCCAGAATAAATAAATAAATAAATAAATAAATAAATAAATAAATAAATAAATAAATAAATAAATAAATAAATAAATAAATAAATAAATAAATAAGTTAAGTTGAACCCGGACATATCGAATTTGAAGGGAATCACAAAACAGTTCGATATAATAGGTAATGCGATATATAAAATAAAAATGTTATACAACAATTTTCAAACTATAATGTAAAAATGTCTCATGCTGATTTTGAAAATAATTGTGAGTGGTTTCCTTAAGTTCGATAGAAGCAGTTTACAAGACTCGCAATTTGCACCTTTGCCGCACATATCGGAAAACTATTTGATGGTCACAAACTTAAACCACTCATGAGTGCATTTCGCGCATAGCTGCCTCCCAATGAGCCATGCTGAAATGTGCAACAACGGTTCTGCTGCGTTTAAGGTTAGCGCGGTTGAGACACAAGTGTAGGACATGCATGGATAGAAAGCGCCAAAAGCGAATCTGAACGAAAACTCATTAATTTTTTCCTTTGGGTTTCGGTCCGGAGCGAAACAAATTGTGACGTTCCGATTCACTTCCGGTTCAATACCCTAACTGAGAGCTTCCGATTGAATGCTGCCCAATAAAGAAACTTCGAGTATGAATGAACTTCTTAAAACAAAATTAAATATTTAAACAGTGGGCGAAAACACAGTACACAGAGAGGTGGACACGGGACGTGTGACCGTCCAAGCGTTAGTGTTTTTTTTTTATCTTACCAACTAGCGGTAGCAATTAGAGAATTAGATAACTTGCAGGCATAAAATCTGGTCAGCCGTCACAAAGCAGGGCTACTTGGAGATCGTTGGGAGGGGCTTTCGTCCTGCACTGGATTTAAATGGGATGCTGTTCCTGAGGATGAGTGACACGCCCGTTGCGCTACAATTATTACGTGCCAAACTTCAAACGAATATGCGATGATAGATTAGCTTCTACAGAAGATTCATGTAAGCTAAAAATTAACAAGGGCGTTGACAAGGAGTAGTTAGCGTATTAGCAGGACACGCGGAGACTAGCGCGGCATTCTATATAGTGCTATCAGCACAGAAAAATATGGGCATCGAGGAGGTCATGTCGGCAACTGGTAGTCGTTCGCGAACTTCGTATTGCTCTCAGTACGAAGAGTTTAAACGTTATTGGGAAACTGCAGGTTTTTCAAACCGGACAAGCGCCCCAAAGCGACAATTTAAAACAATTACTTTTCTTTATTTTTTTTTGAGCTCGATAGGTATCTATTTCACACAAGAGGGGTTGGGTTTAGCAACAGGGTGTGGGCCTGGGCTATAGTTTGTGTTCCGAGGCGCACTGCCAAGAGCAACAAGAGTGCCGAAAGACAGCGACATCGTCATAGTCTTTTATTGTCCTAATTGTGAATGCTTTCTGGCTTCAACAGTAATCAGAACGCATGCGAATGGCAAAACCAAAATCATAGTCAGTCGCCGCCGCAGCTATGGCAAATGAGGGCGCTGTTATCGATTCTTGTATAGCACGTACACTCAAGGGAGTGTCGTTTGTTTCAATGTTCAAGAAGTGGCGAGCCCACGTACTCTGTACCCATGGTTGACGAGCAGCTTAGTTCTTGCTGTCACTGCTATATGACTCTAAACATTTCTTTGCAATTATCGACTTTGAAATCATGCGCGTGTTTTACATTTGCTTCTGGGAAAGAAAAGGATAGTCGGAAGAAAGCTCTCGTCTTCTCCTTCTCGTTCCGGTAGGGTTGTCCGCTGTGATTTTCTAATACAATTTGTATTAGCGCAGAAAGCAAAGGGCAAGGTTCCCTACTCTTCAGATCGGCGCCCGAATCGCAGTGCTGGTGCTTACATATGACGTCACAACTTTCAAAGTATTTTGTCAAGTCGGGCCGCTCCCTTCTTAGGAAAGCGTAGCCAAAACTCGTTATGTTAATTACTTCGTACCATTACAATACTTCCTTTTCCACCAACTTATTAGACCCAACCAAATGCTGTCCCCTTCTCAATCTGTAAACAAAATATCACGCGGGATCTTCAACGTCATCTTTCGTTCTAGCGTAGCTTTCTTGCTCACGTCTCCTCTCGCGATAATACTTGCTTTTATAGAACCGGTTGCAGTTTGTCAATACAGCCGAACGTGCACTTCCTGAGTCGGTTCCTTTAGGGGAAATGCGCGCACATGTTCCCCACTAAAACGCGTCAGCGTATCTCTCTTGAGAAGCAGTAATGATGTTAAGCCTGCCTGGGAATAGTCCGCCAGCCCGAAGCCACTACAGGCCTGGTACGAGGCAGATATCGGCAGGTCGTACTCCTTGTCCAGGCTGTAGTACACGACGCCCATCTGGAGAGCGAAGGCCACGACGAGCGAGGGCCTCGAGAATCCTGCCGTGATCATGTGTGATGCCCCCTCCTGGGAATTTCAGGGCGACGTAGAGAGTGCTATTAGGAAGAATTTAGCGACTGATGTTGAGCAGATGCAGGATTTTGAAATTAACTTGGGCTAGTCAACCATAGATCGAGAGTAGGACTTGTTGCTGTTCTAATTGGTACAGCTTCATCTTGGTAGAAATGGCACAAAATAAAACGACACGTAAGGGTAGGCGATAACAAAGGTAGCAATTGCAACAATAAAGTTGTTAGTGTCACCTATATTGTCGTCGTACTCTTAAACAGCAACTGAAGCACTTTTCAAAGAAAGTAAGCTTTCACCGAATTATAGTTTTACAGCGTAAGCTGTTATGGGCTCACTCCAATAGCCGTTCCGGTTTGCGATGATGCCGCCGCCGGCGTCCGGCGAACGTAGCCGCTATCACTGGAAATCCGAAAAAAGTACCCTATTCCTGCCGGGATCGAACCCGCGCTGTGCAAGCGCTTGCTAACGGGCGCCGAAAAAATGACCTTTAAAGCAGGCGCAGAGGATCCGAGCCTCCGCCAGTATGCTGGCGCCATCTAATTAAGGTGCCTGCCTGCAAACATATCGTGCGCAGACGACGAGATGCCATTGAGACGAGGCGCGCAATAAAAAAAACGCGATCCCGAGCCTCCGCCAGTATGGTGGCGCCATCTAGTTATGGTGCCTGCAAACGCGGGGTTGCAGTTGTAAGGCTTGATCAGGCTCAGCAGACTGCTGTGCAGAGAGCATTACAAGCCGCAGCTCGCCGTAGACGCTGGGCGGACAGTTCAGATCGTTCTCGTCAAAACGAGGCGAACAGACTGCCGCGAAGACCCTGTTGTGTGTGGTGCCCAAATTGAAGCTATTCTTGGGCTGCTCCACCTGTGACTGTGCTGCGTGTGCCGCGCAGGCCTGTGACTTTTTTTTCACCCCCTGAATAGGAAAATCATAGTTTAACAGAACAGAAGTCACCGCTAGATGCTTTAATTTAGCAAAAACCAGCCGCAGCGTCTGCGGGAGATGCCGTGGTTCGGTTGACGGGCTCTGATGGCAAACACGAGCGTGACGTCATCATAGGTATCGGCGATGAGCGTGATTCGAATGGAGCCCTCACGTGACCCCTGTATTGACACCATCATCGCACCCGGACTTGGTTTTGTGTACTTAGCGGCCAATCCGTTCTGGTGGTTCCGTGGCTATACGGCACGCTTCTGCTAAGCTCGAGCTCGTAGGTGCAACTCCTTGCCGCTGCGGCCAGAATGCGAGAATGCTAGTGCATCGGGCGTTGACATTCAAAAACCCGAGCTAGTCAAAATTAGTCAGGAACCTTCCACACCAGAGTATGCCATTGCATCTTTGTGAATTTGGAACGTGAACCGCCATCAATCAACTCGACAGACAATGCTGTGAAAACTAAGCAGATAGCGTGGTCATCGAAATCTGTCCGACTGCGCGTTTTATGGAGAACGCAATTTTGGCATTCGGGGTCTCCCGCGGAATAACGTCTTCTTATATGGTGACTAAAACTTGTGGCGCCAATGTTATTACCAATAATTCAGTAATTAAGTTTTAAACTAATTACCTGATGAACCATATTGCAATTCACAACTTGTAACCGTGGAGTCCGCAAGGCCGATCCACTTGGAATAAATTCTCGGGAGGAAACCAGTTTCGAGATATTAATTATCGAACTTCGCGGAGAAATGCATTGGCGTTCCAGTTAGTATCTTAACAAAGCGTCGCTTTATGCATTCAAGCACGAAATTAACTGGAACGCCAATGCATTTTTCCGCAAAGTTCGGGAATATTTATCTTGAAATTGGTGTCATCCTGAGAATTATTTCCAAGTGCATCCGCCCTGCGAACTCCCCGGCTACAATTTGTAAATTACAATATGGGCCATCAGGTAATTAGTTAAAAACATAATTAGTGAACTATTGTTATGCATTCGATTATGCATCTCAATTTCTTGTGCAAGTAATGTCCTCCTCTTCGAGTAGACCAGCTCATTAACTAGAATTGGGCTATCTGCAATAGGCAACCTTAAATAAATTTTGGAAGTGTTCGCTGAAACACCCTGTGTATCAACTGACTGAAATGGCCAATGGAGCTTCACAGGACGTGCAGCTTCAGGAACGAGTGATGCCTTAGTGCAGGGATCAGAATTATTATTGACCACCCGGAATTCATTAACGCAACAAACAAAGCTCCGCACAGGACTAACGCTTTTCGATTCCCTCCCCTTAGGAAAACTACCATCACGGTCTGGAATCGAACTCGTTACCTCGCAAGGTCAGCAGCATAGGGTGTAGCCATTCTTCGGTGGTGTGGATCATCGAGCTTTGACCAGACCACGATGGTACCGACGGGGGTGGTGATATGGGCTTGTTGGTCGGTCATCGTGGAATGGTATCTGGGTAGGGCAGCAGAACACGGACACAAGAGGAAACGAAGACTTGTCTTCTTCGTTTCTTCTTGTGCCCGTCTTGTGCTGCGCTATCCAGATAGCATTGCATCACGATGGTACGTTCGCATTATAGGTAAGTTCGAATTAGCGAGTCGTCGATTGAGGAGAGGCTACGAAGTCAATCACTTCGACCAGAATAGCTCGTAGAGACTCTACGAAACTGCAGTTGCGGCACTTGCCATTGTTGGTACAAAAGGATTGAGGCTGTCAATCGCGTTGACGGGCAGCGTAAGGCACTGTCGCCGATCGGGTTGAGCCAGAAGAGTGGTGATTACCACCACAACGTCCACGTCGTACCTGAGGCCAAGAAAAAAAAAAAGATCGAATTGTACAATGAATAAACCAGCAAGTCAACGCTCACAACCCCGCATAACGTAAAAAAAGCACATTTGGACAGAATGTGGCTGTCGCAATGTATTCTTTTGTTTGTTTATTTGTCACCATATGGAATGGCAATTTCATACCTTTGAGAAACGCATAATTTTATACGCTGACATGGCGTCAGATCAAACACATAGGTTGGAATTCTATGTGAGGCGCAGCGTTCACGATGTGGTTATTTAAATGCTGTAAAACTGTTTAACATGTGCAGCACATTTTGCAGCAGAGAGATCGCTGGGTCCGGCTTAGTATGACAGCGGGCCAGCTGAACTATTGCACTGCCCCGAGGATCGGTTCACTTCCGACGTGCGGAAGACGTCTGGACAGCCGCGGCGCGTTGCGTCACGGGAAAACTCGCACACTCATTTGACCCCCCCCCCCCCCCCCCCCCCCATGTTGACGTTTCTATATCTTGTATCATTTACAAACTTGCGTTTCCATGCACACTATGACGCGCATCGCGTACCCTCAACACACCTCGAGTTTTCGACTCCATACCTCAGGCATTGGGTGAAGTCTGCCTATACGAGATGAGTGACCGATGGTGGGATAAAACATCTGTACCCGGTTTGCTGGCGTAGTGGATGTGGCGTTCTGCCGCTAAGCGCGACGGCGCGAGATCACATCCCGGAGCCGGCGGCCGCTTTTCGGGGGCGCAACGCCAAACACCACTATACAGTGCATTCGGGGCACGTTACAGAACCTCAGATGGACGAAATTAATCTCAAGCGGCCGGTCGCGCGCCAGTTTTGCGTATATTCGAGGGCTGTTTTCACGATCGGAAAAACTTTTATGTAGCACGTATTGAGCATCAGAAGGCTGCATCGTGAGTTTTTTTAGGCTGCTCTACCATTCTTCTCATTGACACCTTTCATCTAATTATACTATTTGACAAGTTGATTAATTAAGTCTAATTATGTAATTTGGTGGCATGCAAAAAATAATCTGAGTATCTCCAAGCGACGGCAAACTACATTACCTAAGTTCTGTCCAGCTACATAGCATTTTTATATCTTTAAATATTTTTGCATGATAGTGGGGACACCCTGTATATCAGAATAGCCATAGAGAAGGGCATGACATGAATGACATATCATGAGATAAATGACATTTTATAAAATGACATATTTCTCATGGCATGTATCTATGACATAAACTATATGAATGACATGCAGCGGTCATGGTCGTTTCTGTAACATGATATACATATATATGAGATAATGAGCGACATCCATACATAACCTGACATAAATGACATGTATTACATGACATGTCATGTGCGTCCAGACATGAATGTCAGGACATATATGCGCATGTCATATCATCAATGATATCACATACTTGTAATGGCGTGTTGAACTAAATTCTGGGGTTTCACGTGCCAAAACAACGATTTGCACGCCGTATAGTCGGGGACTCCGGATATAGGGTTAGTAATATCGATAAACGATTAATCGATTAATCAATTAAAAGAATCCCGTAAAACCACTAATCTTCATCGATGCCCCCCTTTCATTTATTGGACCTAATTGATTAGACATGTTCGATTAATGGTCTTCGAGAGTTTGACAGGAATGGCGCGAAAATTTTGAAAATGTACTAGAATGGCGGAGCACGCGCAGTGACTGTGCGGCTGCGGTCGAGCGACCGTCGACTGCTTTTCCGAGTTTCGAGTGATGCCGAGCCGAGCACTTCTTCTCTCTTCCCCCGCACCACACACGCCGCCCGAAGCCCGAGGCTTGAAATGCCCTCGCAATTCAAGGCATACTATAGCAACCCAATCGTTGATCATCGTCTCGTTACCAGTCCATTAAAGACGTGCCATAGCATTCGCATCGGTTTGTAGCGTGTAATTGACATAGCAATGGGGTTCAAGTCGATTCGAACAAATTTATAGCCTCCGAGCGCCTATTCTTTCACGCTGGTTGCGTGGTCATTCAAAGAAGGTGTCGGTTTCACCCAAACGTCCCAGCTAATTGACATCCCTTCGCTCTGTAGAAAAGAGCATGTGGCTTAAAGTTCTAAACCAGTAATTTTCTTTTCCCCTGTGCATATTGAAATTCCCTGAACACTTTAGTTAGACTTCACCTTTTAATTTCGCTATCTTTGTTATTTCTTGTTTCACTGTACTGTAGAGGGATTCACTAGTGCCATGAGTCTTGTTGAATTCTGCTCTAAGTGCCAATTTATAATATATATTTTTTTATATTTTCAAAGGGTACTAGTGCCAACTATATTATGTCTTTAAGAAATTTAAGGTTATTCTTCAACAAATTTTATACACTTCCATTTCTAAATTGGTTCCACCTCTCCAAATTGAAATAGGGTCCTACAGAAGTAGACAACTGCGTTTCAACATTTTAAAAGCGCACGGCAAAAATTTCTATTAATCAATTAATCGATGTAAAACAGTGCATCAAAATCAATTAATGGATTCAAGGCTAAAATAATCAATGATTAATCGTTAACAGAAAAAAGTAAGTGACCATCCCTAACTCTGAATTAATTTTGACCACCAGGGGGATCTTTAACGTGCCCGCAATGGACGCGACACGGGCGTTCTTGCATTTCGGCTCCATGGAAATGCGGCCGCCGCGGCCGAGATTTGATACCGCGACCTCGTACTTAGTATACCATATCATAAAAGGTATTGAAGGGCTCTATCAAGGCTTACAGAATTAATAAAATAAATAAACAAATAAATAAACAAATGGCTGATGCTGTCGTGATTATTTGTTTAACTGGATATATATCTGGATATGAATGACATGACATGAGTGCATGACCTGACATGAATGACATGATCTAAATGTAATGACTTAAATGCCATGCATTGCATGAAATGTCACATAGGTCATGACATGACATTCTTGGCATGACATGCACGCTTGTCTCATCCCACATATCTTGATACCAGTACATATACAGTTAAAGAAGCGACCACGACGCCGTCACCACATATCGGTTATGTCAATCGATCATGGCAATCAAATTATGATATGCATATAATGTCATTGATGTGATGTATGTCATGTCATTTCCTTCATATCATGGATATCTTGATACATAACTTAATAAAAATGGACCTCACATGAATGACAATCATGTCATGATATGGATGACATGACATGGATGTCAAACATGCATCACATAAATGAGATGACATGATAGTATTGTATTCAATGACATGACATACATGACATACATTTCTTCAGTTTTATATATTCTGGATACGCGTGTCATTAAATGCAGGTGGGACATGAATGATATGTTATAACATGTATGTCAACATGAATGCATGTGATGGTATGTCGAAATGTCCAGTCATGACATGATTCCCATGATTGTCGTGACATGAATGACAAGAATGACAAATTCATGACATGCACGCACGCACGGCATGTCATTATTACCATGACAGAAACACACAAGCCCACCCAGTGGACCAACTTATCTACTAACTTGGGCTGACGGCTATATGCTCGTGTTCGCGATGCCGTGATGATGGTTGTTGCAATGTCATTCCTGGTTCATAATCTTACTTTCGTATCTAATTTTCGCGTGCTACCAGTGCTCCATCCAGGTGGAACACGTCAGAAGGTCCCGGCATCTCGGCAGCAAAACACCGAATGGTGGATGCATTTGTTCAAACAGTGATTGAAAAGCGACTTTCCTACGAGTGTTGATTTCGGAACGCCGGACAGCAGCGCGCCGCCCCCTCGTTCCTCCCAAAGCTCGTACCGGACTTTCAGGGCGCTGCTCGTCGTTACCAGGCCTCTTAAACTACGAGGCCTGCTCTTTCCTGGCGCACATATTGTCCGAATACAACAACACTGCACCGAATCCCACTGGGGCGGCGTGATCACGGTTCGGCCAAGGGCGAACAGTGCCGCCGGCCACTCGTCCGAATGGCTATAAAAAGACACAGTCTTCAGGTTGTGCTACAGCTTCACCGGCAAGTCACCTGTATTTGTCCTCCGAGTGAAACCACGTGCTGGTGTCAGATAGGATTCAGTTTCTGCGTTTTTTACCCCCCCCCCCCCTCCTCGCACCTTAATGCAGCTTGTTCACGTCAATTTTATAGCTTGTAGAAATCACGCCATCATCGTTACCGTCGTCTTCGTCGTCTTGTAGCTGTCGTCACACACACGCAATCTCACGCTAATCCTACTTCGATGTACTCTCGTCGCAAACACTAATACTGAATTTACACAAACACGTTGGTGAACCTGGTAACGCTTTGCAGAACACCAAACAACGCTGCATAGTGAGGTGGTGGCTACATGTTTCTCATGACGTCGAATCCCACATTGCGTGGCATTTGCGCAATTTGTAAAACGTAGGGTCTATAGACACCGTAGGGTCTGTAGGCGACACTACGTCATCGTTCGCACGTCAAACTGTGCCCGTCGCGGTAGCTATGCGGCTGTGAGATTGCTCGAGGTCGCGGGTTCAATCCCGACCGCGGCAGCCGGGTCTCGACGGAAGCGAAATACACCAATGCTCGTGCACTTGGATTTAGGAGCGTGTTAAGTAACACCAGGGTGTCAAAATTAATCCGAAGTCCGCCGGTACGGCGTGCCTCATAATCCGATTGTCGTTTTGGAACGTACAGCCACGTAATTATGCCATCACTTCTGCCGCGATGCGATGTGCCATGTGAGGCAATGACAATGATCAACCCTCTCATAGATTATGAACAATGGCACAATACAACGCCTCAAGAAAACACGTCTCCCTATATGTTCTGTGCACTATACGCTGAAAAACAGCAGTGGTAATGTTTAACATCAACTCGCCACTCTCGCATTGGATTAAACGTTGAGTAAATTAAACATTCGCCGTCAACATCGCAGCTAATTATCGTCAATCAAAGTAAACCGGACAGAAAGCTTGGCTTACATCGATTCCCTCGGTGTGGGGGACCCGCATGATTATTTATTTTATCACTGACTAGTTTTGTCCTCACCACGGTTTGCACAAATATAGCCCATGAAGATTATTTCGCCATGAAACCACGTTTTTAAAAATCTGGGTGCAATTTGCTAAAGTTTCCGTTATTTACGGTTGTGCAGAAAGGGCTATGAATGGTGCTATGACTCAAAAACTGATAATCCACCCTAAACAATGTTAATTTGAGGCCTAATACAACGTGAGACCAAAAGTTTACATAAATTTGTGTAAAATGCATGGAAGACACCTATATGTAGGTTTGGCGACAGGCGTGATGTTACCGACATTTAAAACTTGACACCGGCGTTATAGTTACGATTACGTAGCTCCTCCAAATTTTAATATCATTGGAGCTACATACAAGCGCAAAAAAAAAGAACTAATGCTATAAAGTCAGAGTGGTTCTTGCCAACATTTAGGGTAGAGAGCGCCTCTTATACCTAAGAATGCGAAAATGTCCACCGTTTTAAATCGGTACACTTCGGCGGATACTGCTCTTCTAAACTAATTTACCGCCACAGTAGCGTACTCTAACGTAGGACACCGCAACTTTCTCAAAAGCTCTTTCAGCGAGACACGCAGTGTCGCTCTTTTTCGCTACAGTATTGCCTTTCCTGGCTTCCGAAACAAATGCAGGGACGCCACCACTCTCGGAGTCTGTGCGGCCAGCAAAAATATGCCGAAATTACGGGGCCCATAATTTATGTGATAGCGCATTGGTACCCGCATGGCAACTGCACGTTGTCGCAGGAACAGGAGTTCAAATCCCGGTGGTTGCCGATATTTTATTTCTTATTCATCTTCTTGCGAACGTAAAGGTGATGATGAGAAAGCGCCCTGACGGTGGACCTTAATACTCGTCGGTGTAACAGAAGAAAGCGAACTGACACATCAAAAAAGTTTCGAGGGTTTGACTGCTGTAAAGGTTCTAGCATCAGTCCTTTTTTCTGCATACGGGCCCCGTTCTCTTATGACATAAAATAATTGTTAAGCCATGGTGCCACTACTAAGGGGGTGTTCGCCCTATAGACTTAGAAAAGCTTTGTTTCTGAACAATAAACATATGACGTCGCTAGCGTGCATGCGTGCGGGCAGAATAAAAAGAAACATGTTTTGAGACTTATCGTCGAGCCATTTGAATTTGCGCCCACCGTAACTTGTAGCTTAGCTTACTTATCTGTATTACGTTAAAAGGCTCAGGGCAGATATAGAATAGCGCGTGCCTGCCAGAATTAGCAGGTTCGCGGCAGGCAACGGCAGGCGGCAATCTGTGTCACGTCATGGCCTGAAGTAGGCTTATGTAAGAGTGGGGCGGTCCTTCTTGTTAGTTATCGGGGAAAAGCCTTCGCTCCGTCTCGCTAAAAATTGAGTTCGGTCGCTGTCATACTCACGAGGCGACTCTTTCGACAACTTGGGTTAAGGTTTGCCATGAGTTTGTGTCGTTGTAGAAGAAATAACCGACGCCGACGACGATCATATGGCTTTTCCTGTCGTCTCCTAGGACACTCCGGAACGCCTGCAAAAAAATCGCACGTCACATCCACACACGCACACGCACGCACGACGAATTGCATTGTTGAGGTAGCTAACTAAAATATTCAGTAGTGCTTATTTTAGCGTCTTTAATGTTAAAGGCAGACTCGTTGTACTTGCAAAATTAAAGCTGAGCATGTTTGCTAGGCCGTATGTCCAAGAGGAGCTCCACTTACGAAATATCAGTGCTTAAATTGTGCTACGAAATACATCGGCGTGTAATTGCGTAGTTTCCCGAAAGCGTCGCCCTAATATTTCGAGACAATTTTACCTGGAACGCCGTCCCGCTTTTTAGCAGGCTTTGGGGACATATGTCCCGAAAGAACGCAGAAGATAATTTTGCATTGTGAATTTTATTTATCGAACGTTATCAACATTTAGCTACATGCACAATCAGGATGGTCATAATTCATCCAGGTGCTGAAAATTACGTAATAACGTTATTAACGCCGAAAGTAAAACAAATGAGCTGAAGAAGCATTCTGAGGCTATAGTACTCAGCACAGGGAAGGTACACTAGAAGAAGGTGCCACGTACGTACTTTCTTGTTGAATCGGAGGGCAAATCCTCTATATAGATTTGCGCTCCGATTAAACCTATGTACTGTAAATATGTTCCCTCCGCTGGTTGAAAGATTGCAGTGCTAAATGTTTCACTAATAAAGTTAGCATTAAACTCTCAACGTTAGATAACCTTCGCAACGTAGGATGCTTCTGCTCTCGCAGCCAGTAGAGGTGTTGGTCGCCGATGTCGTGGACGTTAACGATGTCGGAGAGGGAGAAGCTGTAGAACATTACTCCGTAAAAGACATGTCTTCGTGGCATCATCGAAAGTTTTGCGCGTAAGTGAACAGCCGGAGCTGTGGGCACGTGCATGTTGCTTGAAAGTCTGGGGGCATGTGAAAGGTCAAGGTGCTGTGGTGAAGCGCTCGGGAAGAATTGCAGTTCCTATTCTCACGCCACCCTCTCCTCCTGAGGCGGCTGCGGCCGAAAGGCATGCTTTTGGTGAAGTTGGTGCTTATTTAAAGACATTCTTTTCATTCTTTGACAAACCGTTTTCTTTTCCTCTAAGGAATTACGCGAACAAGCAGCAAACGCTACCTAAAAGTCCTCAAAATAAGAAATATACATGCCTGGAAGTGCATAATTCATTCAATAAAGCGAATCACTTTCTAAAAGCATTCGGCTATTCGTCTACGTTGACAATCATCGTTGATGGTTGACGCAATTTTTTTTAATAACCATAGAAATTCAACCAAGCATTGATGCCTTAATGGAACGCCACCAAGAGGAAACTTCCTCTAGGTGTCGTTGCTTGAGGTAGTGTACGAGGGCTTAGTTTGCCTTCTCTTAAATTCACGTATTACGTGACGCGCCTGCAGTTAAACGGATGGTTCACCTTGTCCGTCATAACATTGAGTGGCCCTGGCTAACGTTACCATGACTAGACCTACGCTACATGTACCCAAATACTTAAAAGAATGTGGACGGAGGAACAGCCCCCACTGTAGCTCAATTGGCATAGCATCACGCGCTTCATGTGGTGGTTTTAGGTTGGGCCAACACTTCTTAAAGCGGTTCTAGAAAATGTAGGTTGAGCGCTCACCGGCGGCAAAGTGTCTTTTTTTTCACCTTCATTTCAATATGCATTGTGATGTCAATGTGCCAAAAACAATGTAGCATATCCCGCGAGTTACAATATATATACAGCGAAGCTTTGTGCGAGTGCATAAAGAGTCGAAACTCTAGTACATGCACGCACGCACACACGCACGCACACACACACACACACACACACACACACACACACACACACACACACACACACACACACACACACACACACACACACACACACACACACACACACACACACACACACACACACACACACACACACACACACACACACACACACACACACGCACACGCACACGCACACACACACACACACTGACGTAAATTGTGTTTACGTCAGCCTACAGCGGGCAGCCAGCGCGCTCCGACAGCGAATAGCACAAAGCCGCAGCGCGCAGGATGCACGTTGCTGGGTGACGTAAGCAAATCGTCGCCTCGAGTGCGCGCCTTCGCGCTCGCTTCAGCCTCCCAGTTTGGGCTTCGCGAGCTTTGATAGCCGAACTTCGCGTGACAAATAGCCACCGGGAATTTCTGGGATGGCTGCGCCACTAATTGGTAAAGTCGAGAGCCAGGCGTGAAGGCATGTGACCTCTGAGACCGGGCCACATCGGAGGCCATGCACGACGGATTTGTGCTGATTTCGCCGCAGACATGGAAAGTACAATTACGACCAGAGTGGCAAGATGGGCTTGTTGGTTCATCATGAAGGCAGTATTTCAGCGCTTTGTAAGGACGAGGACAAAGATGGAGACGTACGAACACACAGGCGCTCGTCCGTACGTCTCCATCTTTGTCCTCGTCCTTACAAAGCGCTGAAATACTGCTTTCACAATTACGACGCTCTCCCGAATGTCATCTAGCCTCCTCTCGCACTTTTCGGACGCACACGCTAAGATTGGAGAATAGACAAAATCGACTTATGAGCACTAGGCATGGGAAACTTAAAGCGTCATTGAATAGCCTCCCACACGTAAACTAAACGTTATCACGCTATACTAAAACTCGCTCTCTGCAAAGTTCGTTTGCGGAACGGTAACGCTATTTCCATTAACCCCTCTATTACACTAACGTTAAACTAATACTGTCTATTGACGAAGCATAGTGCAGGCGCCGTCCAGGCACCACTCGTTCACCTCGTTAGTGGAGCCAGGTCAGCGTTAATTCTGTCTTGCGCTGTTGGCATCAGCGTTAATTAATTACGCGCGCGCACACTACAACTACACTAGCGATCCCGCGGCGCTGCTCGGTGTATATGCTACCAGTCTGACCGCACCGGACAGTAAACGTTAATCTAACCTTATCTAATATTTCAGTGTGCGCTAACTAACGCCCGCGGTATCCGGTTAGTTTCACCTGCGTGCGACACCTGCAAGGCTATGGGTTGCCCTCCTGATCATACCAGCGTCGTAAGACGCCTGGTAGATGCCGAGGCGCTGTTCCGTCTGCAGAAGCAGTTGCCTCGTGTCAACAGGCAACTGCTTCCACGTATGGCTTCAACATCAATGCGAGAAGTCCAAGTACAACGCTAAACGGGCTAAACATTGCTATTTCTGCCAAGGCTCCGCCCCCATCGGACCCTGAACTGCCAAATGTATTTTTTTAACACGAAAGTGTTTTATGCCGGGGTCCACCAAGACTTCACTGACGTATTTCCGTCACGGAAATACGTCATAGAACATAATACAAAGAAAGAAACCAGAAGAAAAAGTTCCACAAACATGCAAAATTTGGGAATCGAACCCACGACCTCTCGGTCCGCGACGATAGATCGCCGAGCGTTTAACCCATTGCGCCACAAACGCATTTGCAGAGAGCTACACAGACGCGCCTTATATATCTAACACTCCTCCGTGTACCCGCGCTCTTGCTCGGGGCGGTGCCGCCGCCTACAAGCAGAAAAGAGAAGTACTGCATTATGACACTAACGCGCACCGACAGTGAACGCTTCGGTGGTCTCAGCTCTACGACGCCTCGATGCCAGCATTCGAAGGGACGCTGGCATCAAGAAGCACTACCAACGCCACCTAGGTGGCGTTGGTAGTGGCGTTCACCGTACTCAGCACAGCGGAGCGTGGCCTCCGCAATTAGCTCTGAAAATGTTTCTGAAGTTGATCGCGGAGGCTGCAATTACGACGCGCTGTACGCGCTGATTTGACTCGGTGACGATTCAGTTACGTGCTTTGTCTTGCGCGTTGTATTAGTGTGTCAGTTACGTGCTTCGTCTTTCGCGTTGTGCTAGCGTGTGCAGCGTAGTGCAGCTTCCATATGCACGACGGTTGCTCATGGTCATCGACGTTGGTAGTCGTGATGGAGGAGACGTGCCACCAGGCGTCAGCGTGGGTGCATCAACGCCTAAGGGCGCTTTAGCCACAAAACACCAATAGACATTATATATCAATGTGCAATAAACATTACACTACTTCTGTGAAGACACGTTTCACTTTCGTGTTCTATACCGATTCCTATATAAGAGGGATCAACCACATTTTTTTTTTATCGCTTGTGTGACGTGCTATCTTCTGTTATCATATAACGCACTGGTGAGCAGAAGCATCGCCTACGCTGATAGTGTCGGTCAAGTTTCCCGCGCCGCTCATGCTTTCGACGAAGGCCAGGGCCCCGTAGATGTTGAGGACACCGTAGTGGTTGATACGCGACATGCTTCTTAGTTCCGCCAGATGATCCAACAACTCCGTGGCGGAAAACTGGTTTGCGTCGAGGAAGCTGCAGAGGATACGAGACACCAATGATTGTGCTGGCATTGTTTCAGACATTCGCCATCTCTCTCTCTCTCTCTCCAGCAGACTCAAGCACTTAAAAGCGCGGTCGGTACTTAAGGTTTGCCGCCGCCCGGAGCCGTGTATTGCAGTGAAGATGCACTGTTGGCAAGCGGCGTGATATGCAGAATGGAGTAGGAACGAAAATTGATTTTTTTTTCTCTTCTAAAACATTAATTACTTGGAACAAACTTCCTGAAACAAATTGTTAGGTCCCCTTCAATGAAACACGCAACCTTTCATATTTTTAAACTGACCTCTTCGATGCAAAATGTACACTTGTAAACGTAACAGAAATGCAATATTTTGATACTTTATGATCATTCACTTGAATATGTCGTGATATTTGCATTGCAAAGTATTTTACAGGGTATTTGGACGCATCAATGCCAGGAATACCTAAAGGATCAACTGCGGGTACATTTAAGGTTTTTAATAAAAAATTCAGATAAGGCCAAAATTGGCCATTCTAACCGCATTATAAACACATTAAAATACAATTCAGAGCCCATACGAAGGAGAATGCCTAGTAAAGCTGAACCTTTCCGAGGTATTGAATTAAGAATAATTTTGTTACGATTTCTTATTCTACATCATTCTTTTGCTCTTAGGGGTAAGAGTCAAATGGTGCTCAGGTAGAAAACAATTTTTCTTTCGCACACATTATCTTGGGTATGCACTGACCTAGACATAATAATTTTTAAAATCGGTGGGGTTTGAGTTTTTGGCTAGGGAGTTTGTCATTGAATGACCAATGGCTGAAATTTCTAAATGCACCCTTGCGCCTTCCTTTTCGGGGGAGCTTCATTCACCCCCTATCGGAGAATCATGGTCACAGGCGTAAACGTCTCGACATCATAAAAGCCACGTCACCTATAATGACGCGGGACCTCAGTGTATTATCCAATGCACAACGTGTAAAACCGCCAGTGCAAAGTGCACTGCGGAGAAATAAAAATTATAAAAAATAAAGAAAAAAAAGGCACCTTAGCCCAGTGACGTATACGAGACTCGGTCCCTCGGTTCCGCGTAGGGACAGGGTGGGGAAGGAAAGGCGCTTGGGAGAGAGTGTCTGTGTTGCAAAGGGAGAGGGTGCCTGCGTTGGTAGTGAAGCATGCTTCCTGACAGCATCGACACGTGGTACTAGAGTTTCTCCGATCTCCCTAATTATCGAACTGATTGGAAATAAAATGAGAAACGACCCTAATCCTTGACTTAGGTGTCTGCTAGTGGCACTCGCACCTTGGCGTTGGTGTACCCTGGTGAACTGTTCGGGTTAACTTTGTGTTTCCATTGCGTTAACTTTGTGTTATTAAAGTGAAGTACGACACAGGCACAGAGAATGTAAACGATGTAAACCATACTACACTAGACTAGGCCCGGCGTCCTCGTCGTCAGAAACTCGACGGTACACAACACTTGGCCCGGCGTCCTCATCGTCTACTTCCATGGCGAACAGAAAGGGCGGGAAACCGAACTCGGAGGAGCGAGCGAGCGGAAATGCCGGGAAACCGCCATGCACGCACATGAAGCCAACCTGTACTCATGCGGTGGGTATCTAAATTGCACGATTGTGTGCGTTGGCGTAAGGCAATTAGACTTTCCCTAATTGTTTTATAATTATTCCTAACACTTACCTTGCTGCACTAAACTGTGCTAAACTGTACTGTACTAAAGTTGTACCAAACGTTAAACCTGCACTAAATGACTGTACTAAACCTGTGCTCCGATGTCACATCTATCATCAACCATAAGTAGAACCATCCATTTTGTATAGTTTTAGCTTTAATGCTTTATTTTAAATATAAAAAAAACATGTTTTGAATTTTGCACGAACCGGAAGTTGGTGGTCGACCGGAAGTCGCTGCTTAAGAAACAAGATTATCATTCGCTGCTCGTGCCACTAAAAACGCTTGCGGCGAATAGCACCATAGACAGCGTTTTACAAGGATCAGTGATTAACCAAATTGCAGATGGAGCCCTTCCACCACGCACGGTGAGGGGCAGTGAGTGCTATGCCGTACGCCGCCTTTTTTTTTTTTTTTTTTTTTTTCAGCCGAAGCGCGTTGAGCGACCTACTGGACGTCGAAGGACAGGCCGCAGGTGGTGTCCCTGTATGCGGCGCAGACATTCCTGAACGTCGGGAAGATGATCTTGCTGAGCACCGGCTCCACCGTGTTGTTCTTGACCCGCACGTGCGTGAAGAAGACGATGTCGCACGACCTGTCCGGCGGGTAAAGCGGGTGGATGGCGGCTGCCGGCGAGCCCACCGAACACAGCAGCGGAGGAGGCTGAGTCGTCGTCGTCGTCGTCGCCGGAGAGGCTGCCAAAAGGCGCCACTGTTGCATTAATGCGATCGACACTCTCCGGGAACTTCACCCCGCTTTGCGATATGTATGTATGTATGTATGTATGTATGTATGTATGTATGTATGTATGTATGTATGTATGTATGTATGTATGTATGTATGTATGTATGTATGTATGTGTGTATGCATGTATGTATGTATGTATGTATGTATGTATGTATGTATGTATGTATGTATGTATGTATGTATGTATGTATGTATGTATGTAGCCTGATTTCACGCCTCTCTTTAACGAAAAACAAGAATCCCTCGAAGTTCTTCAGTGTTGGGCGGAATTGAACGACAGCCCGACAGTTCAGCGCGAGGTAGCAATTCAAAGCGTTTGCATGCACCAGCGCGCCACGCATCTCAGAGGCCGCGCACGGCCTTCGTGGTGGCGCCGCTGGAAGGCGCAGCTTGCACAGAAGGAAGCGCGACAGAGGAGCTTGATGATTTGAATCTATTTACCACCAAACATTCACCAAGATAATTTTATATACAATCAGGGCAGCACTTGATTTCAGTGAACCAAAAGAACAGGCTGGCTTCAGGAAGGAATATTCTACGATGGATCCTATCCATGTCATCAGTCAGGTAATCGAGAAATCTGCGGAGTACACTCAACCTCTCTATATATATGGCTTTCATATATTATGAAAAGACATTTGATTCAGTAACGATGTCAGCTGTCATAGAGGCATTGCGCAATCAAGGAGTACAGGAGGCATACGTGAATATCTAGGCAAATATCTACAAAGATTCCACAGCAACCTCGATTCTCCACAAGAAAAGTTGAAAGTTACCTATCAAGAAAGGGGTCAGGCAAGGAGACACAATCTCCCCAATGCTATCTCCCCAGTATTCACAAATGCAAGTTAACGCCTGGCGTGAACGTGCTCAAGACGCTCAATGCGTTCTCTCGGCGCGTTCGCTATAGGCGTCATTTAGATCAAGTCAAGCATGAGCTTCAAGGTAAAATGTATTTCTGAATACGGGGGTTAGACTAGGAAGGCAAAGGAGTGAGGATCCACGGCGAATATCTCAGCAACCTCCGGTATGCAGATGACATTGTCCTATTCATTAACAATCGGGACCAATTACAACAAATCATTGCAGACCTTAACCGAGAAAGTTTAAGAGTGGGGTTGAAGATTAATATGCAGAAGACAAACATAATGTTCAATAGCCTGGCAAGAAAAGAAGAATTCAGCATCGCTAGTCAGCCTCTAGATTCTGTAAAGGAGCACGTTTATCTAGGTAAATTACTCACAGGGCACCCTGGCCATAAGAAGGAAATTTACAGAAGAATAAAATTGGGTTGGAGTGCATACGGCAGGCATTGCCGAATCTTGACTGGGAGCTTACCACTGTTGTTGAAAACAAAAGTGTAGAATCATTGCATTCTACCTGTGCTAATATATGGGGCAGAAACTTGGAGGTTAACAAAGAAGCTCGAAAACAAGTTAAGGACCGCACAAAGAGCGATGGAACGAAAAATGTTAGGTCTAACGTTAAGAGAAAGGAAGAGAGTGGTGTGGATCAGCGAGCAAACAGTGATAGCAGATACTTATTTGACATTAAGAGAAATAAATAGAGCTGGGCAGGACATGTAATGCGTAGGATGGATAACTGGTGGACCATTAGGGTTACAGAATAGATACCAAGAGAAGGGAAGCGCAGTCAAGGACGGCAAAAAACTAGGTGGGGTGATGAAGTTAGGAAATTTGCAGATGTAAGTTAGAATCAGGTAGCGCCAGACAGGGGTTAATGGAGATCGCAGGGAGAGCCCTTCGTCCTGCAGTGGACATAAATGTAGGCTGATGATGATGATGAGTACCAAACGAGCGGAGTGACAGTTCCTGCGAGCAGCCACCACGGCGCGCCACTCGCGCTCGCGACGAAAGTGTAGTACGCCGCATAATGTAATTACAAAGTGCAGAAATAATAAATAATTTGACGTAGCATTGCGGCCACGTGTTGTAGTTGCAATATATGATGTAGTTATTTCACAGAGAGCGTCGGGCAAATTAAAAGCAGCACTGTGAGAGGCCTGAAGTAAGATTTGCATGACCGCGGTACTAGTGTAGCTTGCACATAGTTTCCTGCTATGTATAAAACGGAGAATAGACGTCCTGCACTTTCTGCGCAGAGACTTACCGGAGGAAGGTGTCCTCCTGGGAAACGTCATCATTGCCGGCGGCACAGCACTCGTAGGAGCCGTTCTAGGTGTGAGAACTCTTCTAGATGTGGGAATGATGCGGCGCTTCGGAACAGTCTAGAGGAGCAACAAAACATAAGAGCGTATACGAGAAACATTTTGAAAGGAGCATGTTCTTCTCTCTATACAGGCAAGTTGAACGGTTCCAGAGTGGACCAAAGATATGCGAGCGGAACGCGACAAAGAGGCGTGCGACTGAGGCAAGCGACAGAAGAAGCTCACTTGTGACCCATCAAAAACGAGAAGCTGTCAGCTAGCTGAGAAAAAGTGCCAACCGGCCTTGTCGCGTGATCTCTAGACATTCAAAGCACACATTATCTACGCGGCTTAGACGCGATGCAGGAACCACTCGTGATATTAGCAACATTACTGGGCTAGTTGGTTTCAACATATTATGGTGAAGCAGACGCGAAACCACGTGAACCAGCAAATGACCGGGCGCTCTTTCCTGACGCTCTTTCCCGGCCGGTCGTTTCCTCACGTGGTTTCGTGTTTTAGGAGCGAAGCTCCTTATAGCGGCACCCGTTCCGTCCCCGTCGTCGTAGTAGTAGTGTGTAACCAGTCCGAGAAAAATGAGAAAAAAAAATTTACCGCGTATCTGCGTGCTTCGCTGCTAATGTCGTCGAAAGACGATAGTCTTCTGCCGGCCGTACTACATGAGTGCTGGTCTGATCCGCGGCCACCCGTGATACTGTTCTCGTACCATTTCCATCCTGGCATGAAGGTTTGTTTGAACAGATTTCATTTTACCGCATTATTTCATCAAGCGGCCATTTATGTTTTGCCCTGCTTCAGACAGCGCTTCCTTTATGTTGAATCGGCCGCATCTGGCTGGCATTGATAAAATTGAGGAGGCGCTGCGTGAGACATGGACGCCATCTGGCAATACATCGGGAAACATGAGCTTGTGCAGAGGGTTTCCTTCCTCCATGGCAGAGGGCGCTCGTCGGCGCGCAGTCGGGGAACGTCTTTCGTCGGCGCGCATAGCATGGCATTTTCAGCGCAGCTTAAGAAACTAGGGTCTTTAGAGTTACGTATCTATGTATTTTCCATTAAAGGAACACACCTCCTAATACTTACCTGGTGATGTTGCGCCTCAGATATGCGTAATATTTACTTTGTGATCGATAACGTTCACAAGTATGAACAGCCGTACCAGTTTAAGTAGTGTGGGCGGTAAGCAAGTGGTCCAACTTTGGCCGGGTGGCTGAATCGGGTGACAGACAGACAAACCGACAGACAGACAGACCAAATTTTCAGCGTTTAAGTTCCCCAAGAAAGACTATCGTCTTTAAAAATTCCGAAGTTGTGTCCGTAGCGCGGAATCGAACCAGGGACCCCTCGCTTCCGAGCGCGCGGCGTTAGCCCACTACGCCACGAAGCGGACATAGACACACGCACCACGATGGCAATAAATACCCAACATTAACGAAAGGCCGCGTTTCTAGCGCGTTTCTAACGCGTTTGTGCTAGCGCGTTACGGCCCGTGTAAGAAGCTGGTGTAAGACGCTGTGGCCTCTCCGCCTTACCTTCAACGCGTTTCGAACGCGCTGCCCAAAGCGGTGGCAAGTCAAGTTCAAGTCGAGGAGCGTTTATGAATACTGGGGGTATACTCTCTCGGCAGTCATGTGATGGCGTCGGCAAACGCGGTGCACGTTCCGGCATGTGTAAATGGCTGCGTAAGACGCTATGGCCGCTCCCCCTTACTAGAGAGTACTGCATGTTTCTAACGCGTTTGTGCTAGCGTCCCCTTAAGCAGGAGATCCGATGATTCCCTCCGGTGCTTCGCCCACTCATCATCATTCACCCCGTGGATATGCTGTGATTTTTTTCAACTGAAGATTTAAGCACGATCCTCGCTTCTGTTTGGTAGCGTGTCTGAAATGCTTTATTTTATTGTGATAGCAATTATATGGACACTCCAAAGCAGATTTCTGCCTCGGCGTCGCCGTCACCGTGAGGTTCCGTATGACGTCAACGGCGATGAAATCGTCGTTGCGCTCCGGACGCTGCATGTGCAAGTGAAAGGGCGCGAGGAACGCGCGCTTTCATGGGGAGCGAACGCACGTCGGAGAGCAAACGCGCGTTCTGCGCCGTGCTCCCTGAAGGGCTGCAGAATTAAGCGTATCTTTCCTCCTTTCCAGATATAGAGAGCAAACGCAACTTTCTCCGTCGCGCGAAAGGCTGTGGGGGGGACGGGAGGGAGGGAGGGGAGGCGACGTTTAGCTGCGGTACCAAATACGTATCTAAATAAAAACGCCGCGCGCGTTCGGTGCGAACACGGGCAAACCACCGACGGCGTCGGCAACAGTTCTGCGCGTTGCTGGTGCTGCTGCATGTCCAAGTTTATACAGCTGATAAAACTATTATCCTTACTCCGTGTAGCTCTCTACTAATTTGCTATCGCAATTGGTGCTTCGCCTTTCGGGTGAAACTGCGACAACTTTTTTGTCCTACTTCTAAGTGTGGCTTTGTACCTAAGTCTTGCCTGTTTACAGACATGTGCTTATATCATTGTACAAACGATGAGCGGTTTAATAGCCTTTGCAGCACGTGATGAAGGCCTGTCTTTTCAATGATGATAAATGTACAAAGGATAGGTGTCGGCGGCCAATTTGATGCCACTCAATAAGTGAGAAGCAACAGTGTTATAATGACTGTACAGATGATAAAAGAAGAGAGAACGTCAATCGGACCGAAACAATAAGCAAGTTGTAGAAACGTACTCCGAGACATATTCGCACCCTTTGGGGCTGATTTTGTGCCGCAGTGATGATCGACATCTATCACGTGTGCCTTGCTTTTCAATGATGCTGCGTTCCCAGTACTTTCATGGCGCGAGCGGTATGGACGTACGACGGTGGCATATTACTCCTGACAGGAATTATATAAGCGCAGTGTGTTATGTCAAGAAAGTGTAGGAAAGATTGTACAAGATTTTTTTTTTTTTTTTTTGGGGGGGGGGGGGGCTTATCGTCAATGCCAGATAGCGTAGAACTGGGTATGACACAGTCCACCTCAAAATCAACGCAACTAACACATCCCTCTGTACTTGCAGAGCGGTTTGTGAACATCGCCTTTTTTATCTTTTTTAACCAAGCATGCGACACTTTCATTTCGATGGCAATAAAAATACTCTCTACAGCAAATTCTTTCTGTGCGGTCAACACAATGTGCCCCACGTGTCATGTACCAAGTTGTTTATTTAAGAAAAGTGCAGAATTCAACGCGGCCGAAGAAATTTTATTTTAATTATAGCAACCCCAAAGAATCGTCCAGTATTTTGTGTATTTTATAATTAATTAGTTAGCAATGAAGAACTAACCTTCCAATAGTACCTGTTAGATCATCTTGGCAAACTGTCAGTTTCAATATTTTGTACCACACAAGCTGTCTTCCACATTTTAAGTAGAGCCCACAAAATATTAACAAAATACCGAGCTACTACGCGGTACATGCAACGTGGACTACCTGCTAGCCATGTGGCATTGTTTAATATTTCGCGGGATTGTTCCTAGCCGCTAGAAAAAGAGCTGCGCAAGAGATAGGGCTCCAAAACCATTGAAATTTACGTTTTTGAAAGTGCTCCGACGGATATTGGGAAATCAGATACGAGTATAATTAAAAAGGTAAACATCCATTACAAACTAATTTCTTAGGAAGAACACAAAAAACACGGGGCGCTTCTTGAAATTGCTGGTAACAGCATAGAACTAGTTTCATCTACATAGAAGGCGTTATTTCTTTAAAACTTAGTGCACGATAGCTGGGACACCTTGCATAGGTTGAAGCTAATTCCCGCGAAATTTCTAAACGCGAAACGTATATTCCTAAATCTGTCACATGCTGAAGATCATAGCAAAACACTGTAGCAGTTGCTGTAGCTTACAGGGAGTGTAAAGTTCATGACAGCCGGAATGGTAATGGCAGCCGGACTAAAGGAGGCGTTGACCTCCTCAGCGGCGTCAGTATCTGTAAATACAAACATAAATCAATGATAATTCAAAACCCCAACTGTCGTGCAGACATCGTTCGGCTTCATCGTATAGACGTTTTCACGAGGGCGCTTCCGACGGTCTGGCGTGGAGAGTATGTGTCAGTGTTGCCTGTTCGGTCTGGACTGTGAGCTTGCCTTGCGCTTGCATTGCGGAGTGGTAGCTTTCCTTCGATGTTTCCGTTTATTTTTGTCACGAATTACTTACGCTCGTAAATAATGGCATATATACTCATCAAAAGGCTACAGGCCAGCACTGTGCAGTTTATGGGTGCACAAACAACCAGCGGAAAATAACGATTTTGGGGACTAAGTGTGTCCACAACACAGCACTCCGCGAGACCACTGCCGATGTGATATGTTCACGTTTCGCCGGTTTCCTGCATCACCTGAGGACTTGGCATTTCAATCTAATGTGAACCAATGCACACATAAGTAAAATAACGCATTTTGGTAAACCTTTTTCGGCACATTTCCCAATAGGTTGCGAGAATTGTCAGCTCTTCGATGCAATATTTTCTCGTATGTAGTGGCAGAGGCTACATTTGTTATTCTTTCAAACACGACTTCATTCCACTGCCTAATACGGGGGCCACACGGCGCACGTTTGATCGTGATAGAGGCCGATATGGGTCGAATTTCTTGGTCGCGATTGGCTTCTTTGCTCAATCTGCGGAAGGGAGCCAATCGCGGTCGAACATTCTGATCCAGATCGGTCTCGATCGCTATCAAAATGGCCGTGTGACACCGGTATAACACAAATTGAAGCACTCTGCGAGATAACTAGTCGGTAAATACACTTCACAACGATCTGGAAAAATCGTGTCCTATGGAAGATGTATGCAGACCCTGTGTCCACCAAAACATTGTCTCTGCGTTCACACGCACCCTGCGCGGCCCTGCCCATAAAGTTAATAACTTCAACAGTGTGGTGCTGCATCGAGCTCACCCATCTTTGAGCGTTGTCTATGTGCTTGGGCAGCAAGAGAATGCAAAAACGAACGTGTCAACCTCATCAGTGCGGCCTAGCGCCAGTGCTAGAGTTCGCGAACCGTAATGCGTTAACTGTGCATGGCGTAGAAACACGCTAAATGAGCCCGCGCAAGTTAGAACGTAAAAAATGGTATTCGCATGGGTACGCGCGGACAATAGCATCATACTTTCAAGAATAACAGCAACGAAAAAAATGAATTATTCGCACAGTCAATCAAGTGAAATACTTACGTGCGTGCAGTGACCGCTTCGCTGACCACTAAGCGCTTTTCACTCACGGTCAGTAGTGGTTTGCAGTCATACGCATATGTATTTATTCGACAATTGTCAAGACTCGACATTACTTTATTATGAACATTGCACAGAAACTAGAGAAAGAGCAGAGATGGCCCTAACGCTGCAATATTATTGGCTTATTTCGCTTCAGAGATAGCGCACATGATTAATTCTTTCCGTACGCGATATCTTCAATACAAACTTCGCGCACGATCTACGTTAAGGTTCACCGTGAGCGAAGCTTGTTCCAAATTCAGACATTCGAAAGAAAAGCCATTCCAGGTAAACAAACGTAAAAAATAGGTAAACAAATATATCTTTATGACAAGTCATGTTATAATCCCTATTGGGATTGACAGTATGTATAAATAAATAACTACTAAATACTAAAAATAAAAATCTAGCACCTGGGCTGTATCAGTTGCGCTGACATCTGTGATCACTGTCGCGCGTCGGTTCGCTGCAGGTACCGCGCTGCTCGATCGCCACGCTTATGCTTTGACATTTGGTTATAAGCACACTGCACCGCACCAGATCCAATAAATTTTGCATGATTGAGCTGTTCAGGTTGCGTCGAAGCGTATGGAGTAACCACCGCATATCTACCAACCACTGACACGCGTCGTCGGGCCGCCGGCGCCTGGTTCTAAGCATTGCCCGACAGCTACGTACGCGCCTGCTTTCGCTAAATGAGGCAACCCTCAACTGCGAAACCTAATGGTGATCAGATTCAATCGACGATACGGTCACATGTGTCCAGAAATAACAATGAAATATACCGCTGATTAGCACGCCAGGTCTCGACGAAGCAGACGCGGCTGCCGCCGCTACCGACGACGAAACACCACATCCACTGGCTGGGCTTGCTGTTGCCATGGCACACCACACTGAGCGCTCACGCGAGCACGTGAAACATGTAACAAGTCAAGCCGCACAAGACAAGCGAAACGGAAGAAAACAATCGAAATAATGCGCGGCGAAGATCACACAACCGAAGTGCGGCCGGCCTGCTCTCGCAAGGCGCACAGTCCAAAATGGTGGCATAACATGTTCTGACGCTAGACGTCGCCCGCGTCGGCAAATGGCGCTGCTCAAACGTCGGTTTGTGAAAAGGTCTATAAGAACCATTGGGAAAAATTGTAGCGACGTCTAGCGCGAGAATCAGGAACCTCACCCGAGGCCAGGGGGTTGGAAAACCAATGCTCGGGCGGTAAGTTGGCCCGTGGACTCGAGATCGCTGCGGTGCACCTTTGCTGTACGCTGCGGCGATCTCGGAGGTCATTGTGAGTCAAGCCACACCGAGACATCTGGCCCGTTTAGCGTCTTCTGAACGTGTTCGCTCGCGTCTGTTGCGCGACTTCGGTCGACGTTGACGGAAAGAAGTGCGCTAGCTCTAAACAAGTGTGCGACAGTAAAATATTATGGGCCTGTAATAACAAAAAAAAACTATTTCGCTAGAATTGGTCTTAAGAGAAAATTTCGGCCACACGTGATGCTGGACATATCACTGGCCAAGACGGCCGCCTAAGGAAAAGATCACTTGCTTACGAAAGAATTAGTGAACTCGGCCCCTGGTCTAATGTGTCCCTTGGGACTGATGGTGGTCAGCACCTGAGGACACTGTTACGCAAAAATCGTCTTCATGCTCGACAACGAATATATTCAACACATTGGTGCTCATGCTCTTATCAGCGCAATCTAAAAGTTAAGAAGGGCTTTCACACAGGTTGAGTGACACTGACCTTGGGGTTCAAAGGCGACTAGCAGAACAACGATGAGGCCGAAGATGAGGCAGATGACGAGGAAGACGCACACGAAGGCCCAGACCCTGGCGCTTTCGCTGTCTCCGCTGATTGGGTAAAGCGGGGATGACAGTTTAGTAGAATACGTTGCCGGGCCTGCTAGTAAGCCTTGTTCACAGAAGCAACGTTATTCTTTGCTCACGAAAGTGATGATTAGGGAATTACAATTTCACGCTGAATAAAAAAAAAAAACAGGAAGCGGAGCGCTAGCATCGCTATAGTTGGCTGGCCACAAGCAATTGTTTAATGTCGGGCTGTAGTTCAAGGTGGCCGTAGCGGCATACTGTATCTCCTCGCTATTGGTTTTCTTGTTAGATGCGCGACTTCCTTACTCTTGAGTGAGACAGTCTGCTCACTCTGACACAGCCCAAACATTCACGTGATGCAAGACACCTTGACGATTCTCTTGCGTGATAATTTCTTTGGGCGCATCATCGATTTTTCAGGCGCACTGTAAGTGCGGCCTCCTACAACAGACTTTGTACTATTCTGATCGCAAGAGGCTTTCAGCTGCTTAAACGCTGTTGTTCAGTAAGGTTTCGCCACCATTGCCCTCATCGGGTATTGTTGCAGTATTTAGAAATGACTGTTTAGAAATATCTTTTCGGTGCACCCGATCGGTAAGAAAGTGATGCAAGCTCAACACGTACCTACTCCACTTAAACACAAAATCTAGAAAAAGTGTGTAATTGTTGTCAGAAAAAGACAAGAAATTGTGCAGATTCCACGCACGGTGGGAAACAATGTACTTCGAAGCATTTTGCGGGCACCTGGCAATATAGCATTGTTTGGGGTTCCGCAAAGCGATTCCATGTGGAATAACGTGTTTGTGTAAATCGGGTACTTCTGTATGTGGGACACGAGTGTACATGCCTATGACGAAAGCAGCACGATTACGACCACGGTGAAGATGATCGTATGGCGGCCACCGCATAATTTCTACGCCGGGTGTTCGACGTGATCATACGACGTGGAAGTTGGTTTCTACATAGGTGCCGTGGCCTAGCGTAGTCGAGAGGAGCACGGCTTGTGGCGTCATCAGCTGCTAAGTGTCCCCAGTGAAGAAATGTTACAGTATGATTAACTTGGGCGATCACGCAGTGCGTTCAACGTCGCACAATTTCTGCGTACCGTGCTACGATAAAATTACTCAGGAAAGTAGGCCGGTCCCGGTGAATAGCGAAAACTAACACGGTGCCTCAGAGCGCGATCTGCCACTAGGAAAACAAAGAAGAGGCACGGGGCGCACGCGCCGAGCGTTTCCAAGCGCTGGCTGGCTTTGGAATGAAAGTAGTATGCGTGCAGTCGTGGCCTGAGCATTGACAGTTGTCTCCCTTGCCACGCGCCTGCCATTTCTTCTGCGCGTGATCTTTGATCTGGCCAGTGATCATCATTGTAGCATTACTTGTCTAAACGAACGCCGAGGTACTCCTTCGGCAGAGTTGACCAAGGCAAACGAGAAAAGTGCTCAGGCTTCGCAACCCATTTGTCATGCCACAAACCCGCGCTCTTCTCCCATTAGCAGGCGTTACGCACTAGTATTCAAAGACTGCATCGAGGGTTTGCTGGGTTTTTTTTTTTGTCGTTTTTTTTTTTATTTGGCCTTCACCACTTAAGAGAACTACTCGGACAAACCTGTTTCTCCCCGTTGAACAAGGTGGCCTTGGAATGGCCCGTTTATTTATAAGACAAACTATGTCACATTTATTTTCATTTCTGTGATGAAAAACATGGAGTTTTACATGCAGTATTTCTAATGGGCTTACGTATATTACTTCCTGGTCCATTGCTCTCCTCTTGCGAAGATGTATACGCGAGGTGTTGCTTTCTTGTTGTATGTTGCAACTTAGATCTTTCTTGGAACAGTTGTCCAATGCGTCAAAACTGCTTTACGATGATCTTCTTGATTTTGTTATACTCGATACACCACAGTACCATCTAACACATTCCAGGGGCTCAGGGGAAAATATATTCAAGAGAGGTAAAAAGAAGACCGTTGCTGATGCTGTGAAGAGTTTATATTTTTAATCTACACTCACATTATCTGTTAAAACGTTGCTCAAGCAAAAAGGAATTTTTCCTCCTGGATGACTGACTGAAAAAACCGGAAACCATTGAACATGTTTGTCTATGTTGCTGGCCGGCAGTTCTTCATCGGGAGGTGCTTAAGCTAACTATTTAAAATATTTGCCATTGGTCGAGCACTGTATACGATTCTTGCCGCTTCATAACACAGACGATATAATAATGCTTCTGTGCCTACAGAGTTTGTGGAAATCCCGCATTCAAATTCGTGGCCTAATGGTTAGAGCACCGGGCTGCTAGTATCGACGGCAGAGTTTTATTTTATTTATTTATTTATTTATTTATTTATTTATTTATTTATTTATTTATTTATTTATTTATTCATACATAATTTTGGATGACAAAAAGTTGCAACATATAACATCACAAAGACATAGCTAAAAAAATTAAAAGTAACTGCACACAGAGAAAAACATTGCATTTACTACAATGAAATGCATCATTATACAACTTTGCCACAGGAAGAAAAATCAGGATCGGTTCCTCAGTGCATTTATAAATAAATCAACTGTTCCACATCCTACAACATCATCTGGTAAACAATTCCATTCACGGGTTGTTCTTGTAAAAAAAGAATTTTTGAGCGTATCAGTGCGATTTATAAAATCTATGACTTTCTGAGAGTGACAAAAGCGCACTGCACTTTCAGATGCTGGTTTTATATATAATGTCTTGTCAAATCCAATCTTTCCATGAAAAACCAAATACAAGAATTTCAACCTTTCCGTATTTCTTCTTCTTTGTAGTTGTTCAAGTTCCGCAAGAGGAGTGAGGGTGACGTACGTCTGCCAGCTATAACTATTAAAGACAAATCGGATAGATTTTCTTTGAGCCTTTTGTAGTTTTTTTATACGTTGAAAGCAGTAAAGGGATCCCATACTACAGCTACGTATTCTAACGAAGGTCTAATAAATGTATAGTATGCTAGAAGTTTTATGTCCAGCGTGGCATTTCCAAGCCGCCTCCTTAGTTTTTCATGACCCTTTTTTTGATTCCACCATCGCTCATTATTATGTTCTTTTTATTAAAGCGAGGCGAGAAAAAACATACCTACCTTACCTACCTACCTAACTTACTTACCTACCTACCTACCCTACCCTTACCCCACCCTACCCTACCTACCTACCGAGCTACCGACCTACCTACCTCCCTGCCCTGCCCTAACCTGCCCTGCCTGCCTGCCTCAAAGTGCCAAGAATGAGGCAAGGAATGCCTTGCGTTAAAACTTCTTTTTTTTATTCGAATCTGGCAGCTGCAGTCAGTTCTCGCAGGCAAATATAACACCAGTAGACCGTATCAGTCGAGCGCACGTCGCAGTTGCTCCCTGCCTGCGGCATTCCGCATTCCGTGGCTGCTTGACTACAGGAAGGCTTGTTCACTTGAGGTTTGGGCACCACCTCTTCAAACGGCGTCTATCTGCTATGTTATATTCGGACTCTAAACGTCAGCAATGATTGAAATCAGTGGTGAAACTACAAACGTTGAAAGCATTAGTGAACGCACACTTCGTACGGTAATTTAGCTGAGCCGTGTTTATGAATGACGACAGAAACAACTGTTCTCTCTCTCTCCGCCTTGCGTTGTCGTACAACGCTACCGTTTGTGCGCTGTATGACGTCAATGAATTAAACTGCCGGTGTCTACTTACGCTGGTTTGCCTGAAAATAAAAGCAAAAGCTAAGCATTTCGCAAAGTTAACGCAAGACACTGTATATATATGGCCGCCGTACAACGTAGGGAGCAAGCGCCCGACTCCGGCGCCAAGCTTGTTAAAAGACACGTTATCGCTCCACACCGCTGTTTAGCCATACTAGGTGCTCTATCATTTTAAGAGTGTGACTTTTCGTAAGTCAAATTATCTGCACCTAAAAAGCACCTAACTGGTCATATTCACGGTGCAATCATATTCAGTTTTCTTCCAGGTAAAGTATCTAGCATGATCGGCTGGGCCTAAGAAAAATTTATTCAGATAGTTTATGGAAATTTTATAAATGTAGACGTTTTGCTAGGAAGTTTACCCACACAGCAATTGTAGACAGCGTTAGACGTGACAGCCTTAACTTTTTGTCGACAACTGCGCATAAACTCTGAAATTTCGTTTACGTACATGGTGTCTAAGCTGTAAATAAGAATCTCATGAAATAATATTGACAATTTTTTATATCCAATATAGCGCCCAATACATGGAATTGGCGCATACACTGAAGCCTACATGTTCAATCAAACATTCGCGATATGTGAAGTAATGTCTGCTGGACTGCAATGTCGTATTTTCTACACTTGGCCCTGAAGTGGCGAATTAAACAGTGATTAGATAATTTATCGTTAATGAGTAGCCTAAATATTGATATCTCTAGTGCACGGCTGCCTTGAAAAATAATAAAGGAAAAGAAAGAATGCTTTGCTCTACGTGTAACACATACGGCTGCTGTATGTGTCATACATAAGTTGTCTAGCGCTTGCTTACTTTCAGACAAATCCGTGATCTGTGTGATGCCTGGAATCGTAACAGAGGAAGAAGATCATGAGAGGACAAGAAGGAAAAATGCTACTATAGAAGGAAATATAAGCTGGTTTATTTGTCATGAAACCAACTATTCACACTGTGTTGGTGGGATCGTTATTTTGTTTAATATGGTAACTCTTGAAAGTCTAGGTTCTGTGTACAGCGTTCCACCCAAGCTTTAACCGTAGCTCCCAGTACTCGTATTCATTCCAATGTGGATTCCACATGCTTAATTTTTTTCAACAATTGCAGACATATGGACTTGAGCTGTGACTTGAGCAGCACGAATAAGACGAAGAATTAACAGAGTGCTCCGATCAAATAAACCGTTAAGAACTAACCCAAATGTCGACCAATCAAAACTTCATATTGAAGAATTTGACTTGGAATCAGTCCGTTTCGGTAGGATTCTGTTTCCTTTTGGTATCCTACCGGAATTGACTGCAATCGCACAGGATGCCTTTATTTGCATTGCAGAGAAGAGTGAGTTTATTCTAAGTGTTCCAGAAAAATAACCTTTCAAAGGCTACTTTTCACGTAGACGTGCAATAAATTCCTCCAGAGGAAGGTTTAGCTCAGACTCTTCACGTGTATTGACCGAAAATCGATTCTTTAAGCAAATGCAGAAGCGATTTGAATAAAGTATGTTTTCTAAACAACGCGACCGTTTCAAGCAAAACCTCCGCCATAACATTAAAAACTTCATTCTAGAGTTGCAAAAAGTTGTCAAGCCAACTAAAAAAATCTTCCTCGATTCGTAAAGTGGTACGTGTGACTGGCCGCAAGAAGTAAACATGTGCACGACTCTGTCATAACAAAAAAAGAACGAAAAAGTAATGCTCTAAGAGAGGTGTGTTAAGCACTAATTCAACTGCGCGTTACCTACAATAACTCCTGTTCTCGAAATTGTGCCATTTAATCAGCACTCCCAGAAATAAAGCGGACCAACAACTCCGTAATATAAAGCCGTCGAAGGTGTTGGCGTCGCCGCATGAGTATATTTAGCAAAAGAAGTTCTTCACATGATCTCGTGTGAGTGGATTGAATATTTTGCATTGAAGTACCCGTACATTTAGAAATCTGATGTTTTATCTTCTTATTCGGCGTTTCCTATGCGCTCAAAACTGCGCCACTCGGCCATCGCGAAGCGATGCGCGCGTTGCTGCGCCCATCATTGCCCTAAGCTCTTTTATGAGCAAGACCTTCGAGATTGGTATATCGCGACATTGAATCACTGAGGCCACATTACTAACACAGTGGAAATGGGTTTACGCCAACAGGTGCCGCCACTGCTTCATCAGTCGTAAGTTTTTTCAGGCGGTTTTATCCGTGGGCGGAGGAAAAAGACTATCAGGGAGCATGACGTCAGACAGCTAGCCTCAGCTAGCCAACCTCCTCTGATACCACCCTTTCCTTCTTTCGAGGCCTATCTGCGCGTCGGCTCATGGAAAGATAGCCCTCCAAGGTTGCCGGAATTTTCAAGGCATTCTTCGGTTTGTGGTAGCTTGTAGTGACGCATTCGTCACGGTCGACTCTAGCCAGGTCGTCCTTAAAGTACCTATATAATAACAGTACCGCCATCTACTCTTTCCTCCGCCACGTCCTCTCCTAAAGCGCTTGTTTTTTTCTTTACTTTTTGGTTGCGAAAGCAATTCGACGGTGGCGCACCTAGAAAGTCCACGTTGAAGCTTTCAGGCCGGGCGCGCGCCGCCGCCGCCGCCGCCGACGACGACTGCGGCTACGCAGAGGACTTTCAACATGGCTCTGAGGCGGAAAAAAAATATATATATATATATATAAAGAAGTGAAAGCGCGCGCTATCATCGTCCAATCGGAGATACAGAAGAGAGAGAAGCGGCGTTGATCAAAGGATGGCGGTACTTTTCTCATATAGGGACTTTAGTCGTCCTACGTTCTGCGCTCCCCCTACTATCGGCGCGACCTGCGGGAAGAAACAGCGTTTTCTTATCGAATGGCAACAGTTGTAATTGCCATAATTTTTATAACTAGGCCTTAAAAGTGCTACGTGATGCTCCCTCTTACTCTCTCGTTCCTCCGTAGCAGAATCAGTCGTTTGGCACTTTCTACTATTAGGTCCTAACAGAGCCATTCCTTTATCGTGACGTCCAAGGAATCCGGCGTACAGGCGCCATGAACATCGATGCATCGTAAAAATATCGACGAGAAGGGGGAACTCAAAATCGGCAAACGAAAGAATAGGCGGTCATTAAAACCACGTTGTGGGCTGTCAGCTGCGTATACCGAAATAACGTTGCCTCAGCCTTCTATGTCAGCATTGTGTAGAGACTATAGATACCCCATTTCCTACATGGCAGGCAACGACACAAAAGTTAAGAGGACTTCTCAAAGCTCGCATTCACGCCCAAAGACAGCGCGTCCCAGATCACGGGGAGATATAGTTATACGTCATGTAATTCGATGTAACACGAACTTTCATGCTTCTATGTCGCAAAATATATGACGTTGCATGACATTGTTATACGGCTGTTCAAAGAAAAGTATATGCACCACAAAACGTTTGTTTTACTTACTCGAGGGGTCACTGAGATAGTATTGCTCCGGCGGGTATTCAGGCGCGTAACTGTAGCCGTAGTAGTTATCTTGCGTCGCAGGATCCACTGGAAGTAGCGTGGAAGCATCATTTTCTTGTTAGAACGAATGTTTTACATAGTAATGCAGTTCCCGCGCGACAAAACAGACAACGTAGCGACTGAGCTAAGAAACACTGAAGTTAGCATGGATGTGTTGTTAACGTACGACATATTGTTTGGAAAAGGCTTTTGATTGGCCACACTGTAATTCTTGAAAAATTAGAGCAAGAGAGTACACTCTCTGAAAGTTTGCGCCCTTTGGGGCTTATCTTGTCCCACCGCAATAAGCGTCATCTGCCTTGCTTGCGATTCCTTTCTTGAAAACTCAGCGCTCGCTACTTTCCTGTCCAGAATGCAAGGTCACGTTGATAACGCGCGAGCCACTCGTGACCTGGAAGTACCGGGAACGCAGCGTTGAAGAAAGGATATGCGGGCAAGACAGATGGCTATAGTGTTGTGGCACAAGATAAGCCCCAAAGTGCGCAAATATTTTTAAGAATGTAGCAACAATAAATTCAACAAGGTGCAAGATTTCATTTTCGTAGATTTTGTTTTCGCAACTTTATCACTGTCCGCCATGTGACATGCATATGTTGACGTGCTACATAGGATTTACTGATTGATGTTTATGATGCGAAGTCATATCTGAGGTCACAGAGCTTCATGACACACGTTTTGATGGTATGTGTTAGTTGAAAGGGCACACGACATTCTGAAATGCCTATAGAGTTTTGTCGTTTGAAATGAAAGGAGTGCAGGGCTGCATATAAGACCTAAAATTCATGGTTACATGTGGCCAATGAACGAAGGCTTCACAGAAGTGCGTATTATATAAGTAAAACCAGCGGAAAATATATCTATTACATATGAAGTTGAGAGCTATTACTACCGGCTGTTTCATCTGACTTTTCTGAAGCATTGAAAAAAGCAGAAACATGACACAGGGATGCAAAAAGACTCACTACTGCTCATTGTCGTCTTGGGCACTTAAGAGTATTTCTAACAGTGAGCCTAATTAACAAAAGCCAATTAACTAACTTGTTAAATATCAATTTTAACGCCGTACCTTCAATGGATAAGTGGCCGAGCGGTTTGAAGAAAGTGTTTTTCCGAGCTTGAAAGAAGCCCAAAAATACATGTAAAGTGCCTGGTGTGGCCAATCGTACGGCAATTTTGCATGTATTTGCGCGCTTCTTTCACGTCCGGAAAAACACTTTTGTGTGCAGGTATTGAGCAACATAAACCTAAATCGGGAGTACTTCATGTTGCTCTACAATTTTCTCATTCGACCTCTTTTCATCTAATTATAATATTTGAGAAGCTGAATAAATAATTTGCAATAATTATGTAATTAGGCGGAAGTGCAAAACGCAATCTGAGTATCTCCAAGCGACGGCAAACAACATTACTTTGGTTTTGTCCAGCTACGTGGCATTTGCATATATTTAAATCTTGGTGCAGGATAGTCAGGACACCCTGTATATAATATTGTGAGTATATTTAAAGCGTTTATTTAACGTGCCGATTCAATGAAGCACATAGAAAAATATTTATATATTGGAAATCTTTTTTCAAACGTAACTCAGGAAGTAAAGGGTTAGATATATGTGAACTCAAAGCAAATAAGTCTAGCTGCAACACAGAACATTGGTTGCGTTGCTTCATTGACTACCTCAGGCACTACAGCAATATATTTTATGGTTTCACGGCTATACTTACCTCAAAAGTGTACACAATGCCTGCACCTTTGGTATAACACAACACTAATAATGTACAACTAATACTTACCTCAAAAGTGTACACAATGCCTGCACCTTTGGTATAACACAACACTAATAATGTACAAGTAAACGAAATGAAAATGAACTGGTAATCCTAAAAAAAAACATGTTCTTGGGGTGGGTAAGAACACGTTTAATTACCCACTCCTAAGAACATGTTCAGTTACCCACTCGTCCCGCTTGCTTTGTTAATTAAACCTAAAGAAACCAAGGTGAATGTACAGTAATTCCCAATCAGGTAGCCTCAGGCTCATGTGGCTCATGAAACATTATGCTGTGCCAAGAGTCTTAGTGAAACAAGGGTGGTGACCGTCATGTGCAGTGCCTCGGGGAAATGCACGCAGCAGTACCATAATACGTGCTTTTCTGTTTTCGCTCATGCCACATCAACCGATTAATCAAGATGACATCCTTCGTCGAGAAGAGTTACAATCGCCACGCACTACTGGTAATGAAATGGCCTCCAGCGCTTGTCGAGGGGGAGCCGCAGGGCTACAGTTGGCCTGGCAAGAGGGGCCGATACCCTTCTTAAGAAATCGACACGGGGGAAAGCGCCCCCCCCCCCCCCCCCCCCCCCCCCCACAGACACCTAACGGCTCCCCACTAACTTTAAGCACTGATCTCCCGTGAAATCAATAAACTGTTTGCGGTACCTTTGCAAAACTGTCATAGTTCAGCGGTCAAATTCATGCAGCTTTGCGTTCGTAAGTAATCTTTGTCAATAGTCAGCCTCCTGCACTTACAATAACATATCCTGCATTGGGATTGGTTGCAATTTCCTCTTACGAAGAATGCTAGTAAGATAGTTTTGAGAATGCGGGCCCAGAGTAGTATAGTGTAGTTTTGGCCACCTTAGACATCCAAATAATACAGCTTACACAACCGTGGCATCGTTTCTTATTTCCCCAATTATCACAGTTAAAAACTACGCTACAGATACCACTGCTTTTGTTTTCTACAGCGAAGCTGTTTCTACGGACCCTGTGCCGTCGTCGTCAGACTCAGCTAAAAGGGGGCCACGTGACCTAGCGGGAGAGGGGAGGAAAAGAAGAGCTGAACAGGGGGAAAGGGGTTGGAGTGACCTCTTTCCCCATGTGAAATGCCGTGAGAGGGTGCAGATGAAAAGGAGAACAAGGAGAACGGGGAGGGGGGTTGGCGTAAGTCGCGCAATCCAATACACGCGTTGGAGGGGAGATCAAGCGTCAGGCGCGCCAGCCAATCGCGGTGTAGGAAAAAAGTAGTTCAACGGAGGAGTGGTGTGTGAGAGAAGTTCGCGTTAGCGTTGGTTGTATATAAGCAGCTTTGGTCAATGACACTTGCCTGGAAACGTCGTAGAAAAGGCGTGAGGAACGCGCTAGGAATGCCGTCACCCGTGGGCGCCGACGCGTCCCATGTCCCTCGCAAGTAGCGCCGTTCGGGCCAGCCAAGCGGCCGCGAATGCAACTACGGTCCGGACGCTCGCTCCCATTGCTGCCAGCCTGCCGCGGCAGGCCGTACCTTTCTTTAAAGCATGGTCACCACGCGAAGCACGCAAAAGCGAAAATGAGGTGAAAGAATGGTGAAACAAAATATTTACAATATAGACTGCTTGCGAAGTTTGACTTGCCTGGTGTAACACTCCGTGTTGAAACTTTGGGTAACAGCGCAAACAGACGACCACAAGAAGGGAGACAGGTACACACAAGCGCTGACTAACAACGCATGTGTGTACGGGGGCCCCGGGTTCCCACTGACCTTAAGCACTGATCTCTCGTGGAATCCTTAGACGGTTTGCGGTGACTTTGCAAAAGGGCTATGTTCATCGTTCGAATTCATGCAGCTTTGCGTTCGTACCATATCTTTGTCATTAGTCGGCCTCCTGCACTTACATTAATATATCCAGCATTGGGATTGGATGCAATTTGCTCTTACGAAGAATACTAGCAAGATAGTTTTGAGAATGCGGGCCCAGAGTAGTATACAAGGTATCAGTTTTGGCCACCTTAGATATCCCAATAAATACAGATTACCGAACCGTGGCATAGTTTCTTATTTCCCAATTGCCACAGTTAAAAAGTACGCTATAGATACCATTGCTTTTGTTTTTACAGCGAAGCAGTTTCTACGGACCATGTGCCGTCGTTGTCAGCGCTTGCGTGCACCTGTCTGCCTTCTTGTGGTCGTATATTTGCACTGTTACCCAATGTTTCAAGATGTACCAACTCGCACAAAAAGAAGTATTTATGAACACTCCGTGTAACTAACACAGCTTCCCTGTTCGACCATCTTCACGGAGTGGAAGGGCCGATGGCATAATTTTTCAATTTCTGGGGCTAGATTCCCAAAGCTTTTCTTTCGTAAGTTCGCTTTGCCATTTACTGGTTGCCTCCGCTAATGATGTGACGGACATTAGGATCGGCTAAAATTCTTTCTTACTAAATATTCTAGCGTAAGAAGCTTTTGTGAATTTGGGCCTGATTTCTGTGTAATGAATTTACCGCGTATATAGATGAAATTTCTGACAAACTTAAAAAAAAAATCACCGCCACTTGCACTCCGTGAAGATGGTCGAACAGCGAAGCTGTGAGAATGCTGATCTCACAGTATTCTCACAGGGGAAAACGGGTCACTCCAACCCCTTTCTCCTTCTTGAGCGCTTGTTTTCCTCTACTTTCCTGCTAGGTCAAGTGGCTCTATTTAGCAAAGTCTGACAACGATGGCGCAGGGCCTGCATAAATATATCTTAACTGTAAAAATTGCTTTACGTTGGAATTTCGAGCCTGCCGTGACAAATTTTAGCCGGCCCTAACGCTAGTCATATTAGCGAAGATGATTGGCTGATGGCATAGAATACTTACGAATGAACACCATGGTGATATTGGCCTCTGCTCCTTACAATCTTTAGATCATAACTTTTCATTTTCAGAAAACAATCCTAATTAAGTTTATTGCATACCAGTTCCGATGTAAAGTTTTGCCAGCTGTCGGTAAATCAGCACTTCCAATGCTTTGCCAGCACATTGTCCTGCATTCCCATTGACATATCCTCTAAAAGTCAGTCAGACGAGCGGCCCCACAATCCAGTGCATTGGTATCCTGCTTTAGTTAAACTGCGCCTTCGTTTGATTCTGCGAATGACTAAATTATCGAAGCTTCGCCCCCTTACGGGATCTTTCGAACGGTATGAATTTCAGCCCCTTTATTCTACCCGCAACGTAACGGGATGACCTTGTAGCCTCGCTGTCTCGCTGTAAGTGCGTACCGTTATGCTGGGTCACGTCAGAACGCGTAACGATTATGTCGACGTGGGCGAATGGTTTCCACAATTACTAAACAGTGGATGGTGCCTTTTCTGTAATTTAGCTAATCAGGGGCTGGGACAGCACCAATTTGACGTTTCCATTAGCGGATATGCGAAATACTGGAAGCAAAATTTTAAACACTATTAAGGTTCCTACACGGGATGGGCGACCTTCCGCTCAGGGCAGCATTGAGCTGAGTGTATAGGCTTGTAAACAGCGAGGATTTGAGGAAGAGCTGAGAAGAGGGATGTGGGGAAGTATTCTGTCCAGTTCGGGCACCACTGTTTGGCAGCAGCTGTACGAGCGACAATACGCTTGGGGGTGCGTGTCTCTTTGATGCTCGTACAGCTCAAGCCAATCAGAGGCGGCTCAAATGAACCAGTTCACTAGGTCCCCTGGTGTCAAGGATAGCGGAACTAGCTCGGGCACTTCAGGGGTGGTATTTTGTAAGAGTCTACCTAGTGGACTGTCCACTTCGGCGGCCGCTGATTCGCTGCTGCTTTATGTGCAAGAAGGTGCCAGCCAGTCTCCTTCCTGCACGTCAAGCAGCAGCGAATCAGCGCCCGCCGGAATGGACAGTCCACTAGGTAGACTCTTACATAATACCGCCCCTGCTTTATTACTACTTCTATGGTCCTCCGTGGGGTCAAACAATATGCGAAGAGAAGTGCCATTGGGGAATTTCACATAAGGAAGGAAGCGCTGACCAGGAGGAGCTGCGGCATTCTGATTGCCTTAGTGAATTATACTGACCCCGTCCGGTAGAGAGAGGCAACGAAATTGACCGGACATTTTAAACGGTAACACACTTGCGCCTGCATCGACGCCTTAATAACGCCCGACGCGTGCAGTAAAGTTTTGTCCATGGCCGTGCGCGCTTCGAAGAAGCCTGTTCGCTGCTATGTTCGAGCACCCTGTCTGGTCAGACGCTGAACAGATGTACCTTAAAACGAGCGGCGAATTTGCTGATGCAAAATCGCAGCATGTTATACCAAAGCGTGTTCCCTACGCCGATTAGGTTGTGTGTTATGGTGCTGCTGAATGCACGCGAATTATCAGCACTGGTTGCCCATTGCGGATGGTACTTCGGTTGCTAAATGCAAAGATATAATCAAATGAGAAATCACGGAAGCACACGAAATTTTCCAACAGGAAAACAAATGTTTCATTAAGGGTTCGCTTTTACTGTCGAGAAACGAGTGTTATTTCCTGTCGCGAATGAAGGGGCACTTGTGGTGAGTTGCCTTCCACAGATTACAATTTTTATACCGAACTTGTCTTGTTGTTTCTAGCTGTTTCCTTGGTTAAAGGTGCATTTATAGCTGCGCTCAGGAAAATAAAGTTCAGTTGTAAGTTCTGCTCTCTGTATGTTCTTTTCTGTCGTCCTTGTGCAATGGGCAGGAAATAAAAAGGTCGCAGTTTCACCTGAAAGGCGAAGCATCAATTGCGATAGCAAATTAGTAGAGAGCTATACGGAGTAAGCATAGTAGTTTTATCAGCTGTATAAACTTGGACATGCAGCAGCACCAGCAACGCGCGGAACGATTGTCGACGCCGTCGGTGGTTTGCCCGCGTTCGCACCGAACGCGCACGGCGTTGCCGGTGCCTCTGGGGGCGGCTCGGAACTTTTCGACGAGATCAGAACGGGACACTCGTCGAGCAGCGTCGGAAGTGTTTACTACTTTCTCGCCTCGCAACGTATTTATGTAATTACCCATTTGGTGCCGCAGCTAAACGTCGCCTTCCCTCCCTCCCTCCCGTCCTCCCACGGTCTTTCGCGCGACGGAAGAAGTCGCGTTTGCTCTACATATATTGTGATTGTACTTGGAACATATTGGATTATACTAATCCATAAGAAGGGAGACGTTAAAGAATTGAAGAATTATAGACCCATTAGCTTGCTTTCAGTATTGTATAAAATATTCGCCAAGATAATTTCCAATAGAATCAGGGCAACACTTGGCTTCAGCCAACCAAGAGAACAGGCTGGCTTCAGGAAGGGATATTCTACGATGGATCATATCCATGTCATCAATCAGGTAATCGAGAAATCTGCGGAGTACAATCAACCTCTCTATATGGCTTTCATAGATTATGAAAACGCGTTTGATTCAGTAGAGATACCAGCAGTCATAGAGGCATTGCGTAATCAAGGAGTACAGGAGCCATACGTGAATATCTTAGCAAATATCTACAAGGATGCAACAGCTAGCTTGGTTCTCCACAAGAAAAGTAGAAAGTTACCTATCAAGAAAGGAGTCAGGCAAGGAGACACAATCTCTCCAATGCTATTCGCTGCATGGTTAGAAGAAGTATTCAAGCTCTTAGACTGGGAAGGCTTAGGAGTGAGGATCAACGGTGATTATCTCAGCAACCTTCGGTTTGCAGATGACATTGTCCTATTCAGCAACAATGGAGATGAATTACAGCAAATGATTGAGGACCTTAATCGAGAAAGTGTAGGAATTGGGTTCAAGATGAATATGCAGAAGACAAAGATAATGTTCAATAGCCTGGCAAGGTAACAAGAATTCGGGATCGCCCGTCAGCCTCTAAAGTCCGTAAAGGAGTACGTTTATCTAGGGCAATTACTCACAGGGGACCCTGATCATGAGAAAGAAATTCACAGAAGAATAAAATTGGGTTGGAGTGCATACGGCAGGCATTCCCGAATCCTGACTGAGAGCTTACCACTGTCGTTGAAAAGAAAAGTGCACAATCATTGCATTCTACCAGTGCTAACATATGGGGCAGAAACTTGGAGGTTAACAAAGAAGCTCGAGAACAAGTTAAGGACCGCACAAAGAGCGATGGAACGAAAAATCTTAGGAGTAACGTTAAGAGACAGGAAGAGAGCGGTGTGTATCAGAGAACAAACGGGATAGCCAATATTCTAGTTGACATTAAGCGGAAGAAATGGAGCTGGGCAGGCCATGTAATCCGTAGGATGGATAACCGTTGGACCATTAGGGTTACAGCATGGATACCAAGAGAAGGAAAGCGCAGTCGAGGTCGGCAGAAAACCAGATGGGGTGATGAAGTTAGGAAATTTGCAGGCGCAAGTTGGAATACGCTAGCGCAAGACAGGGGTAATTGGAGATCTCAGGGAGAGGCCTCCCTCCTGCAGTGGACATAAAATATAGGCTGATGATGATAATGATGATGATGTAAAGGAGGAAAGAGACGATTTATTCTGCAGCCCTTCAGGGAGCACGGCGCAGAACGCGCGTTTGCTCGCCGCCGTGCGTTCGCTCCCCGTGAAAGCTGGCATCCCTCGCGCGCTTTCACTCAAACATTCAGCATACGGCGGGCGGAGACGATTTCATCGCCGTTGGACGTCATACGGAACCTCACGGTGACGTTGACGGCAGAAATACGCTTTGAGTATCCATATAATTGCTATCGCAATAATAAATTAAGCAGCACCCCTTTTAGCGCAACGCTCAACGTTGGTCAACTTCGGTTGCTTCGTTTCACACTGGCATTCGAGATTGTGCCGCCACCATATCTCATTAGCCCACATAATCTCGCTCACACTTACGTGTCGGTTATGCACAAATTCCCATCATTCCGTCCCGAGGGTCGCTCCTACCAAAACCGAATTGACTGAAGCTTAGGACCCGTGATGAATGACGTCGAGAAGCGCAAACGAAATGTTGCGCCATCGGTGCAACACCAAAAACGATGAGAATCTCTTACCCATTTTTCCAGGATTCTCGATGATTCAGTAGCGAAAAGGTGGCTCTGCGGCTTGCGTGGCCAAACTGGAATAGGCACAGCAACGGGAACGTCGGTGTCTTCCTTTTTATTTCCTGGCTCGTGTCACATGCAGGTTTCACGTGGCACGCTGCTTTGCTTGCTGGTGCGTTAAGTAATGGTAATAACCCACTACGGGCCAAATGCCGGAGTTGAGAGAGAAGGGAAAAGATAGAGAGAAAGAAAGATAAAAAGGTATAAAAAATTGAGAAGGAAGAAGTGCAAATTTTACAAATAGTGACAAAGCATAATGCGACTATATAATAACTTGAAGAAAACAAGCAAAGCAAATTTGCAGCTAAAGTAAATATAGAATACAGCGAGACATTTTAGATAGGATTCAATCGTAATTGAGGGAATCAAAATGGTAATATTTTTGGCCCATGGAGGTATTCACAAATAGACATTGCAAACGTTTCTGTGACCGAAACGTAAAACGGAGGCCATGAAGGAAAAGAAGATTACAGGAAATCTACTTATTTACATCTACATCTACTTATTTACTTGACCATCTGGGTCTTGAATAGGTGGTAGCTCAAAAAGAAAGGTTCGATGAATTCAGATTTATTACAATCATGGAATAGACAGGACGGCGCCCGACCAGGGGTTGAGTTCACGAAGTTTTCATTCGTAAATTCTCTGTCATTGGTTGGTCGGTATCGCTAATAATATTTCCAGAACCAGGATTGGCTAGGATTTGCTTTTTATGAATAATTGTAGCTTAAGATCGTTTTATGAATAACGGCCTAGGCCAGTGTGAGGTAAAATTCAGTTATAGAGTAAAGGCGGCACAATTTAGTGCAATAACTTTACAGCTCACGTATGACACGCCATTCGTAACTCCACTAACAAAACTGGTCGTGAAAGTCTGATGTTGGTAAAGAGGCGTTTTGGGGGATCTTGACAGAGTGAGAATTTTCTTAGGAGTGGCGACATAGGTTGATGACATAGAATGATGTTGAACGCGTGTGAAACTAAAAAATAAAGACCTCACGATTCCCTTCTTTTCTTTTCATGATTAATTGCAAGCGCGGAGTCGGTATGTCACGTAATGCGTTGAGCGGATTGCCGCTGGTTTATTGGATGCATAGATTTAAATGGCGGCAGTGAGATTAGGTGCAGCAACGAGGCTAGGAAATTTGTTTTTGACTTAAAACCCTGTGTACCGCGGACATCAGGAGTGAGAATACACCTTTGCGCATGATGGGCATCAAGACATAGGTGGAAAACGTGATTATTATATGAGTTTTTAGCTAACTCTTAAAAGCCTAATTATTGTAGGTTACTGTGTATTCGATGGATTGGAGGCACGTGTGGCAGATAGATATATTGACACGTGAACGTGTTTATCTTTCTTGGTTGAACGCGTTTCACCGTCTAGCAAATGTTATCGCTCAGCGCAGGACGCGCCTGCGCGATAATTTTAATAATCATTTCTCGAATGTTATCGATGGTTCCATCCGCTGTCTGTTGTCGCCGAACGTTGTGTAATCTGATTGCATGTATGCGCGACGCAAATTGTGTGGTACTTTCTGCAAGGCACGTGGGCACCAGTGATTACTCTGGCACCTTCGATGACTGATGTATAAAAGCCGACGCGCTTGACCCACTGATCAGATTTTCCACAACCGCCGACTTTGCTCGCCACTATCGTTGTGCTTTTGAGTGTTACTCGTTTTGTGGGCACAAGTTCACCCAATAAGAAGTTAGTTTTCGTCATTCACAATTTTGCTGCTGTGTTATTGACAGTCCCTACCAGGTGAAAATATTGTGCGGATTACCAGATTATATGTGAATTACCTGAAGGTGCGGACATTGCATCGCACGACAAGTGCCGACAGTTATTTTGCTGTGAAACTCTTAAGTTACTTTAAATATAAAAAAATGTTTTTCTATATAGTCAACTTAATTACTGGGAATGTGTTGCACTCCAGAATCCAAGCCCCTTCCTCCGGGCTGTTCTGAAGGCACGTCCGGTGAACAAGAATTCTGACACTATAAAACCAGTTTGAGCATATTCGTTGCCAAAATATTGTACAAGACTCATTGGTGTAAGGCCCCGGCCACACTAGAGGGAAAAAAAAATCAGCAGCAACACGTAAGACTGCTTACGTATTGCAATGCGTACACATTATAATTGCTTAGGTGAAATGTTTTCGATTTATGTTTTCGACATGCATTAAAGTTCTTTCTGCTGAATCGGTGTATGTGTTTGGGTATACGTTGTCCACAAAGCGGAAACGTTCGGACCATTTTACTGCAGAACAATGAATTTTTTTTGTGTGTTCGCTTGCTTCGTTTTCTGAGGCGTGCTGCCGTGGGTGACCACGTTTCACAGCTGCCGCTGAGGTACACGCTTCGGAGCGCATCGTAGTAGTCACAGCACCGATGAAATCCGAAGTGACGTGCGGGAGCCAGCGAAGTGACGTGTGCATAGACGCACAGACGAGGCGCACCTCATTTCACGGTGTAAGAAGAACAGGTGCTCCGACGATGCCGGGACCGCTGGTGAGAAACGCGTCCCACTAATGGTGGTGTTTCACGTCTGCACCGCTGCCCGGCAGCACACGTTAGGAGGCTGAAAAAGCGGGAAATTCGAACGTGTAATTGTAACTGTACGCAAAGCGCGTCGAAAAGAATTAAAACTAATTTTTTACTATTTCTGCCTTCCACTATAATAATTAAAGTCCCTCAGGCGCTAAAACAGATGATAATTTCTCCCACAGTGCATGACAGCAGACGGCGTGTGTCGATCCTTGAAGCGGTCGCCGACAAGCGGCGCGGGCAGACGATAAGCTCTTAGTTAAGCAATCTTTACATCAATATTGAGCAATCTATCATCGTCGTTCTTGGTAAGCGCTTAAAAAATTCAGACAAGCAGTCCGAATCTCAAGAGAGGGAAGGGAAGTCTGCATCTCCAGCTGCGACGTTGCTTGGTGGAGGCGGATTGTAGGCAAGAAGCGATTCGCACCAAATTGCAACAGCGGGTCTTGCATGTGCGAAGACGGAGTTCCCATGCTCAGTGAAACGAGCCGACTGCATGAGTTCGTAGGATGCTCTCGAACGTGGAGACCAAGTCCTGCGACCAGGAGATCGAGTACGGGTGCGAGAAGCACTTTGACACGGCGTACGTCACAAGTTCATGGACAGCAGTGCATGATAAATTTGTTCTCGTCAGCACATCCAGAAGAGCAAATTTGATAAATATGGCTACGCTAGTGTAAAACTAGGCTACGAGATAGGCCACATGGGTACGTACGTGCCTTCTGCACATCGATTGACATCTTTTTTTTCTTTCTTTTTTGTGTTTACAAGTTGCATTGATCTCTAGTCTCATTTCCGTCGTGAATGTTTAATAACTGTCAGTGCGGCACTGAGAGAAATAATTTACGCTTTGGTTTCGAAAATGCAGCAATGCACCTCAGCAATTAAAAATCCCATTTTAAGATTTAGTAACGTAGATACAGTGACTTAAGGTTTGTCGCAAAAAACAGTCGCAGGCACTGCAAAAAACACATGCTGCAAAGCGCGCTCCCAGCACGGTGGCCAGGGAATGTCTGGCCTCCCGGCGCCCCAGCCGCCCAACCTCCTAAAGTCCCTATATAAGAAAAGTACCCCCATCTACTCTTTCCTTCGTCGTCTCCTCTCCTAAAGCGCGTGCTTTTTTTCTTTATTTTTTGCTTGCGAAAGCAAGTCGACGGTGGCGGCCCTAGAAAGTCCACGTTGAAACTTTCAGGCCGGGAGCGCGCCGCCGCCGCCGCCGGCAACTGCGGCTGCGCAGAGGACTTTCAACATGGCTCTGACGCGGAAAAAAAACAAAATATAAAGAAGTCAAAGCGCGCGCTATCATCGTCCAATCGGAGATACAGGAAAGAGCGAAGCGGCGTTGATAAAAGGATGGCGGGACTTTTCTTATATAGGGATTATTCGTCCAATCAGAGATACAGGAGAGAGCGAAGCGGCGTTGATCAAAGGACGGCGGGACTTTTCTTATATAGGGATGTTAGAACCTCCTAGTTGCTTGCGCCCCTAGCGGTCGCCCAACATTAGTGAGACGCGCCGCGCACTTCTGTCGGAGCACCTGCTCTTCTTACACCGTGGCAGTGACGGAAGCAGTGACGTGACGTGTGCACTGACGCACGCACTAGGCACTTAAGTCAACCCAAACTGTGGAGCTATCGTGGCGTCGGGGAAGCGTGCTCGATTCGCACTCCGGAGGCCCGCGTTGATTGCCACCCACACCGAAATGTACCAAACTTTTTTTGAATTCTATTATTTGGCTTTGTTTACAGAAGCCAGCCTGATAAATTTGACGTCAATCCCAGCACTCTTGACGTCAGTCCGAGAATTTCTGACATACTTGTATACTTCCCGCCGTCGGCCATTTTTGGTATTACCTTTCAGTCACGCCGCCGACGACAACGCCAGATTTTCGAGTAAGGGGCATATAATGCTTTCGCATTAAAACGGGCGGTGCCGGCGTTTCTTTCCGTGCCGGCGTTCTGTCGGTGGCAAAACGAGCGCCGCGGATGCTGCCGTGTGGCAGAGTTTTCGTTTCGCGGGAGGAATTGGTCTTGGACCTATTTTCCACGGCTTTCCGCGGATGAGAACAATGAGAGCAGACCCTTCAGTGATGTGAGCGCGCCAAAAATGGTTGCATGCGGACACACCCGACTGCTCGATTCGCACTCGCGCGAAGTGTCAGCCGGACGACTTGTTTACCACTATCGCCTGCTCGCGTGAGCTGTAGTTCGCACTTGTCTTGGTCGGCTAGATTTGGTCTCATTCGCTTTTCTTTAGAGCGCAACCTTAAGGCGCCCGTTTCAGCTCTCAGGCGCCCGTAAGCTTGGAATAACTGAGCGAACGAGCATAGCGAAGGATGAAAGAGCGAACGCGGAGCGTAGCGGGAGATGAATGACGGAGATAGCGAAGAGAGCGCCAGGAGGAAAGCGGAGGAGGAAGGTGCAGCGGAACTATGAGGCGGAAGGCGGAGGAGGAGGGTTTGGCGAAAGCGTGATAAGAAAAGCGTAGTGCCGCTCATGACGGGCACTCGGGCGACGACCGCAAAGAGGCACCAGAATAGGGGCACCGGAATAGCGCACCTTCGTCTGTTCACCGATGGCATGCGGCGAGCGCGTCCAACGATACCATATATAGAATGAAAGCGCTGCAAGAGCGGAGGTCTACCTTCGGCGGCTGCTGCGAATCGAGCCCACGCGTCACTCACGCGCTTCGCTCCGTTTACAATGTGCCACAAGAGACAGACTGTCCGCGCCAGCGAGTATATTGCATTAGAGAGTATCGTAATCGTCGGTGAACTTTATTGCGATAGCAATTATATGGACAATCTAAGCGCATTTCTGCCATCGCCGTCGCCGTGAGGTTTCCTGTAATGTCCAACGGCGATAAAATCGTCGCCACGCGCCGTACGCTGTGTGTTCGAGTGAAAAGCGCACGAGGGTGAGCCGGCAATCGCGGCTCAATGCAGCGCACGCGAGGGAGGAAGGCCGGAAGCGCGCGGTCTTCTTTCGCGCGCGAGGCACGGGGGCGAGCCGGCGGACAGGGAGAGGCAGAGGGGGGGGGGGGGTTGCGTTCTGCTCCGTGAGCTGCTACTCACAGCGCGGCCGCACGGGCGCCGTATCTTTAAAGCGATCTGCGATGTGGGCGAAGTGCATGCCCGCGCGGGCCTCATCTGGTCACATCGACTGGCTCTGAGCCACTATGGTAGTCATGTGAAATCATGACAATATGTCTCGTGTGGAACACTGCACACGGAGGAAAGTGTGGCGCGACTGCCTCGCTTATCGGGAGATCGCGAGAGGCAGCACGTGGGTGTCGGGCGGGCGGGATTCTCAGCAGCCGCCGTGGACAGACCTCCGCTCATGCAGCGCTTTGTTTCAATATCTGGTATCGGTGGACGCGCTCTCCACATTGCATCGGAGAACAGACGACGGCGCGCTGTTCGGGTGCCATCTCTTAGCGGTCGTCGCCCCAAAGCCCGTCTTGAGCGGCACTAAGCTTTTCTCTCGCTTCAACCAAACCCTCCTCCTCCGTTTTCCGCCTCATAGTTCCACTGTACCTACCTCCCCCGCTTTTTTTCTCGCGCTCTCTTCGCTATCGCCGTATTTCATCCCCCGCTGCGTTCCGCATTCGCTCTTTCACCCTTTGCAATGCCCGTTCACTCGGTTACGCCTATGGATGACGCCGACTCGAAACGCAGGAACGGGCGCCCGAGAGCTGCGCTCTAAAGAATAACGAACGAGACCAAATCAAGCTAACCAAAACAAGTGTGAACGAGAGCTCACGTGAGCAGACGATAGTGCAAAACGAGTCGCCCGCAGGCTGGAGTGCGAATCCAGCGGTCGAGTGGGTCGCATGACACCCGTTTTGCCCGCTCACATCACTATATTAAGGAGGCTTCTGAGTACGCGGCACGCGGCAAGCCGCGGAAAATCGGTCCACGACCCATTCCTCCCGTGGAACGAAAACGCTGCCACGTGGCAGCTTCCGCAGCACGCGTTTTGCCGCCGACAAAACGCCGGCGTGGAATAAAACACCGGCACCGCGCGTTTTTCCTCTAGTGTGGCCAGTGTTTTGCAGCAATGTTTCTTGTACAATATTCTGGGAACGATTATGCTCAAACTGGTTTTATAGTGTTAGGATTTTTGCTCGCTGGACGTGCCTTCAGAACAGCCAGGAGGGAGGGGCTTGAATTCTGGATTGCAGCACATACTCAAGATAATGAAGTTGACTACTTAGAAAATTTTTTTTAAATTAATGTAAAATAGGAGTTTCACAGCTAGATTAGTGTCGGCACTTGTCGTACGAAGCAATGTCCGCATCTTCAGGCAATCCGCCAATAGATGCACAATATCTCTATCTGCCACGCGTGCATCCAATCCATCCAATATACAGTTACCTAAAAGCACTGCATTAGTTGAGTTTTCAAGATTTAGCTAGAAATTCGCAGCACATCATATATTAATCACGTGTTCCACTTATATGGTTTAGTGCCCATAATGCGCAAAGGTGTGTTCTCATTCCTGATGTCCGCGGCTCACAGTGTGTCAATTGTCACAAAAAGTTGTCGCAGTTTCGCCTGAAAGGCGAAGCATCAATTGCGATAGCAAATTTGTAGAGAGCTATACGGAGTAAAGATAGTAGCTTTATCAGCTGTATAAACTTGGATATGCAGCAGCACCGGCAACACGCAGAACTGTTGTCGACGCCGCCAGCGTTTTGCCCGCGTTCGCACAAAATGCGTGCGGCGTTGGTGACTGTTGACGGAGCCTCTGATATAAATAGGCACTTGGTGCCGCAGCTAAACATCCGCTCCCTTCCCTCCCCCTCTCCCCCCCGCCCCCCCGCCACGGCCTTTCGTGCGTCAGAAGGCGCGTTTGATCTACATATATGGTGATTGTAAAGGAGGAAAGAGACGCCAACTTCTGCAGCCCTTAGGGGAGCACGGCACAGAACGCGCGTTTGTTCTCCGCCGTGCGTTCACTCCCCGTGAAAGCGCGCGTCCCTCGCGCCCTTTCACTCGCACATACAGCGTCCGGAGCGATTTCATCGCCGTTGCCGTCATACGGAACCTCACGGGGACGGCGACGCCGACGGCAGAAATCTGCTTTGGAGTGCCCATATAATTGCTATCACAATAAAAAATTCATAGTTTCACTCGAAAGGCAAAGCATCGATTGCGATAGCAAATTAGTAAAGAGCTATACGGAGTAAGGATAGTAGTTTTATCACGTGTATAAACTTGGACATGCAGCAGCATTAGCAACGAGCAGAACTGTTCTCGACGCCGTCGGCATTTTGCCCACGTTCGCACCGAACGCGCGCGGCGTTGGTGACTGTTGCCGGTGCCTTTGGGGACGGATCGGAGGTTTTCGACGAGATCAGAACGGGACACTCGTCGAGCAGCGTCGGAAGTCTTTACCACCTTCTCGCCTCAGAACGTTTTTATATAAATACGCATTTGGTGCCGCAGCTAAACGTCGCCTCCACTCCCTCCCTCCCATCCCCCCACGATCTTTCGCGCAACAGAATAAGTCGCGTTTGCTCTCTATATATGGTGATTGTAAAGGAGGAAAGGTGCGCTAAGTTCTGCAGCCCTTCAGGGAGCACCGCGCAGAACGTGCGTTTGCTCTCCGCCGTGCGTTCGCTCCCCGTGAAAGCGCGCGTCGCTCGTGCGCTTTCACTCGCACATACAACATACGGCGCGCAGCGACGATTTCTACGCCGTTGACGTCATACAGAACCTCACGGCGACGGCGACGCCGATGGCAGAAATCCGCTTTGAGTGTCCATATAGTTGCTATTGCAATAAAAAGAATAGTGATGTCTTTAATCTTTAGTTTCACACACGTTCACCACAATTATATGTCACGAACGTATGTCAAAACAGCTAAGAAAATTCCCACTCTCTCAAGATCCCTAAATACGCAGATTTATCAACATCAGACTTGCTCCATCTGTTTTGTTGGTAGAGTTACGAATGGTGTCTCATACATCTGCTCTAAAGTTATTTCACTAAATTGGGCCGTCTTGCTTCTATATCTGAATTTTTCGTCACACAGACCTGGGCCGAGATTCACAAAAATATCATCATCATCAGCCCATATTTTATGTCCACTGCAGGACGAAGGCCTCTCCCTGTGATCTCGCACACCAGGCGCATCATCCGTCTCCTGCATCTTCCAGTCCTGATGAGCCCTTAGTTCTGCACCGCGGACACGCGCGCGACCGCATGGTCACATTCAGAGAAATCCTCCTCCACTACTGCAGAGAGCGATTACGCTACCCACCAGCACACAAAACACTGAATAAATCACAATCCACCACTTGGCGACTACTTCAGACGCGAACTTTCCCAAACCCCTTGCTATACCACCGAATTTACCCCGATGCATACTCCCCACTCTGCAAAGCCTGCGAGGCCCGCGCTGACCTCGATCACATCATCTGGGCATGCCCGAAAGCTACACCCACCAACACTCACCGCACTAACACTACACACATCATAACTACGGCCGAGCAGTGGGAGACTTTGCTGCTCAGCTTGGACCCAGAAGAGCAGCTCTGGGCCGTCCGGATGGCCGAAGACGCCGCCAGAAAACAAGGGCTGGCCGCCGTCTGAGGAAGGGGAGGCCTGGGGGTTAGTCTCCCAAACCCCGCCGCCCCCAGACCCCATCATGGACAAAATAAAGTTTTATCTCTCTCTCCCTGTGATCTCCAATTACCCCTGTCTTCCGCTAGCGTATTCCAACTTGCGCCTGCAAATTTCCTAACTTCATCATCCCATCAGGTTTCCTGCCGACCTCGACTGCGCTTCCCTTCGCTTGGTATCCGTTCTGTAACCCTAATGGTCCAACGGTTATCCATCCTACGCATTACATGGCCTGCCCAGCTCCATTCCTTCCGCTTACTGTCAACTACAATATCGGCTATCCCCGTTTGTTCTCTGATCCACACCGCTCTCTTCCTGTCTCTTAACGTTAGTCCTAAGATTTTTAATTCCATCACTCTTTGTGCGGTCCTTAACTAGCGTTACGTGCATTGCTCCGCTGAAGTGGTTTATCACATTCCCCTCAGCTGTGGCAAGTGCTATATTGGGCAAACGGGGTGCTGCGTCAATGACCGAATGAGAGAGCACGCAAATCTTTTAAAGAAGGATACCAGCGCGCCCATGTCTGCGCATTGCAGGTCTTGTCCCGACTGTGAACCGCTATTTTTTAATGTCAGGATCCTAGGTAAAAGCAAGTACAAAACCGCTCGCGAACGGTTAGAGGCCTACCACATCCAAATCAATGGTCTAGCCTGTGTTAGACAAACCACTGTTACCCTTTATGATTCGGAAATGAGATTGCTAAGCATATAATGTGACTACACTGGCTTTCGCTGACTGGTGCCCTTTGTGTGTTTTATGCGTTCGCGCATGCGTATGTTTGTGTATATATAGGATGCCCTGCTTCGGAATAAACAGTTGTGAGTGTAGCGCTCGTCTTTCCTTTCCTCTCGCCTTTCACTGTTGTCTTTTATTTCGAGTTTTGCGCTACTAAGTATCATGTTCAGTAAACACCCATTCGCCCAAGAAGAAGTTGTTCTCCGCTTTATGGTTTCGGTCGCAGGAAGCTTTACAATGATTATTTGCGACGACCTCCATGGGACAAAAATATGACTGTTTTGACTCCCTGAATTACGATTGAATTCTTCGAAAAATGTTTCGCGGTATTCTGTATTACTTTATTAGCTGCAAATTTGCTTTCCTTGTTTTTTTTTTCATTATTATTAGTCGCACTACACTTTATCACTGTTTGTACAATTTGCACTTCATCCTGCTCAACTTTTAAAACCTTTTTTCTTTCTTTCTATCTCTCTCTTTTCCCTCTGCTCTCAACTCCGGCATTTGGCCCGTAGTGGGTAATTGCCATTAATTAACAGTGTCATTATTTAACGTACCAGCAAGCGAAGCAGCGTGCCACGTGAAACCTGCACCTGACAAGTGACACGAGCGACGAAATAAAAAGAAAGACACCGACGTTCCCATCGCTGTGCCTCTTCCAGTTTGCCCACGCAAGCCACGGAGCCACCTTTTCGCTACTGAATCATCGAGAAGCCTGAAAATGGGTAAGAGATTCTCAACGTTGTTCGTGTTGCACCGATGGCGCAACATTTCGTTTGCGCTTCTCCACGTCATTCATCGCGGGTCCTAAGCTTAAGTCAATTCGGTTTTAGTAGGAGTGACCATCGGAACTGAAAGATGCGAATTTGTGGATAGCCGACACAGAAGTGTGAGCGACATTCTGTGGGCGATTGAGATATGGGCTCGTACAGTCTTGAGTTCCAGCGTGAAACGAAGCAACCAAATTTCAGCACGGTTAAGCGTTGGGCTAAAAGAAGTGCTGCATAATCAATGATTTCCAGCCCATTAAACAAGGATGACAGAAAAGCATACATAGACAGCTGCCCTTACAACTGAACTTTATTATCCTGAGCGCAGCTATAAATGCACTTTTAACCAGGGAAACGGGAAAGGGCAACACGGGTTAGGTACAAAAATTGTAATTTGCGGAAGGCAACCAACCACGCGTGTCCCTTATTTCGCGCCAGGAAATCACACTCCTTTCTTGACAGGGAAAGCGGAGCCCTAATGACACGTTGCTAGCCTGTTCAAAAATTTCTGACGTTTCCATGATTTCTCGTGTGATTATATCCTTGCCTTTCGCGACCGAAGTACCACCAGCAATGTGCAACCAGTGCTGATAATTGGCGTGCATTCAGCAGCGCCACAATACACAACCTAACCGGTGGAGGGAGCACTCTTTGGTATAATACGCTGCGATTTTGCATCAGCAAATTCGCCGCTCATCCTGAGGCACATCTGTTCAGCGTCTGACTCGACAGGGTGCTGGAACATAGCAGCGAACAGTCTTCTGGACAAAACTTGACTGCACGTGTACGGCGTTATCAAGGCGTCGATGCAGGCGCAAGTGTGTTACCGTTTAAAATTTCCTGTCAATTTCGTTGCCTCTCTGTACCGGACGGGGTGAGTGTAATTCACAAAGGTAATCCTAATACCGCAGCTCCTGCTGGTGAGTGCTTCCTTCCTTATGCGAAATTCCACAAGTGCGCTTCACCTCGTATATTATTTGACCAACGCAGGTCCATAGAAATAGAAATAAAGCAGGAGCGCGCGAGCTGGTTCCGCTATCCTTGCCACTGGGGGACCCAGTGGACTGGATCACTTGGGCCCCCACTGATTGGCTTGAGCTGTACGAGCACCAAGGTGACAGGCCCCTAGCTCCCAGCCTATTACATTGTCGCTCGTACAGCTCCTGCCAGTCAGTGACGCCCGAAATTGACAACATACTCCACCACACCCACCTTCTCAGCTCTTCCACCTCGCAACTTCGCTGCTTACTAGACTACACTCAGCTCAATGCTGCCCTGAGCGGAAGGTCGCCCATCCCGTGTAGAGACCCTAATAGTTTTTATGATCTTACTTTCGGTATTTCGTGTATCCGCTAATGAAAACGTCAAACTTGTGCTGCTCCCGAACCCCCGCCCCTGATTTGGTAAATCACAGAAAAGCACCACCCGCTGTTTAGTATATGCAGAAGCCATTCGCCCACGTCGATATAATCGTTACACGTTCTGACGTGACCCAAGCTGATGGTACGACACTTACAGCGAGGCAGATTTGGATGCAAGGTCGTTTCATTAAGTTGCGACCTTAATGGCACAATAAAGGGGCAGACATTCATAACATTTCGAAAGATCCCGTAAGGGGGCGAAGCTTCGAAAATTTAGTCATTCGCAGTATCGAACCAAGGCGCAGTTTAACTAAAGCAGGATGGTAATGCACTGGATTGTGGGGCCACTCGTCTAACTGACTTTAGGCGAAGATGTCAATGGGAATGCAGGACAATGTGCTGGCGAAGAATTGGCAGTGTTACATTACCGATGGCTGGCAAAACTTTACATCGGGAGCTGGTATGCAATGAAATTAGTTAGGATTGTTTTCTGAAAATAAAAAAAAGTTATGATCTAAGGACTGTAAGGCGCAAAAGCAAAATTCACCATGGTGATCATTCGTAAGTGTTATATACCATCGGCCGACCATCTTCGCCAATATGTCTAGCGTCAGGGCGGGCTAGAATTTCGTCACGGTAGGCGAGAAATTCCAACGTAAAAGCATTTTTTTAAATGGGTCAAAAAATTTTATCTATATACGCGGTAAATTGCTTACCAAGAAATAATAAATTAAAAAAAAAGAGCAGTGGTATCTGTAGCGTTGTTTCCCACTGTGATAATTTGGAAATGAGAAACGATGCCGTGGTTCTGTAAGCTGTATTTATTGTGATATCTAAGGTAGCAAAAACTGATACGTTGTATACTACTCTGGGCCCACATTCCAAAAACTGTCTTACTAGCATTCTTCGTAACAGCAAATTGCATCCAATCCGAATGCTGGATATATTATTATATACCAATCCGAATGCTGGATATATTATTGTAAGTGCAGGAGGCCGACTAATGACAAAGATTACGTACGAACGCAAAGCGGCATGAATTCGACCGCTGAACTATAGCACTTTGGAAAGTTACCGCAAACAGCCCAGTGATTTCACGAAAGATCAGTGCTTAATGTCAGAGGGAGGGGGGGGGGGGGGGGCACTTCATCCCCTCTCAATTTCTTAAGAAGGGTATCGTCCCCCTTCGGCAGGTCAACTGTAGGCCGGCGGCACCCACTCTACAAGTGCTGAAGGTGATTGTATTACCAGCAGTGCGGGGCAATTCAATTCAACTCTTCTCGATGAATAATGTCATCGTGATTAATAGTTTGATTTGGCATGAGCAAAAACAGGAAAGCACGTATTGTCTTACTTCTGCGTGAATTTCCCGGAGGTACTGCACACGACCGTCACCACCCCTGTTTCACTAAGATTCTTGGCACACCATAATGTTTCATGAGCCACATGAACGTAAAGCCTACCTGCTCGTGAATTACTAAAGGTTCATCTTGGTTTCTTTAGGTTGACATAACACAGGAAGCTGGGCGAGTTGCTAACTGAACATGTTCTTAGGGGTGGTTATTTGAATGTGTTCTTGCCTAGCCCTTCGAACATGTTCTTTAGGTTTCCAATTAATTTTCATTCGTTTAGTTCCACATTATTAGTGTTGTGTTATACCAAACATATCTCCATTGTGTACACTTTTGGGGTAAGTATAGCCGTGCAACTATAAAATATATTGCGGTAGTGCCTGAGGTTGTCAGTGAAGCAACGCAACTAATGTTCTTTGTTACAGCTAGACTTATTTGCTTTGAGTTCACAAATCCTTAACCCTTTACCTCCCGAGTTACATTTGAAAAAAAAAGGAAAAAAAAACGTTTTCCGTATATAAATTTGTTGTAAGTGCTTCAATGAATCGGCACTACAAATAAATGCTTCAAATACACTCCGAATAATATGTCAGGGTGTGCCAACTATCATGCACCAAGATTTCAAAATATGCAAATGCCACCTAGCTGGACAGAACCAAGGTAATGTTGTTTGCCGTCACTTGGAGATACTCAGATGGCGTTTCGCATTCCGCCTAGTTACATAATTAGTCCTAATTATTTATTCAGCCTCTCAAATATTGTAATTAGATGAAAAGTATCAATGAGAAAATTGTAGAGTCACATGAAGTACTCCCGATTTAGGTTTCTGTTGCTCAATACCTGCACGTAAAATTGTTTTGTCAAGCGTTAAAGAAGCCCGCGAATACACGCAAAATAGCCGCACGACTGGCCACTCGAGTCAGTTTGAGTGTATTGGTGGACTTCTTTCAAGCTGGAAGAACACTTTCTTCAAACCGCTCTGTCACTTATCCATTGAATGTACGGCGTTAAAATTGATATTTAACAAGTTAGTTAATTGGCTTTTGTTAATTAGGCTCACTGTTAGAAATGCTCTTAAGTGTTCAAGACGACAAGAGCAGTAGTGAGTCTTTTTGCATACCTGTGCCATGTTCGTGCATTTTTCAATGCTTCAGACAAGTCAGCTGAAACAGCCGGTAGTAATAGCTCTCAACTTCATATGTAATAGATATATTTTCCGCTGGTCTTACTTATATAATACGCACTTCTGTGAAGCCTTCGTTCATTGGCCACATGTAACCATGAATTTTAGGTCTTATATGCAGCCCTGCACTCCTTTCATTTCAAACGACAAAACTCTATAGGCATTTCAGAATGTCGTGTGCCCTTTCAACTAACACATACCATCAAAACGTGTGTCATGAAGCTCTGTGACCTCAGATATGACTTCCCATCATAGAACATAATTCAGTAAATCCAATGTAGCACGTCAACATATGCATGTCACATGGCGGACAGTGATAAAGTTGCGAAAACAAAATCTACGAAAATGAAATCTTGCACCTTGTTGAATTTATTGTTGCTACATTCTTAAAAAGATTTGCGCACTTTGCGGCTTATCTTGTGCCACAACACAATTCGCCATCTTCTTGCGCGCATATCCTTTCTTTAACGCTGCATTCCCGGTACTTCCAGGTCACGAACGGTGCACGCGTTATCAACGTCACATTGCATTCTGAACAGGAAAGTAGCGAGCGCAGAGTTTTCAAGAAAGCGAACGCAAGCAAGGCAGATGACGCTTGTTGCGGTGGGACAAGATAAACCCCAAAGGGCACAAACTTTCAAAGAGGGTACTCTCTTGCTCTATTTTTTTAAGAATTACGGTATGGCCATTCCAAAGCCTTTTCCAACCAATATGTCGTACGTTAACAACGCATCTGTGCTAACTTTAGTGTTTCTTGGGTCATTTGCTACGTTGTCTGTTTCGTTTCGCGGGAACCACAATATGATGTTAAACGTTTGTTGCAACAAGAAAAGTGGAGTTGGCACGCATAGGGTATACTGATACATCCATGCTATCTACAGTGGATCCTGCGACGCAAGATAACTACTACGGCTACATTTACGCGCCTGAATACCCACCGGAGGAATACTATCTCAGTGACCAGTCGAGTAAGTAAAAAACGTTTTGCGGTGCACACACTTTTCTAAGAACAGCCGTATAACGATTTCACGCTACATCTGTTTCGTTGAAAGAGGCCCTGCAAGGCTTATTGAACTTGCGTATACTTCGTCTTAGCAGACAACGCTATGGAATATACGCAAGTAGTGCGGTGATAGAATTCATGGTGCCATTGTTCTTATTCTGCGATGTGCTTTACAGCAAAGCTGGATATGGCTACCCCGGCAAATTTTCTGCGTCCGTGCGTGTACACCGTCGCGTCGACAAAAAAAAATCGTCTCCAGAGCAAGCGTAATTTTGAGTTTCTGCGCAACACAATTATGCTTTCTCGTATGTTTAAATTACAATCCGATGCTATCGTTTCTGCAGGCTGTGTCTAAGTAGTACTTTACAAATCTTGTGACACACTTAACTATGAGAAATTGAATTAGTTCAATAACGCACTTGCGCCAGGTGGAGGGTATACTAGAATGAGGATATTCGCTGCACTCCGGAACATTTGCGTGCGCGCGTAACGAACGTGTGCACGCGACGTATCTGTCCTTGATGAGTAGGAGCTCTGTCCGTTGCATCGATCGCGCAGAGTGTGCTCCGGGCGTAATCGACGTCAGGACAACGCTTAAAGAATTACAGTGACGTTCGCTTAGTGAACGCGGGTTACATGCAAGCGAATGGACGCCGCGAACATGCACCGCGGCGTCGAAGCACCAACGGAAAGGGCGCGAACGCGGTCGTAGACGCTACATTGAACTCGACGGTGCGACGCCTTGGGGTGGTGGCGCTTGCGTAACGTCGGCAACGTCTTCGCTGTATATCCACTTTAACAGGGTGGAATGTAGGCGGATTTTTTTTTACATTACTGATTCATAAATTACAAGTTGTGGGCGTAAGACTACGTCAAATAATGCACTATTTGTGCACCTTAGCGCTCCCAGTATGGGACGTATAGTATGTTAGGTCGGCGGGAGCAAGCGGTGAATTGCGATCGCTGGTCGCAAAAATAGCTCACTCTGCGTCTTCGCTTGTAATATGGGTTCAGACTTGCGACGCGTTCCATGTAAGCAATACGTCATGTATTTTGCGACGTAAAAGTATGAAAGTTAGTATTACATCGAATTACATAACGTATAGCTATACCTTCCTGTGATCTGGGACGCACTATCTTTGAGCGTGAATGTGAGCTTTGACAAGAGCTCCTAACTTTTGTGTCGTTATACCTGTCATTAATTAATTAATTCATTGAATCAATCAATCAATTAAATTATTTAATTTTTTTCCAAGGTACACTAGAAACGGTGTATCTGTCGTGTCTCTGCACATTGCTGCCATGGAAGGGTGAGGCAACCTTATTTCGGTATACGCAGCTGACAGCCCACAACGTGGCTCTAATGACAGCCTATTCTTTCATTTGGCGCCTTTCACTTCCCTCTTTTCATCGATATTTTTACAAGGCATCGATGTTCAAGGCGCCTGTACGCCGGATTCCTTGGACGTCACGATAAAGGAGTGGCTCTGCCCGGACTTAGAAGTAGAAAATGCCACGACTGATTCATCTACGAAGGAACGAGCGTGAGAGGGAGCGTCTCGTAACAATTTTAAAGTCGAGCTATAAAATTATCAGGGAAAGGGTCTTCTGCGCAATGATCTCTCGCCATTTGGTAAGAAAGCGCGGATTTCTAGCCGCCGTTCGCGCGCATAGAAGAGGGAGGGTAGAGCGTAGAACAGCCAGCGAATGGTTAGGGCCGGCCGATCGTGGCGAACGCGTCACTACAAGCTAACACGAACCGAACAATGCCTTCAAGATTCCATCAACTTCGGAGGGCTATCTTCGCATGAGCCAACGTGCAGATAACCCGCCGCGGTGGCTGTCAGCTAAGGCGTTGCGCGGCTGATCACGAGATCGCGGGATGGAATCGCGGCTGCAGCGGACCGCATTTCGGTGGAGGCGAAATGCAAAAAAAAAAAAAAAAAAAACGCCCACGTGCTTGCGTTGTAGCGCACGTTAAAGAACCCCAGGTGGTCGAAATTCATCGGGAGCCCTCCACTACGGCGTGCTTCATAATCAGAACTTGTTTTGGCACGTAAAACCCCAGAAAGATATTTCATTATTTAGTGCAGTTTTCCTTCTTGTCCTCTCATGATCTTCTTCCTCTGTTACGATTGCAGGCATCACACAGGCCCCGGATTTATCTGAAAGTAAGCAAGCGCTAGATGAAGTTATGGATGACACATACAGCAGCCGTACGTGTGACGCGTACAGCAAAGCATTCTTTCTTTCTTATTTCTTTTCATTTATTTTTTAAGGCACCCCTGCACTCGAGATATCAATTTTAAGGCTACGCGTAAAGCAAGGCGTTCTTTCTTTCTTTTGATTTCTGACTTTTTAAGGAAGCCGTCCTCTAGAGGTAACAATACTTAAGCTACTAATTAACAATAAATTCACTAGTCACTCTAATTGGTCACTTCAGGGCCAAGTGCAGAAATTACGACATTGCCCTCCAGCAAACACTACTTCACGCATGCGAATGTTAGAGTGATCGCGTAGGCTTCAATGTTTGGGCCAACGACACGTATTCGACTCTACATTGGATATTCAAAATGGTGCCTCAAATTTTTTAATCCCATTTTTCGATTCAAAGCCATTACGTTTGCTTGCATCTCGAATGTGAAGTACTGGTCAGACAGCTTACTTGACTGAACTGCTGCTTAATCGGGAGTATACCTAGGCAAAAGTAAAACCGAGCGGGCTAATCTACTTCGACTCACGCTGCTTCACTTGGTTAAAAAGGGATTTACACCGCCTATAAAGCGTTCATAGCCATAAAATTCACCATCTTGCCTCCTTTAATATCGATTCTTTTCATTATGAAAAGTATGGCGACGATCTGCAAACAAAAATTGTTAACAAGTATAATTAATTCGACTTGCTGGTATATGTGCAGGGTGCCCCAGCTATTAATCACTAAGAAAAAAAAGAAGTGGTGCGTTTTATGCGCTTAAGAGCAAGGCACACGGTTATAGCAGCAATCGTGTAGAAGGTAGCGTCCAGTATTTTCTGTTGCTATTTTTGACTTAGTTTGGAAATATTATTTTATGAAATTCTTATGTAGAGCTGAGACGGACACCAAGTATCTAAACGAAATTTCAGATTCAATGTCTACAAAAAGTGTATCTTCTTACGCTGTCTACAACTGTTGTATGGGTAAACTTTAGCAAAACGTTTACAAATTTACAATTTCTATAAGCTGTCTGAATAAACTTTTGTTAGATCCAACCGATCAGGTTAGATATTTTGCCTTAAAGAAAATTAAATCTGACTGCACTGCGAATATAAAATGACCAGTTAGGTGCCTTTAACTAGCGTACGAAAATGATGTGATCTACGAAAGGTCATACGCTTAAACTGATAGAGCACCTACTATGCCTAAACAATGGTGTTGAGCGATAACTTGTCTTTTAACAAGCTTGGCGCCGGGGACGAGTGCTCGCTCCATACTTTGTACGGCGGCCATATATATAGAGTGTCCTGCGTTAACTTTGCGAAATGCTTAGCTTTTGCATTCATTTTCAGCCAAACCAGCGTAAGTAAACACCTGTATTTTAATTTGTTTACGTCATACAGTGGGTAAACGGTAGTCTCGTACGACAAGGCAAGGTGGAGAGAGAGAACAGATGTTTGTGTCGTCATTCATAAGCACGGCTGAACGAAATTGCCGTACGAAGTGTGCGTTCACTAATGTTTTCAACGTTTGTAGTTTTGTCACTGATTGGAATCGTTGCTGACGTTTAGAGTTCGAAAGCAACACAGCAGAGAGACGCCGTTTGAAGAGGTGGTGCCAAAACCTTAAGTGGACAAGCCTTCCTGCTGTCAAGTAGCACCGGAATGCGGTCGCTGCAAACTGGAGTCAAACGTGCGAACTCGTGTTCGGCAGCGGTATGCCGCAACTGCGGCGTGTCTTCGACTGGTGCGGTCTTGGTTAACGTGCTAGATTTGCCTGCGAGGACTGACTGCAGCCGCCAGGTTCAAATAAAAAGAGAAGATTTAATCCAAAGTATTGTTTACTCATGCTTGGCACTTTGAGGCAGGGCAGGCCAGGGCAGGGCTGGGCAGGGCTGGGCAGGGCTGGGCAGGGCTGGGCTTGACTGGAATGGGTGGGGTCGGGTTGGTCGGTTGGTTTGTTGGTTTGTTTGTAGGTTGGTTGGTTTTTCGCGTCGCTTTAGTGAAAAGAAAATAATGTGTGACCTATGGTAAAATCACACATCTGCCGTCGAGCACAGCAGCCCGGTGCTCTAACCATGAGGCCACGAACTTGCATGCGGCTCTTCCACAAACTGTGTAGGCCCAGGACCGTTATTATGTGGTAAGGAACACCGCCTGTGTTATGAAGCGTCAAGAATTGTATACCGTGCTCGGCCAATGGCAATTATTTTAAATATTTTGCTCAAGCATGCCCCAATGAAGAACTGCAGGCCAAAAATCAAGAAAAGCATGTTCAATTGTTTTCTTTTTTTATATTTAAAAAACACATGCAGGGAGGAAAACTTTCTTTTTGGTGGAGGATTGTTTTAACAGGTATTGTGCGTGAGTGTAGATTAAAAAAAAAAAAGAAACTCTGAACAGCATGGGTAACGGACGTTTTTTTTTTTTTCTTTTTTTTTTCTACCTCTCTTGAGTACATTTTCCCCTGGGCTTCCAGAATGCGTTAGACGGTACTGTGGTGTAGCGAGCATAACATCAAGAAGATCGTCGTAAAGTAGTTTTTTTTTACACAATGGACTAATATTTAAGAAAGATCTCACAACATACAACAAGAAAGGAACACCTCGTGCATATATCCAGTTATAGCACCACACATATCTTCGCAAGAGGAGTCTAATAGGGCAGGAACTAATCTACGTAAGCACATTAACATTACTGCACGTAAAAAATCCCGTCTCTTTTATCACAGAGAAGAATGGAAATGTGAAGCAGTTTGTCTTATATATAAATAGGCTAGTCGAAGGCCACCTTGTTTAACGGGAAGAAACAGGTTCTTCCGAGTAGTTCTCTTCTATGGTGTAGCCCAAATAAATAAAGATACCGCAACGGAAAACCAGCAAACCCTCGATAAAGTCTTTGAATACTAGTGCGTGATACGTGCTCTTAAGAGAATAGATCTGGTTTGTGGCATCGTAACTGTGTAACGAAGCCTGAGCCCAATTCTCGTATGCCTTGGTCAACTCTGCCTAAGCAGAACATCGGCGTTCGTTTAGAGAAGTACGATGACACTGATGATCACTTGGCAGATCAAACATCATGCGTAAAAGAAAAGGCAGTTGCGTGGCGAGGAAGGCTCCAGTCAATGCCCAAGCCACGATCGAACGCATACCGCTTTCATTCCAAAGCCAGCCAGCTTTTCGAAACACTCGGCGCGTATGGCCCGTGCCTCTAGCGCGTATTTACTTGCGGCAGATCGCGCTGTCAGGCATCGTGTTAGTTTTCACTATCATCGGGACCGGCCTACCTTCCTGATTAATTTCCTCGTAGCACGCTACGCAGAATTTGTGCGACGTTGAACGCACTGCGTGATCGCCCAAGTTAATCGTGCTCTAACATTTCTTCACTGGGGACACTTAGCAGCTGATGACGTAACAAGCCGTGTTTCTCTCGCTTACGCTCGACCAATGCACCTATGTAGAAACCAACAACTACCATGTCGAAGGCTCACGTCGAAGACCCAGCCTAGAAATTATGCCGTGGCCGCCACACGATCATCTTCAACGTGGTCGTAATCGTGCGGCTTTCGTCATAGGCATGCACGGTCGTGTTCCCACATACAGAAGTACTCGATTTACACAAACACGCTACTCCAGATGGAATCCCTTTGCGGAACCCCAAACAAAGCTATATTGCCAGATGGCAGCAAAATGCTTCGAAGTACATTGTTTCCCACCGTGCGTGAAATCTGCACAATTTCTTTTCTTTTTTGACAACAATTGCACACTTTTTCTAGCTTGAGTTTTTAAGTGGAGTAGGTGCGTGCTGAGCTTGCATCACTTTCTTAACAATCGGGTGCACCGAAAAGATATTTCTAAATAGTCATTTCTAAATACTGCAACACCACCCGACAAGGCCAATGGTAGCGTAACCTTACTGAATAACAGCATTTAAGCAGCTGAAAGCCTCTTGCGATCCGAACAGTACAAAGTTTGTTGTAGGAGGCCACACTTACAATGCGCCTGAAGGATCGATGACGCGCCCAAAGGAATCATCACGCAAGAGAGCTGTCAAGGTATCTTGCATCACGTGAATGTTTGGGCACTGTCAGAGTGAGCCGGCTGTCTCACTAACAAGTAAGGAAGTCGCACATCTACAAACGAAAACCAAATGCAAGGACATACAGTATGCCGCTACGGTCATCTTGAACTATAGCCCGACATTAAGCAATTGCTTGTGGCCGGCCAACAATAGCGATGCCAGCACTTCTCTCCCTTTGTCATTGAGCCTGAAATTGTAATTTCCTAATCATCATTTTCATCAGTAAAGAATAACGTTGCTTCTTTAACTTGGCTTACTAGCAGGCCCGTCAACGTATTCTACTAAACTGTCATCCTCCCATTACCCAACCAGCGGAGACAGCGAAAGCGCCAGGGTCTGGGCCTGTGCGTGCGTCTTCCTCGTCATCTGCCTCGTCTTCGGCGTCGTCGTTGTTTTGCTAGTCGCCGGTAAACATGAAGGTCAGTATCGCTCAACCTGTGTGAAAGCCCTCCTTAACTTTTAGATTGCGCTGATAAGAGCATCAGCACCAACGCGTTTAACATGTGCGTTGTCGAGCATGAAGACGATTCTTCCGTAACAGCGTCCTCAGGTGCTGACCACCATCAGTCTCAAGGGACACATTAGACACGGGGCCGAGTTCGCAAATCCTTTCGCACGCAACTGATCTTTGCCATAGGCGGCCGTCTTCGCCAGGGATAAGTCCAGCATCACGTTTGGCTGAAATTTTCTCTTACGACCAATTCTAGCGAAATAGCGTTTTGTAATTACGTGCCCTACAATATTTTACTGTCGCACACTTGTTTAGAGCTAGCGCACTTCTTTCCGTCAATGACGACCGAAGTCGCGCAACAGCAGCGAGCGAACACGTTCAGAAGACGCTAAACAGGCCAGATGTCTCGGTGTGGCTTGACTCACAATGACCTCCGAGATCACAGCAGCGTACAGCAAAGGTGCACCGCAGTGATCTCGAGTACACGGGCCCACTTACCGCCCGAGCATTAGTTTTTCAACCACCTGGCCTGGAGCGAGGTTCCTGATTCTCGCGCTAGACGTCACTACAGTTTTCCGAATGTTTCTTATACGATGAGGCCGAATCGTGTCTGCGCGATGGTTGGGATTTTGAATTCTCACTGATTTATGTTTGTATTTACAGATACTGACACCACTGAGGACGTCGACGACAGTTCTGGACCGGCGGCCATTACCATTCCGCGTTACTGGAACCATACACACCCTGTAAGCTACAGCAACTGCTACAGTGCTTTGCTATGTTATTCAGCATGTGACAGATTTAGGAATAGACGTTTCGTGTTTCGAAATTTCCTGTGAATTAGCCTCAACCAATACAAGGTGGCCCAGCTATCGTGCTACAAGTTAAAAAAAAAATAACGCCTTCTATGTGGATGAAACTAGTTCTATGCTGTTACCAGCAATTTCAGGAAGCGCTCCGTGTTTTTGTGTTCTTAAGAAATTAGTTTGTAATGAATATATACCTTTTTTAATTATACTTATATCTCATTTCCCAATAGTATCAGTCTTAGCACATTCGAAAACGTCAATTTCAATGGTTCTGGAGCCCTATTTTTTGCACAGCTCTTTTCTCGCGTCTAGGAACAATCCTGCAAAATAATAAACAATGCCACATGGCTAGCACGTAGTCCGCGTTGCATGTACCGCGTAATACCACAGTATTTTGTTAATATTTTGTGGGCTTTATTTGAAACGTGGAAGAGAGTTTCGCGGTACAAACAATTGAAAGTGACATTTTCGAAGATGATTTAACAGGCGCTATTAGAAATGTTATTCATTGCTAACTAAATAATTATAAAGAACACAAAATACTGGATGCTTCTTTGGGGTTGCTATTAATAAAATGAGATTTCTTCGACCTGCGTCGAATTCTGCACTTTTCTTAAATAAACAAATTCGTACATGATACGTGGGACACACTGTGTATACCGCACACAAAGAATTTGCCGTAGAGACCATTCGTATCACCATCGAAATAAAAGTGTAGCATGCGTGGTTAAAAAAAATCGATGTTTGCAAGCCACTCTGCAAGTACAGGGGGATGTGTTAGTTGCCATGATGTTGAGCTGCATTGTGTCCTATTCATTTCTGCACCATCTGGCATTAATGATGCCCCCCCCCCCCCCCCGCCCCTCTTTAAACAAATCTTGATCCATCTTGCCTACACTTTCTTTACTTAACACACTGCGTCATATAATTCCTCTCAGGAGCAATATGCCACCCTAGTACGTCCATAGCGTTCGCGCCGTGAAAGTACTGGGAACGCAGCATTATTGAAAAGCAAGGCACACGTGGTAGATGACGATCATCACTGCGGCACAAAATCAGACCAAAAGGGCGCGAATATTTCTTGGAGTACGTTTCTACAACTTGCTTACTGTTTCGGTTACATTGACGTTTTCTCTTCTTTTATCATCTGTACGGTCATTACACTACTGTTGCTTCTCAACTTATTATGTGGCATCAAATGGGCCGCCGCCACGTATCCTTCGTACATTTATCGTCATTGAAAAGGACAGGCCTTCATCACGTGCTGCAAAGGCTATTAGCCCGCCCATCGTGCTGTCCAATGATATCAGCACACGTCTGTAAACAGGCGCGACTTAGGAATAAAGCCACACTTAGAAGTAGAACAGAAATAAAGTATTTCAGATACACTCTCAAATATAAGCGAGAAAGTTGTTGAATTATTAAGTTGAAAAAGACAGAAAAACAGGTGAGGGAACGACCGCTCGGGCAAAGCGCCAGAAAAGAGCAGCCGGCCGTTATCTGGTTCACGTGGTTTCGTGTCTTCACCATAATATGTAGGAACCAACTAGCCCAGAGACAAGTTGTAAACTGCCCAATATCACGAGTGGTTCCTGCATCGCGTGCAAGCCGCGTAGATAATGCGTACTTTGAATGTCTAGAGATCACGTGACAACCAGGCCGGTTAGCACTTATTCTCAACGAGCTGACTGATTCTCGTATTTTTTATGGGTCACTTGTGAGCTTCTTCCATCACTTGCCTCAGTCGCACGCCTATTTCTCGCCTTCCATTCGCATTTCTTCGGTCCATCCTAGAACCGTTTCAGCTTGCTTGTATAGAGAGTAGAACAAGCTCCTTGTAAAATTTTACTCGTATACGCTCTTATGTTTTCTTGCTTCACCAGGCTGTTCCGAGGCACACCATCATTCCCACACCTAGAACGGTTCCCACATTTAGAACGGTTCCCATATTTAGAACGGTTCCCACACCTAGAAGGGTTCCCACACCTAGAAGGGTTCCCACACCTGGACGGATTCCGACACCTAGAACGGCTCCTACGAGTGCTGCGCCGCCGACAATGATGACGCTTTCCAGGGGGACGCCTTCCTCGGGTAAGTCTCTGTGCAGGAAGCATAGGACTACTTTACTCCGTTTCATACATAGCAGGAAACCCTAGCTACACCAGTAGCGCGGTCATAAACGTCTCACTTCGGGCATCTCACAGTGCAGCTTTTAATTTGTGACGTTCTCTTCGGAATAACTATTTCATATATTGCAACTACAACACGTGGTCGCAATGTTACGTCTTCTTTTCTGGCGTTTTACGTGCCAAAACCAGTTCTGGTTATGAGGTACGTCATATAGTGGAGGACTGCGAATTAATTTTGGCCACCTGTGTTCCTTAACGTGCACTACAACGCAAGCAAACGGGCGTTTTTGTATTTCGCCTTCACCGAAATGCAGCTACCGCAGCCGGGACTCGATCCCGCGACCTCGTGCTCAGCAGCACGTGGTCGCGCCTCAGCCACTGAGGCACCGCGGCGGGTTACGTCCAATTATTTATTATTTGTGCACTTTTTGCTTTCATTATGTGGCGTACTACGTTTTCGTTGCGAGCGCCAGTGGTGCCCCGTGACCGCTGTTCGCAGGAGCGTGTCACTCCGCTCGTTTGTTGTTAAATAGATTCAGATCATCGAACTGCTCTCTCGTACTTCGTTCTTGGCAAGCTGCGCCATCTGGCGGCGCCACCACGAAGTCCGCGCGCGGCCTCTGAGATGCGTGGCGCGCCGGTGCGTGCGAACGCTCTCACTTGTTACCTCGCGCTAAACCGTCGGGCTGTGGTTTAATTCCGCCCAGCACTGAAGGAATTAAGACGATTGTTTTGTAGCGTTAGCTACACTGGCCTAGCCAAGCCCGTTTCGCGCGGCACATAAAGAGCCGTGCTGCGCATGCGCAAGGATCAGTGATGTCACACGGCTTGCGCACCGGAGCCACCGGAGCCGGCACCTCTCGCGCACTCCGCCGCCGCCGCGCGCGATTCACCGCCGCCGGTCTGCGCATTCCAGAGGAGTGACGTTGTAGCCGTGGTAGACGCACTGGCGCCGGCGCGCGCTCGCAGTGCAGTCGCCGTCTCACACTGCGCTGGAGCCGCTGCGCTTCTGACTGGCGTTTGCCAGTGTGGTATAGCCATGGAGAAGGAGAGCGCAAATGCTGCTCAACAGCGCAGAAGAACGGAGAAGCTTGACTCATCGGATCCCGAAGTAGTTGCCTGGCAATTAGCGGTTGAGCATAGCAGACAACCAGGAAAGCTAAGAATAATCAGCTGAACCTTTGCTAACGCTACGTATATCCTGGCATAGCCGAGCTAAGCCACTGCAACTTTTTCATTGAAGATAGGTGTGAAAACGCTACACATACATGCATACATGCAAACATACATGCAAACACACACACAAACACACACACAAACACACGCGCTCGCACACACACACACACACACACACGCACACACGCACACAAGCACACGCGCACACGCACACGCACACACGCGCACACACGCACACGCACACACACACACATACACACACACACACATCCCCGGCCGCGGCGGCCGCATTTCGATGGACGCGAAATGCAAAAACACCCGTGTGCTTGCGTTGTCGTGCAGGTTAAAGAATCCCAGGTGGTCAAAATTAATCCAGAGCCCTCCACTACGGCGTGCCTCATAATCGGAACTGGTTTTGGCACGTAAAACCCCAGAAAGAAGGCGATACATACATATCGCAAAGCGGGGTGAAGTTCCCGGAGAGTGTAGATCGCATTAATGCAACAGTGGCGCCTTTTGGCAGCCTCTCCGGCTACGACGACGACGACTCAGCCTCCTCCGCTGCTGTGTTCGGTGGGCTCACCGGCAGCCGCCATCCACCCGCTGTACCCGCCGGACAGGTCGTGCGACATCGTCTTCTTCACGCACGTGCGGGTCAAGAACAACACGGTGCGGCCTGTGCTCAGCAAGATCAGCTTCCCGACGTTCAGGAATGTCTGCGCCGCATACAGAGACACCACCTGCGGCCTGTCCTTCGACGTGAAGTACGTCGCCAAGCGCGTTGACTAAAAAAAGGCGGTGTACGCCAGTGCTCACTGCCTCTCGCCGTGCATGCTGAAAGTGCTGTATCGAAAATTTGGTTAATCACTGATCATTTCAAAACGCTGTCTATGGAGCTATTCAGATGTATATTCAGCATCGAGGTGGTCCGTTTAAAAATATGAAAGGTTGCGTGCTTCATTGAAGGGCACCTAACAATTAGTTTCAGAAAGCTTGGTCCACGTAATTAATGACGAACGTCTGCAACAATGCCAGCACAATTATTGGTGGTTCGTACCCCCACAGTTTCCTCGACGGAAACCAGTTTTCCACCACGGACTTGTTGGATCATCTGGCGCAGCTAAGAAGCACGTCGCGTATCAACCATTACGGCGTCCTCAACATCTACGGGGCCCCGGCATTCGTCGAAAGCATCAGCGGCGCGGGGAACTTGACCGCTACTATCAGCGTAAGCGATGCTTCTGCTCACCAGCGCGTTAAATGATAACTATAGATAGCACATCACACAAGTGATAAGAAAAATAAAGTCCCTTTCTTAAAGAAAGATGGTTGAACTTGGAGCTTTCGTCCATGCAAACTGAATCGAAGTCCAAAGCCAACGTCCACTCAACGAACCCATGAAATTCTGAGCGACCCGATGCGATGCATACGTGGTTTGATTGCTTGTTTAGGATTGCATTTTTTTAACGTTGAAGTTGAATGAAGACAGATTTCGTTAAATTGCATAGGCTTTATTTTAGATCATGTAGCCGTGGATTACATGCACACTCACACTTTCACGGACTGCATGCCGTTGCCGATACACGGGATCGGCCTTACGGGCACGATCGCGCTCGCGCTTACGTTCGCGTATCGCAGCCTATTCTTCGGCCGTGCGCTGCACCGGCCGGTGGCCTAACCATGGTGACGGCTGGGAATGCATTGTGTGACGCGTGTTATACAGTGCGGATATATATATATATATATATATATATATATATATATATATATATAACGCTCGTCTGGGTAGCGTGGCATTGCAGTTCCCATTCTTCTTATCGGTAGAACTGGGAATGTAAACTGTAGTGTTCTACGAGTGTACGCATATGCGCAGATTGTCCTATTGTGTGGGCAGTAGCGCAATTAGTCCCGTTATGTAAGTTGGCTTTCCTGCAGTGAGTTTCCGGTGCTCACGGACAAATCAATGATAAAAAATGGCAGTTAAGGGTTCGGTGTGGGCGGAGTCTTGACAAACAGCATTGTCTAGCGTTGCGCTTGGACTTCTTGCACTGTGTTGAAGCCATACGTAGACGCGAGGTGGGGACGCGAGGCAACGGGTTCTGGACAGACGGGACAGCGCCCCGGTAGCTACCAGGCATCTCGCAACGGTGGTCGGATGAGGAGCGCCATCTGTGGCCTTGCAGGTGTCGCGGCTTGGTGAAACTGACGGGGTATCGCGGGCGTTAGTTAGCGCACAGTGAAATATTGGATAATGTTAGATTGACGTTTACTTTCCGTCTCGCTCAGACCGGTGTATATACACCGAGCAGCTCAGCGGGAACGCTGTAGTGTACTTCTAGTGTGCGCGCCCACAGTGCCCATGCCAGCAGCGCAAGACAGAATTAACGCTGGCCTGGCTCCACTAACGAGGTGAACGAGCCCAGCGTGGACAGTGCCTGCACTTCGCTTCGTCAATAGACAGGTTTAGTTTAGCTTTAGCGCCATAGCAGGGTTAAGGGAAATAGGGTTACCGTTCCGCAAACGAACTTTGCAGAGAGCGAGTTTTAGTAAAGCGTGATAGCGTAGTTTACATGTAGGAGGCGTAATGTGCCCATTACGCTTTAAATTTCCCATGCCTATTGCACATATATCGATTTTATCTATTCCGCAAGCTTAGCGTGTGTGTAAGAATAGTGCTGGAGGAGGAGCAATGACATTCTGCAAAGCGTCGTAATTGCACTTTTCATGTCTGCGGCGAAATCAGCATAAGTCTGTCGTGCATGGCGTCCGGTGTGGCCCGATCTCAGGGGCCATATGCCGTCGCGCCTAGCTCTCTACTTTACCAATAGGTGGCGCAGCCATCCCAGAAGATCCCGGTGTGTATTTGTCACGCGAAATTCGGATATTAGACCTCACAAAGTCCAAACTGGGAGGCTGTAGCGAGCGCGAAGGCGCGCCCTCGAGGCGACGTCTAACTTACGTCACCCGGCAAAGCGCGTCCTGCGGGCTGCGGCTCTGTGCTCTTCGCTGGCAAAGCGCGCTGGCTGCCCGCTGCTGGCTGACGTAAGCACAATATCGCCTCGAGGGGCGGGGCGTCGAACGCGCTGTGATAGCCGAAATTCGTCGTGCCATAGTTCCACGGGTAATCAACGTTTTCCACATCCAAAAGCTGGTATGCATGGTACGGAGAGTTTGCTTCAATTTGCCAATTAAGATGTGCCCGATGAAAGGACAAGTATACAAGGTAATAAATGGATGTTTGTTTATCAGTGACGAATTACCGCGTATCACCCGTAACCGCATGGTCGCCACCACTGACGGTAAGTATCCGAAGGAACCGTCCTTTTATTTGAAAACTGGCATTTTTAACTATTACTTAATTTGTTCGTAGAAACACTTGATATACATAGCACACACTCGTTATACATAACACACAAAGCGCCATAAGATAAGCAGCCAAGTAATCAATTTCTAACTTGTGCAGCATCACAGCCGCCTTCGCAAAACGCATGTTACAGGGCATTCGATTACGAAGAAAGTTTCCGTGATATTGTTACGGGATTTTGTTACGGATATTGTTACGGATATTGTTACGGTTATTTTCGAGATCAAAGATATCGGAATACGACAGCAAGACTCGGCGAAGATCTTCTGCTTGCGTATGCGAAAGGTCGGCTGATATCATTTTCTCGAAATTGGCACATAGCGACGAGGTGGCTGTGAGAGAGCCGGAAACAGTTCGAGGGCCGTCGACGGCTAACACAGAAATCGCGCATTCTTGCAACGACGACATGGTGGCAAGCGCGATGCCAGCAGGTAGCACGTGGGTAGAAATACCAAAGTTCAAAAGCGGCAGGCAGGTTTTGTTGTCGCGTACGGTAACCACAGTGTGCGGGAGAACGACAGAGTGCATCAGGACCACGTCGAGAATCGGGGAAACAACGTATTCACCATCGCACACAGGAGGAGAGGGACTTAATGGGACGTACATGGAGGCTTGCGGTGGCAGGTGGAGGAACTCGACAGAACATAAGCGGCTGGGAGTGTCCGATAGTACGTGGGCGTCGAAAGGGAGCTCCAGTTGAAGTACACCTGTGGAGCAGTCGATAAGGGCTGAGTGCGTCGAGAGAAAGTCTAGGCCGAGGATCACGTCGTGGGGACACCGCGCAAGCACGGCAAACAAACCAACGGTCTGATGGCCAGCAATGCACACTCGGGCGGTGCACATACCAAGAACGGCAGACGAGCTGCCATCAGCGACCCGTACTGTGCTCTGAATTGCGGGCGTAATCACTTTGCGGAGCTGAGTACGGAGAGCAGCGCTCATTATTGAAATCTGCGCTCCGGTGTCTCATCATCAGCCTATATTTATGTCCACTGCAGGACGAAGGCCTCTCCCTGCGATCTCCAATTACCCCTGTCTTGCGCTAGCGTATTCCAACTTGCGCCTGCGAATTTCCTAACCTCATCATCCCACCTGACTTTCTGCCGTCCTCGACTGCGCTTCCCTTCTCTTGGTATCCATTCTGTAACCCTAATGGTCCACCGGTTATCCATCCTACGCATTACATGGCCTGCCCAGCTCCATTTCTTCCGCTTAATGTCAACTAGAATATCGTCTACCCCCGTTTGTTCTCTGATCCACACCGCTCTCTTCCTGTCTCTTAACGTTACTCCTAAGATTTTTCGTTCCATTGCTCTTTGTGCGGTCCTTAACTTCTTCTCGAGCTTCTTTGTTAACCTCCAAGTTTCTGCCCCGTATGTTAGCACCGGTAGAATGCAATGATTGTACACTTTTCTTTTCAACGACAGTGGTAAGCTCCCAGTCAGGATTTGGCAATGCCTGCCGTATGCACTCCAACCCAATTTTATTCTTCTGTAAATTTCTTTCTCATGATCAGGATCCCCTGTGAGTAATTGACCTAGATAAACATATTCCTTTACAGACTCTAGAGGCTGACTGGCGATCCTGAATTCTTGTTCCCTTGCCAGGCTATTGAACATTATCTTTGTCTTCTGCATATTCATCTTCAACCCAATTCTTGCACTTTCTCGATGAAGGTCCTCAATCATTTGTTGTAATTCCTCTCCATTGTTGCTCAATAGGACAATGTCATCTGCAAACCGAAGGTTGCTGAGATATTCGCCATCGATCCTCACTCCTAATCCGGTGTCTATGAGGGCCGTAACGGTGACGTCGTCCACTTGAATGTGCAGAAGGTTTCGGCGCGTAGGTACAGTCAACAGAGGATTTGTATATCGGGTCACTTATGCAGCGTCACCTCCGGGAGCTGCACGGCTTAGTTTTCCGGAGCGTAGGTGCCAGGCCGTGCAGGGGACGATGACCGGTATGGTCGCGGCGATCGAGATCGCCGGCCTTGTGGGGACGGTGAGCGGCTAAACCTGGAGTGTGGAGCGGCGGCATCAGAAGCATCGGAAGCATGTGGATCAGAGCGAGGGGAAAACAGTCGAATGTTGCCTCCAGGACGACGCTAAGATCCAGTGCTCCAGTTTGAAGGCGACGACCAGCTACTGCGGCAGTGACGGGCAATATGTCCAACGCGAGAGCAGTTGAAACATATCGGTCGGTCGTCTGCCGTCCTCCAGTCAGCCGGGTTTCTGTAGCGCGAAGGGTAGACCTGGTTCTGGGTGACATTTGCAGGGGTACGTTCGTATGTACGAATGGAATAGACGGCCGATGATAATCCCATGTTCGCGAACTCCTGGCGGACGACTGCTTTTATGAGTGACACGGTGGGCAGGTTGGCTGACTGAACGTCTGGAAGAACGGTCGTAGGAGCTAGAGCTTCAAGTTCGCGGCGGACAATACACGTTACATCTTCTGACGCTGTAGCCGGTACAGGCATCGGTGGGTCTTCGCATGATGACGTGGCGGCAGTGTTAGGTAGTCAGAAGGAACTGGCGGGTGATGCAGCGACTCTTCGCTTGTTCAAAGCGCTGGCATTCCTTAACTATGGTGTCGACCGTCGTACAGTCCTTACACACCAGTAGATTAAACGCGTCGTCGGCTATTCCTTTCAAAATAAGCGGTATCTTATCATCTTCGGCCATTTGTGCGTCAACTTTTCGACAAAGGCCCAGGACGTCCTGTATGTACGAAATGTACGATTCAGTGGTCGTCTGGATACGAGATCCCAACTCCTTTTTAGCGGCCTGCTGTCGGTCAAATGATCTGCCGAACAACTCACGCAGCTTCGCCTTGCAAGCGTCCCAACTTGTAAGATCTTCTTCATGCGTCCGGTACCACACGCGTGCCGTCCCTTTAAGATAGAATATCGCGTTGGATAACATAAACGTGGGGTCCCACCTGTTGCGGTTGCTGACGCGTTCGTACATGTCGATCCAGTCTTCGACATCCAAGCCATCTGTGCCAGAAAAGGTTCCCGGGTCTTGTGGGGGCAAAAGAATCACAGTAGCCGGTGGCTGCTGCACCGTCGACACTTCACTGGTCATCGCGGAGCCACCAAGATGGCGACCGCTTCGAAGTTCCGTGCTTGGTTGACGGAGCCGGCACGTTGACAGGTTTACCCAGCACCTCCACCAAAGATGTTACGGGGATAACGTTTATTTAGGGAGTGAGTATGGCTATATACAAGGTTTGGACAAGCAGCAGCGACGGATGCAAGGCTGTCGCGCGCCTCTGGCCACTTCGTCGCCGTCGTCTTCGTCCGACCGACAGTAGCAGCCCCTTCACTGTCTCGTGGCACTATTTCGCAGCTTTGTGCCTGGGCGACACCTTTGCACCTGACGACACCAGCACTATAGTATCAGGCATCTTTCTTCGTCTCTATTGTGTCGCATTATTTTCCCTTATTATGCAATACCAACTAGCCCAGTCTTTCCGTGTAGAGTAGAAATTGAGTGCGTATTGTTTTATCGCTCCTTTTCCTTGATTCTTTCTTTTGAGAGCGAAGCTTTTCTTCGCGAATTTAGCCGGCTAGCGTGATCACGCGCGCTGCGGCCTGGCTGCTCCCTTTCCGAGTAGGCCAGCCAATCACAGCGGAGGATGCGCGCCGTGCCCGCCGATGCGTTCCTTGCAGCGCCACTAGATGGCACTCGCCTCCGCGCATCCTCGGCACTGGCGGCGCCGGTCGCGTGGGAAAAACACCCTAGAAAGCTCACCTTCGCTCCTCCGTAGCCGCACGGTAATAAGCAAGCAAACGCTTGCGGATAGAATGGATTCGAATTGGTGCTACGTGTGTACGCGCATGTTGCCTCTGAGACCATGATGCGTTCAAGGCGTCCAATGTACTTGCTAGTCCCGCTTAACAAAAGGCTCGGTATAATTTGTGTGCGCCCGCGCTTGCGTGGGTGAGTTTGTGTTTGTGTGTGTGCGTGCGTTCGTGTGCTCGAGTTTCGACGCTTTATGCACTCGCACAAAGCTTCATTGTATATAGATTGTAACTCGCGGGATATGCTGCATTATTTTTGGCACGTTGACCTCACAATGTATATTTAAAGGAAAGTGAAAAAAAAAGACACTTTGCCGCCGGTGAGAGGTCAACCTACACTTTCTAGAACCGTTTTTGGAAGTATTGGCCTAACCTAAAACCACCTCATGAAGCGCGGGATGCTATGCCAATTGAGCTACAGTGGTGGCTCTTCCTCCGTCCACATTCTTTTCAGTATTTGATACGTGCAGCGTAGGCCTAGCCATGGTAACGTTAGCCAGCGTCACTCACTGTCATGACGGACAAAATGAACCATCCGTTGAGATTCAGGCGCGTCTCGTAACACGTGAACTTAAGAGAAGGCAAACTAAGCCCTCGTACACTACCTCAAGCAACTACACCAAGAGGAAGTTTCCTCTTGGTGGCGTGGCTCGAGGTAGTGTAGGAGTGCAGGTAAGTCCGGCTATTAGTTTAAGCACACAACTGTCGACGATGCTACGCAGGCATGCCTTTTACGGAGTTATGTTCTACCGCTTCTCCCTAGTCGGCGTTATAATGCACACACGTCCACGACATCGGTGACCAACACCTCTACTGGCTGTGAGAGCAGAAGCTTCATATGTTGCGAAGGCTATCTAATGCTGAGAGTTTAATGCTAACGTTATTAGTGGAACACATAGCACTGTAATCGCTCAGTCATCGGAGGAAACATATTTACAGTACGGGGGTTTTTCTAGGATTTGCCCGCCGATTCAACAAGAAAGTACGTCGCACCTTCTAGGAGTCTTCCTTCCCTGTGCTTAGTTACAGAATTTTACAGCTCATTTGTTTTACTTTCGCCGTTATTAAAGTTGTTACGTAATTTTCTGCGCCTGAATGAATTATGACCGTTCTGAGTGTACAGGTACCTAAATCTCCATGACGTTCGGTAGGTAAGGCTCACAATGAAAAATGCCTTGCGCATTCTTTCGGGACATATGTCCCCGAAGTCTGCTAGATAGAGGAACGGCGTTACAGTTACAATCGTTCCAAACTATTAGGGCGACGCTTTTTTGAAGCTACTCAATGGCACGAACGATGTATTAACACGACAGCGTTAAGCGCCCCGTGTCGCCGAAAATCTGGCGTTGGTGTCGGCGCAAGCATCGGTGTCCGTGGCGGAGAAATTCACCCCGAACCACCCCGACCAGACGGAAGGCATTAGGGAACAAAAATTGAAAAAAAAAATCGTAAAGTACGTCTTAACTACAACCTGCAGACATGATAGCGTCGGATTGTAATTTGAATGTACGAGAAAACATAATTCTGTTACCAGGAAACATACCCCTTTTCCAGCATTTTTACCTCATCCGGATGGCGTTCTCCTCCTCGGCAGCGTAAAACGGTAGCGGCGCATAGAGGCGATGGTGGAGAAAAAGAAACCTTCAGTTGCCTGGAAACCTGACAAGAATTCAGGATCTTTGAATGCTAAAGCGCCCTCCAAATTTTGGACATGCGCGCGCCTCGGGGCTACAACAAACAATAGATAAAATAAGAAGGTCCTAGTGCCTTTGCATTTTGATATAAGACGGCTTATATTGCCTCTGTAAAAATGTCTTCCCAGTAGTGCATTTGTGTTTAAAAGTAAAGCCAACATTAAGGGCATCGGTGTAATCTTTGTCTTTGTAGGCTGGCTTTCCCACGTTGTGTGTTGCAGTGAAGCCTACTCATAAAGAAAAATAGCGATGCGAACGGGGCCCGATAACGCTATCGCGTTCCTCTCTTAAAGGCAAAGCTTAGACGTCCTCCAATTTTTAGTAGCACACTTTAAGCATTGATATCTCGTAGGGGAGCTCTTCTTGGACATACTTGCCTAGCAAACATGCTCGGCGTTCGTTTTGCAAATACAACGAACGAGTTTGCCCTTAACATTAAAGACGGTAAAATAATTACTACTGAATATGTTTAGTTAACTTCCTGAACAATGCAATTTGTCGCGCGTGCATGTGTGTGTGACGTGCGATTTTTTTGCAGGCATTCCGGAGTGCCCTAGGAGACGACAGGAAAAACCATATGATCGTCGTCGGCGTCGGGTATTTCTTCTACAACGGCACAAACTCGTGGCAAAACTTGACCAAAGTTGTCGAGAGAGTCGCCTCGTGAGTATGACAGCCGTCGAACTCGATTTTTAGCAAGACGGAGCGAAGGCGTTTCCCAGATAACTAATCAGCAGGGCCGCCCCTATTCTTATATAGACCTTCTTCAGGTCATGACGTCACGCAGATTGCCACCTGCCGTTGCCTGCAGCGAACCTGCTAAATCTGGCAAGCAAGCGCTATTCTATTGGTGCGGAACCTTTTAACGTCGTACAGATAAGTAAGCTCAGCTGCAAGTTACTGCGGTCATTGATCCAAGTCGCTCGAGGAGAAGTTACAAGACGTCTTTCTTTTTACTCTGCCCATACGCCTGCACGCCGAAGTCATACGTTTATTCAGACACATAAAGCTTTTCTTAGTCTATAGGGCGAACACCTCTTTAGTACTGGCACCATGACTTAATAATCATTTTATGTCATAAGAGAACGGGGCTCATATGCAGAAAAAAGGCCTGATGCTAGAACTTTTACAGCAGCTGAACCACTGGAGCTTCTTAGATGTTTTAGTCCGCTTTTTTCTGTTACACCGACGAGTATTAACGTCCACCGTCAGGGCGCTTTCTCATCATCACGTTTACGTTCGCAAGAAGATGAATAAGAAATAAAATATTGGCAACCACCGGGATTTGAATTTCTGTTCCTGCGACAGCGTGCAGTAGCCATGCGGCTACCAATGCGCTATCACATACCTTTGGGGCTCGGGTAATTTCGCAGATTTTTGCTGGCCGCACAGACTCCGAGTGTGGTGGTGCCCGTTCATTTGTTTCGGAAGCCAGAAAAGGCAATACTGTAGCGAACAAGAGCGACACTGCGTGTCTCGTAAAGAGCTTTTGAGAAAGTTGCGGTGTCCTACGTTAGAGTTCGCTACTGTCGCGGTAAATTAGTTCAGAAACGCAGTAACCGGCGATGTGTACTACTGACTTTATAATGGTGGAACTTTTCACATTGTTAGGTGCAAGAGGCACTTTTTACCATAAATAATGGCAAGAACCAATCTGACTTCATAGCATTAGTTATTCTTTTTCTTCTTGGGTTAGAATGTATCTTCGATGAGAATAAAATATGGAGGGACGACGTAACCTTAACAATAACGCCAGCGTCGCGTTTTGAATGTCGTAACATAACACCTGTTGCCACGCCTACATATAGATGTCTACTGTACACTTTGTCAAAGTTGTGTCAAATTTTTCTCTTATGTTGTCACCGGTAGAATACAATGACTGACACTTCTTTTACGTTGTATAAGGCCCCAAATTTGCATACTTTAGGGCCCGATATTATTATTTAAGTCATAACATCGCTTTTAGCCCTTTCTTTACTGCTGGAAATAATAGAAACTTCACCAAATTACCCCTAGATTTTCAAATGATGACAATACTCTTCATCGGCTATATTTGTGCAAACTGTGATAGGACAATACTCGTCCGTGGTAAAAAAGTTATGCAGATCCCACGCACTGTGGAATCGATGTAAGCGAAGCTTTCTGTCCGGTTTGCTTTGATTGACCATAATTAGCGGTGAATGTTGACAGCGAATGTTTAATTTCTTTAACATTTAGTCCAATTCGAGAGTGGTGAGTTGATGGGGAACGTTACCTTGCGTTCACCGCTGCTGTTTGTTTGCGTAATCCACAGAACACCCGATAACTTCCTCGATAAGTGCGTGAGGCGTTGTAGTACGTGTGCCATTGTTCATAACCTATGAGAGGGTTGAGCACTGCCATTGCCTCACATTGCACGCCGCATCGCAGCGGCAGCAGTGATGGCAGAATTATAGGGCTGTACACGCCAAAACCGCAATCGAATTATGAGGCACGCCGCATAGGGGCGGACTCCGGATTATTTTCACAACCTGGTGTTCTTTAACGTGCAGCTGAATCTAAGTGCGCGAGTGTTTTTGTATTTCTCTCCTATCGAAATGTGGCTGCCGCGGTTCCCGATCGAATCCGCAACCTCGAGCAATGCCACAGCCGCAAAACTACCGCGGCGAGTACAGAAGTGTTAATTTGACGTGCGACTACTTCCGTAGTGTCGCGTACACCCTGGCTTTGAGTCTGCACGCCCTACATCTGTTGTCGACGTGACGAATTTGCATGGAATGCCATAAACGTACAGTGTCGTGCGTTCTGTTTGCACGCAACCATTGTTGTGTCTATAGTAGTAGCGTTTCCTTGCCTTCTCACGTCGCCTTTTCCCTGCTGGAGGAGGAAAACAGGTGGCTTGCGAGTGAAACTTTGGCACAACCTGAAGCCCGTGTATACGTCTATCGCCATTCGGACGAGCGGCGTGGTGCACTGCTCGCACTTGGCCGAACCGTGATGACGCTGCCATAGTAAAATTCGGTGCAGCGTTGTCGTATTCGAACAATATGAGCATCAGGAAATATCGGAACTCATTGTTTGATTAAGCGACCTGGTAACGACGAGAAGGGCCGCGAAGATGCGGTACGAGCTTTCGAAGGAACAAGGAGACGGCGCTCGGAAATCAGCACTCGTGCGAAAGTCGCTTTTTAGCCGCTGTTTGAACGGATGCGACGAAGGATTAGAATTGTGCTATCTGACACAGGTAATTTCAATTAGCTTTTAAATGATTACTTACCCGCACATATTTCAATCTACAAACTATAGCCGGCGAGTTCGCAAGGTGTATCCACTCGGAACGGATTGTCAGGACTGCACCATTTTCGAGTTATTTATTATCAGTGACCTACGAAATACGTTGGCGTACTAGTTACTTCTTTAAAAAAAGCGCTGTTTTATGCATTGAAACTAAAAAGTAACTAGAACACCAATGCATTTCGTCGGACATATTCACCTACTACTAGTAAATTTGCTATCGCAATTGATGCTTCGCCTTTCGGGCGAACCTGCGTCTTCTTAATTGTGCACTTCGTTCTTTTATTTCTTTATTGTACTCAGGGACGACGTGGATGTTGTGGTGGTAATCACCACTATTCTAGCACAACCCGATCGGCGACAGTGCCTAATGCTGCCCGTCAACGCGATTGACAGCCAGAACCCTTTCGTACCAACAATGGCAAGTGCCGCAACTGAAGTTTCGTAGCGTCTCTCCGAGCTATTCTGGTCGAAGTGATTGACTTCGTAGCCAAATCTCCTCAATCGACACCTCGCTAGTTCGAACTTACTGATAACCCGAGCGTACCATCGTGATGGAAGGGTATCTGGATAGCGCAGCAGAAGACGGACACAAGAAGAAGCGAAGACAAAGACAAGCTCTTGTCGTCTTCTTCGTTTCCTCTTGTGTCCGTGTTCTGCTGCCCTACCCAGATAGCATTCCACGATGACCGACCAACAAGCCCATATCGCCACCCTCGTCGGTACCATCGTGGTCTGGTCAAAGCGCGATGACACACACCGCCGAAGAATGGCTATATCCTATATATGCTGCTGACCTTGCGAGGTAACGAGTTCGATTCCAGACCGTGGTGGTAGTTTTCCGGTGGGGAGGGAATCGAAAAGCGTTAGTCCTGTGTGCGGAGCTTTGTTTGACGCGGTAAATAATTCTGGGTGGCTATAATAATTTTGAGCCCTGCACTAAGGCATCGCTATATTCTGCAGCTGCACGTCCTGTGAAGCTCCATAAGTCATTTCAGTCAGTTGATATATTTTTTCATAGAAAGAAAAGACGCCTACGCGGTTAAATTATTGGGCTATCTTAGATAAAACGCCGAAGCAAATCAAAAGACAAATTTGTGCGGGGCCTCAGTTGCGAGGCATTAACACGACAGCACAGCTTCGTGCTGTATGATACACGTTATGTTGATAGCCACTTTAGTTCTAAACATATTTGGCATCCAATTCATAAACCCCTTTTTTTCGTAAGGGGTGTTTCTCACTGGCCAGCCGCCTTCGATAATAGCATGTCTGGCATCACGAACGGCTGACGTCTGCTCTTGCGAGCAGTTCTAGTGTAAGACCTATTTTTGTAAATGTGCATACTAGCAGCATCTGCATAGGAATAAAAACGAGAAAGAATAAAAGTGTTGAACGAAGTTTATCATTCTGACTACATGTGTTAGTTATGAGCGAAGAGGCATGAGTGGTGTGTAAAATCTAAGCAATACTTGGAAACAATCAGCACTGAAAGTCATGTGTGCTTCTGTCGTCATATAGTACCTTTTAGAGGCAACAGATAATACAGCTAGTGTTAGCTGGCCAGTTACTTTCAAATAAGATGACTGCATGATGCCTGCTATTGAAAGATGTATCTGGCGCACCATGCGCGGGACTAGCGTTGATTGAGAATCTCCGTGCTAAATTTAGTAGATGTGCTCAAATACCCAAAACAATACGGCCGAAACTCCCGTAGGGATAATTATCGTGGTGGAAAGCATTATATAGTGGCTTCTTATTTGCCCGTTTGCGATCTAAACGTTCGTGCTTCTCTTGTTCCGTTTCATTAAGGTAGCGCTGCCTATCCCGGGCTGTTCTGGTGCATGACGCACAAACAACATTCACCTTCTTCGGTCGAGGCATGTTTGCAGTCCTCCCGACAGCATGAGCAGCTGGGGAAAGTGGCGATTGGCCCCCGGTGTCCAATCATTCCGCCAATGAGCGCGCGCCTCCAAGAAGAGGGCGTACCGGGTGCGCGGCAGTTGCTCTTCTTGTACGTGAAGGGGGCGGAGCTTCAATTTTTGCAGTGGTTCATGTGGTCTTCACGCCCTGAGGACCCGGACACCAAATTATAGTATGGTCACGTGACATACCTTCAATGAACCCTTACTACATAAGTATAGATGACTTGCACTGACGTCATGGTAGCCGTCATATTGGTGCACCGACACGATGATAAGCTGCGTCTGTAACGTTACGGGAAAGCTTTCAATAAGATGGATTGGACTGAAGTGCTTGTAGTCGCCATGTTGGTGCCCCGACACGGTGATAAGGTGGGTGCGTGACGTCACGTGAAACCTATCAATATAATACAGTTTGGCTATTTTCACTGTTAGAGAAATAGTTTGAAAGTACACCATTGGCTTCGCTTGTTATAGACTTAGTCTATGAAGTAATTATTGCAAAAAACACATCGCAGATCTGAACCTATCGGCGATGGGATAACTAGAGTAACAAGTTGTGATCATCGCACGGTTCGCAAAACTTTCTCGGCGTGCCATCCGCTCTCTCAACCGAAATATATTGCGTAACTTACTGGAGGCAAAACAAGTATACAAACCGTGGCAATACGTTATTTAACATAACATTGGCGCCACTAGTCCTCGCATATGAAGACGTTATTCTGTGGGCTACTCCGCAGACCAAAATTACGTTCACCATAAAACGCGCGGTGGGATAGATTTTGATGACCAGCGTGTCTGCTTAGTTTTCGCAGCATTGTATGTTGAGTTGATTAATGGCGTTTCACGTTCTAAACCCACGTACAGGCAATGACAGACTCTGTTTTGGAAAGTTCGTGACTATAATTTTGACCAGCTTGGCTTTTTCAATGTAAAAAATCGGTGCACTAGCATTCTAGCATTCTGAGTCCGTACGAATGCGTCCGCAGCCGATAGAAGTCGGACTTACGACCTCGAGCTTAGCAGAAGCATGCCGTAGCCACGCAGCCATGAGAGTGATTTGGCAGCTTCCGCTGACCGCTTCCGAATCGATACCGCGTCAACGATTTGCTACTTCGCGCAACGTTTGAGTTCATTGAGTTCATACTACTTTGAGTTCATTTCATTCTATAGGTTATTTCGTGTCAGAAACAAAGTGTACCCAATTTTTGTGACGCCGTCAGCGGCAAAGAGGCCAGGACCTCGACCAGGGAAAAAAAAAAAAGCACCGGGACGATCGGAGCGCTTCCTCGCCGGCCCCGCCCCGCCGGATTTTCCACGTCACCATGACGTACACGCTGGCGCCGCTATCATTGGCCGCAGCCGTCCGACCGATCGGGCTGTCGTACGACTATATCCAACAGGCTGGTCGCATGCGGCGGCGGCGATCCGCCGCCGCATGCAGTAGACTATGTTGAAAACTTGTTGAGTGCGGTGGCCGATGCGGCGCGTCGTATGACGGATCGCACGCAAAATCGCATCGTGTGTCTCGCCCTTTAAGCGTCTCTTTCCTCCTTTCCATATATAGAGAGCAAACGCGAATTTTTCCGTCGCGCGAAAGGCTGTGGGGGGACGGAAGGGAGGGAGGGGAGGCGACGTTTAGCTGCGGCACCAAATGCGTATTTATATAAAAACGCCGCACGCGTTCGGTGTGAACGCAGGCAAATGCTGACGGCGTCGACAACAGTTCTGCGCGTTGCTGGTGCTGCTGCATGTCCAAGTTTATACAGCTGATAAAACTATTATCCTTACTCCGTATAGCTCTCTACTAATTTGCTATCGCAATTGATGCTTCGCCTTTCGGGTGAAACTGCGACATTTTTTTTTTACCGCAACGGCATTGTTCATCAGGAATTTATACCATGCGGTCAGATGGTAAACAAGGAAGTCTACCAAGGAATTCTGGCGCGTTTGATGGATCCCGTATGCAGTAAGAGGCCTGGATTTTAAAGCCATACTTGTATGTTGCATCATGACAATGCACCGGCTCAGCGCGTCGCTCCTTGTCCACAGCTATCTAGCGAAACATCACACTCCCGTTGTGCCCCATCCACCGCATTCTCCGGACCTAGCCCCAGCAGACTATTTCTTGTTTCCCAAACTTAAAACCACGTTCAAACGACGTCGTTTCCAAACAATATAGTATATTCAGGACAATGCGACAAGAGACCTGCGCGCCATCCTAAGAAAGTTCGTTCCCGGAGGCTTCCCAAAAATTGAAGAAACGAGAGGAACAGTGAATTGCCAGTAGAGGGGACTAATTTGGTGAAGACAGTGTTAAAAATTTTGTACAATAAGCAATAAAGATCTTATAGCAAATGTTTCGGTTTCTTTTTGAACACACCTCGTGCACTGGAATTTGCAACGCTCCGTCTCGGCAGCGTTCTGCAGCAAGGATTATTCAAAAGGCTTCGGCGAAAGAGGAAATAAAAGGGAATGAAGTGTTGCAAGGCTATTTTGTGAGGAAGTGAGCTATAACACCCACAGCACAGCGCCCGCAAGCAACTCATTTGCATGCCTACTCTCACGTCGACGCCGAGCGTCCACGTGACCTTCGTATCACAACCGGCAGCACCCATACCTTTTAAATGGTACTGAATGTTATTTTCCATTATTAATTCTCCATTTTTTCCCTAAATGAAGGTCATGAGCCTCTACACGTTAGAAAAAATAGTGGAAACCCTGAGCGCGTCCTAAACAATGAAATGTATTAGCTTTTTTTATAGCCAGTTTCCGTATTGTTTCTTAGGAGGCTACAGTGTTGTGACGTCAAGATACAGAATGCTTTCAGCGTGGGCGCAGGACATTGTGATGTTCTGACAGTCGCCTCGGCTCGCTCGGTTACCTGCTGTGCTGCAGCTCTTTATGAGGGCCGATAAAGGTGGCCGAACGAGCTGGAGCGATTGACAAAACGCCGCAAATACATTGTTGCCGCGAGAATACACTCTGCGTCATGACGTGAAGAGAAAGTAGAAACCGAAGCTGCCTCTAGAAATGCTACTAATAATAAATGTTTTCGAACGTTACGTGATTTGCATGTACGTTTTCTTTGGTTTGAGGTTCCGGACCGTCATTTAACGCTGTACAATGAATACTTGAAAATATATTGCATGTATGCCTCTAAAGCGAAGCTGTTTTACGTCACTCTCCGATTTTGGTGTACGCTTCATGCTTTAAGAGCGCCATGAAGCACTTTTTTTATCTAAGTCAAGAAACGCATTGGAAGTTAAACTAGACTATTTCATAAGGACATTGCAGCACAAGTTTATTCTAGGCGTTCAGCTCAAGAGGATTTTTTTGTAAGGGATGGTTCAGGGGGGCCCGTTTAACCTTTGTCGAGTGCGCAGGTTCACAATGGCCTCACATAGTTTTGTATCTGCCTATGTAGTGCCTAACTGAACATGTAACTTAGCGCAATAAAAAAAAACACAGGCAAAAGAAAGGGAGACAAAGACAAGCGCTTGTCTTTGTCTCCCTTTCTTGTGTCTGTGTTTTTTGTTGCGCTAAGTTACTTGTTCAGTTATGAAAAACCCAACAATTAGCCCAACAATTAACCATTCTGGAATGTCGTGCCTAATTCGTAACCGCATATTGTGCACGCTGTCGGCAACGTTAGCTCTCATTAATACCTAATCTGCCCGGGTCGACTGCGTGTTTACAAAAGTTTGTGCACTACATCTGTTCTTAGTTGACTCACTTGTTTTATGGCGCTCGCGCATAGTATACGCGAATGCAGAATGCTGTTTCGCTCAGTCGTGAATGGCGCCCCCCTCGGAAGATATAGACAACGCGGAACAGGAGGGAAAAAAAGAAAATAAAAAAGAAAAATTAAAACGTCACAATACCATGAATACGGCGTAATCTGAAAATAAAAAAAGACCTGCACATTGTATACATACCCATGGGTTCTGTTGCAATGCATCGTTCTCAAACTGAGAAAGCTTAGCTTCGATGAACAAACATCAGGGATATCTTCTGCAAAATTTTGTTCCCTCTCTTGCTTTCTTGCTGCGTGTCGCGTTTGCGCTGGCGGTTACGCGCAGTCTGCATTTCACGGGAATCGCAAGAGTACTGTTGCTGTTGGCTATCTCGTGTGCTCAAAGCAGGGCACGTACTGCAAGGGCAAGAGCTGTAACGTAGTCTCTGCTGGCGAGAGTCAATAGAGGATGCCGAGGGCGTGATTGCTTTTGTTTTAATTTTCAGCTCTTCCCGCCGCGTACATCACTGCACGCACTCTGTTTCATGAGTAATATATATCTTAGAGACGTTTCTCATTTCTCCTGTAATTTCTCTTGTTATACAGCTTTCAAAAATACATTGCAAGCGGTGTCCGCCTTTGTAAATACTTTGTTACACACGGTCATCATCGCGTGATCTACGAATCGCGCTCGTTTCTATGCAATGTTCAACACTTGTAAGGCGCCATTTTGGAAACTGCAAACTTATAACCCCAAAAGACAAAGACCGCGAACTTGTGCGGGATATGTGAACGTCAGCTGTTCCTTAATCTCAACTTATTGTCAAGATATTGTCAGTTGGTAGAAATAGCAAAAAAAAAATCTGAAGAGTATGATGGCAATATAGGTGACAGTAACAACTTTATTATTGCAATTGCTACCTGTGTTATCGCCTACCCTTACGTGTCGTTTTATTTTGTGCCATTTCTACCAAGATGAAGCTGTACCAACTAGACCAGCAACATGTCCTACACACGATGAATAAGTAGTCCAACTTACTTTCAAAATCCGGCACCTGCACAATATCAGTCGCTAAGTTCAACCTAATAGCACTCTCTATGTCGTCCTGAAATTCGCAGGAGGCGGCATCCCACATGATCACTGCAGGATTCTCGAGGCCCTCGCTCGTCGTGGCCTTCGCTCTTCAGATGGGCGTCGTGTACTACAGCCTGGACGAGGAGTACAACCTGCCGATATTTGCCTTGTACCAGGCCTGTAGTGGCTTCGGGCTGGCGGACTACTCGCAGGCAGGCGCAATATTCTTACTGCTTCTGAAGAGAGATACACTGACGCGTTTTAATGGTGAACACGTGCACGCATTCTCCCTAAAGCAAGCAGTTCCACATGCAGAACTGTTTGCGATCGTCCGGGCCTGCATAGAACAAAATAGTGTTTTAGCTTCTGAGAGAGGTGCTGGCATATCTGTTGATAACTTTATGACTTTACTAGAATTTTATCTTTGTTCGGCTCTTGTCTCTTATGATGGTCGTGTTCACATTCAGCGCAAGGGCATTTGCATCGGTTCCTGTGTCGCGCCAGTGTTATGTAACATCTTTTTATTTGCTATTTACCGAGACTTGGCTTGTGTTTTGACGATGCAAAAGTGTAAAAGGTTTTTAGGTACGTGGACGATTTCTTGGGGATTTTAAAACCTAACCTTTCTGTAACGACCACTAATACAGTGGAAGAACTTTAGCGCTATTTAGACAACATGACAAAGGGCTTTCCTTTACGCGTGAGCTTCCTTTACATGACAAGCTGCAGGTTTTAGATTTGACTTCATTCTTGTCTGAACGACACATTTGTTGGGCGTACTGCCCCCGCTCACGCAAAGAATTTTTACTATTCGACTCGGTGCACACTAAGCTTGTAAAAAGGGCAATAGTCTTCATGTGCCTTGAGGCGTCGTTGGTGAGGTCTTGCTCTCACAAAATGCAGGAAAGCTTTAACTGCCAGGTTGCACGGCTGCGATAAGCCGGATACCCTTGTTCTATCATGGTCGCAGTTGCATAAACTCTCCTTCAAAAATTGAAGGGTAAGCGGAAAGCCAGGCTGCTAGTGGAAAAAAGGCCTCAGGATGTTCCGTACATCCATAAAGTGGCCCACAATCTAAAAAAAAAGTGGCCAGAAGGTAGAAAGTACCTATTGTTTTTTCGGCTCCACGTAAGCTTGGTGGCCTGTGCCCTCGCATCGCAGACCCACAGAAGTTGACCCGCTGTGGTAAAAGCCATACAAGGCCGTATGTGACTTGCGCGGTCTGTGTGGTGTACGAAATTCCACTTGATTGCGGCAGGGTTTATATCGGTCAGACAGGCCGTTGCATCAATGATAGAGCAAGGGAACACGAGCTGTCTATCAAGAATAAGATTAGTGCACATTTACCTATGCACTGTAATTCCTGCACATGTGAGGCAGACTTTTTCAATATGCCGCATTCTTGGCAAAAGCAACGATTGCCTGGCACGGGAGTTAATGGAGGCTTATTTCATCGCTATGAAACATGTACATCTGTGTCAGCGATACGTCTGTGGCTTTACGCAGCGCTGAACGCCAGTTTCTGCACTATATGATTGGGTACGATGCAAACTTTGAGTTATGTGCGCAAATCTACGTGCGCACAAGGCCATCTTCTATAAATTTTACCCTTGTCTGCTTTCAATAAACTAGTTGCAAGTGACACTCTTTGCTTTCCTGATCGGTTTTTTTTTTCGTCCTTGGTTGCGTCTAAACAATACGGAATAAGATGAACCAACTAGCCCAGCAACACTCCTGATACATTTCATATGTAAGTACCGGCACTGCGATTCGGGCGCCGATCTTAAGGGCGCCGACATTCGCTTTCAGCGCTAATACAAATGGTATTAGAAAATTGCAGCGCGCAACCGGACCGGGACGTGAAGGAGATAGAAGACAAGCGCTGTCTTCCGACAATCGTTTTGTTTTTTTCCCGCAAGCTTGGTTTCGGAATCAATGATCGCGAAGAAATGTTAAAAGTCATACAGCAATGATAGCAAGAACGAAGCTGCACGTCAACCGTGGGTACAGCGCAAGTGGGCGCACAACTAATCATTCAAAAAACGACACCTCTTTGCATGGAAGTGCTATACAAGGCTCACTAACAGCCCCTCATTTGCCATTAGCTGCGGCGGCGACCGTGATTTTGGTTTTGCCGGTCACCTGCGTTCCGATCCCTGTTAAAAATAGGAACGCATCCACATTTAAAACAATAGAAGGCAAAGATGATGTCGCTGCCTTTCTGCACACTTGTTGTTCTTTGGCAGTGCGTGTCTGAACACAAACTAACCCAATCCCATACCCTGTTGCTAAACCCGACCCTCTTGTGTCAAATTGATTCCAATCGAGTTCAGAAATAAAGCAAAAAATTGGCTGTAGTTTCAAATTGACGCTTTAGGCGGCAGTCCGTTCGTAGGAAACCTGCCAGTTTCCGAATAACGATGACATCTTTGGTGACATATTTTTCGGTGCTGATAATACTAGATAAAACGCCGCGCTAGTCTCTGCGTGTCCTGCTGGTACGTTAACTATAGAAGCGTGCCTATTCGTCCGTCTGCACTAACACTCTTGTCGGTTCTTACCTTACATGAATCTTCTATAAAAGCTAATCTGTAATCGTATATGCGTTTGAAGACTCGTACGGAAGACCTGTAGCGCAACGGCATGGTCGGTCGTCGTCAAGGACACCAGCCTACTTATATGCAGTATAGGACGAAAGCCTCTCCCAATGATCTCCAATTAGCCCTGCCTTGCGGCGGCTGACCAGATCTTATGCCTGCAACTTATCCAATTCTTTAGTTGGTATGGCTCGTTAGTAAGGGATTTATAAAAAAGCATGAACGAGCAGAGAACACAGAGGGCAGGACAGTGGACGCTCACACGTCCCGTGTCCACCTCACGCTGTACTTTGTTTTTGCCCGCTTTTTGAATAGTAATAAATTTTATATTAAGAGGTTCATTCATACTTAAAATTGTCTTATTGGTCAGCATTTATTCGCAAGCTTTCAGTTAAGGTATCGAACCGGAACTGAACCGGGACGTTACGATTTCTTTCGCTCCGGAGCGAAAGCGAAAGGAAAATATAACGGTTTTCGGTTCAGATTCGCTTCATCTTCTGGAACTTTCTATCCAAGCATTTGCTACCCTTGAGTCTCAACGGCGCTAACCTTAAACTTGGCGGAACCATTGTTGCGCATTTCAGCATGTCTCGTTCGTCGGGAGGCACGCATGCGTCAAATGTACTCGTGAGCGGAGGAGGCGTTCTACTCTGGCGGCGGCTGAGCGCGGCCGCGCCGGTCTTATCTTGAAAGCGATCTGCGATGCGGACAGTGTCTAGGAGCGCCGAGGGCTGATAGCTTCGTGTGCACTGTGTTCTCGCCCCTTAGTTCGCGATGAAGCGAGAGCCAGCATTTACCCGCGCTTCCTCATGCCAGCTGTTTGACAACCGACGCTCGCTCTCCAAACGAGCATATCATCGAGTGATACGTGTTTGTTTCCCTGTGCATGCTTGACACCGTGCTTGTTACTTTAGTCAGTAAGCGCATGTTTACAAGTTTACACGGCTGATAAATCTACTATCCTTACTTCGTATATCTGCCTAATAATTTGCTATCGTCATCCATGCTTCCCTTATCGGGCGAAACTGCGACGTTTTGTTCTACCATACAAGTTTCTCGCGAGTAGCGAACCAAAAAGTTATAGGTGTTATCGGCAGTGTACCATGTATATCATATTTTTATTGGTCTGCATCTTGCTCTCGTGCCTTACGTGCGTAGGCGTGCCAGGCCGATACATCTGAGCTCACGCCTGAAAAGGTAGTCATTGGGCTCACTGACGATCAGACTGTCCAGGTGTTCAACGGTACAAGAATCTTCCAGACGTACGACACACTGGATCTCATGCAACTAAAGGTAAACTTGTTCTTGCGTAATTCTCGGCTCCGACGGCGCTCGCCACAAGGAAGCAGCAACACTCCGCGAAGTTGCACCCATTCCAACTTGTCTCACCTTCTAGGCAGACGTGATGTGCGCCTCGAAATTTCGTACTTCGCAAAAGTAGGGACGTGCATCCAAAATAAACCACAACGCTACCTAGTTACTCATTTGTTCAATTTTGTCGTAGCGTTACCCGTTAACGTCAAAGGAGACTGCGATGCTCATGATACTGTATATATATATACGACACCATCATCATCATCATCATCAGCCTATATTTGATGATAATGATGATGATGTCGTATACGACATATATGAATTTAAATATTACGTGAGTGAAATTATGCGTTGTGCAGGAGGTATGTGGGTATTCTGGAGCGACAACAACACAGGCTCTGAAGAACCCGTTGACAGTTAATTAGATCATGAATCAGAAATCATTACTAGAGGCGGTGGTCCTTAACACCACCGTTGCGGACCTGAAGGAGCAGGAGCAAGTAAAGTCCCTATATAAGAAAAGTACCGCCATCCTTTGATAAACGCCGCTTCTCTCTCTCCTGTATCTCCGATTGGACGATGATAGCACGCGCTTTTCACTTCATATTTTCTTTTTTTCCGCCTCAGAGCCATGTTGAAAGTCCTCTGGGCAGCCGCAGTCGCCGGCGGCGCGGCGGCGCGCGCCCGGCCTGAAAGCTTTAACGTGGACTTTATAAGTGCGCCACCGTCGACTTGGCTTTCGCAAGCAAAAAATAAAGAAAAAAAGCAAGCGCTTTAGGAGAGGAGGCGGCGGGGGAAAGAGTAGATGGCAGTACTTTCCTTATATAGAGACTTTAGGAGCAAGAACATGACAGCGCCACGGAGCGTCGGGAACTCGGCCCGAGGTAGTGCTCTTCTGTAGCACCACAGATTTGTGTGCGACACCTGGCTTTGGCAAAACAGGAAAATAGATCTGGGTATGTCGCTCGCGATGGTAGTTCGCGTGTCATTCGTGTATTCTTGACTGAGCGTTACAAGTCGATATGCTAGCAGGCTGCGATAATCGTCCATGAAGATATTTCTTCGTAAGGGCTTCTTCTACAGACGCGCAGTGTTGCATGAATAGACGCAAAATCGCTAAGGTCAGTGGTGGTCCTTGCTGTTTCTGTCCCAAACGTGAACCCTGCTTACAAAGACTGCACCGCAGAGCGTCGAAAACTAGGTGTGAAACACTTATAACAATGCAGCGGTTACCGTACAAACCATTTGATCAGGAGAGGAGGAAAGGGCGCGCTGCGAGCGTGTTCTCTTCTCTGGCTTGTGCGAGGTGGTGCGGCGCTGCTTGAATGTGTTGCCTTCGTGCGGTATGGAACGATTTCAAGATGTTTCAGGCCGTTCTGCGAAATCATTTAGGTGATCACAAGGTCGTCGGGAAACTACTGCGTAGCCTTTACGAGCAACGAGAACTCCAGTATGCTGAAATTTCTCTTGGCTGCCAAACATGCGAAGTGGATTATCAGCCGAGGTGTGTGTACGGGTTGTGAACCTATTTGGCTGTATCGCTTTCCACTCGGGCATAGCAGCAGCGTCTGTGAATTGCCAGCGTAAATTGGAAAATCTCACAATCTGATAGTTTTGCGTGGGGACTGAAACATAAGAGTCCTCGTGTATGTAGCCAACCCAATGCAACCCCGGAACATCTAAGCGACAATCGTTATATAACATTTGCGTCAGCCACCGGCATTGTTCTCGCGCATCTCAAGCCAATGCTATGCAATGTCTACGTTAGCGTGCTATATGAGGTCGATGGCTTGGCTCAGCAGAGCGATCACTGCGGTTGGAAAACCAGGATGATACACATAAGCTTAGTGCTTCAGCATTGCCTCTTTGCCGTACAGTGATATCAAAAGGGGATCGCATAAACAGAATGCGATGGCTGTTTGTGAGAAAATAATTTCCGTACAACGGGTCTGTGCATGTATAGGTAAGACCGAACGAGACCGAACCATAAAGGTGAGTTTTCATCGCCTTGCGGTTTCTTAAGTTTGAATCACGCTTGTCTGATGGGTCAATCGGCCGATTCGATCGCCATCGTTCGAGAAATAGAAAACGGGCTGACGTCTCAATAAACCCAGCTATGGTGATACTGCATGCTCAGCCCAGGCGCTATAGAACAAATGCATATACGTATAAGCCAGCAACTCCCACTGCTTCGGACGTTCGCACAGTCCGCTACCCGGCTGATCGACGACTAGAGATGTGTTATTCATGCTGTACGTTATACTGTTTCTACTAACAAAAACCACTTTATTTGTCGAATAAACGATGTAGCCGGGCAAAATATCAACAGATAACAGTTTGAACGCGTTGTTACGTATCTACCTGAGACAGCGTGTAACTTGTACGTTCCCCACAAGGCAGCCCGTTTCGTCAGCGTCGCACAGACGGCGACAGTGGTCGACACCGACGGTGAAAGCTGACAAGCGTCCCGAATCGGGAGTGTGCACCTGGATATTGCCACGAGGCAGCGCCTTCATCAGCGTCGCCCAAACAGCGACCGCGCCCGACATCAGCCATGACGAGTTAACGGAATTAAGACGAGAGGCCAACTTCCATGAATTGCTACCGTGGGAGCGACAAAGATCTCGGTTTCCCGGAAGACCACGCTGGCAGCAAAAGACGAGCGCGAGGGTGTAACAGTAAAGGAGGAGTTGGGGTGAACACGACAACCCCTCTGATTGGCCGCACCAACGTCAGCAGATTCCCCAATCGAGTGTCCTAGGGAAGACGAAGGGATTAAAAAGGGAGACCGGTGGTGCAGTGGAAGGGGGGGTCGACGTGACCTGATACGAACGGAGACGTTGAATGTGCTCCTGATGGAGTGGGCTTCCGTACTCGGAGCCAGTGTACATAGTGTAAATTAAATCAGTTTCCTTATTTCTACTACCGGATATGCTCCTCAATGGGCTTGGTGATTTCTTGGCCCAACCGCCACCGAGAGCGGCAACAGCGTCTCAAATGAAGAGCAGAACTTATTTCGTACCAAAATGATACCCACGCTGCTACGACAATCGCGTGTGTTTCTTAACTACTCATTGCCGACAAACTATAACACAGAATTACGCAGAGAATGTCACACCAAGGGCACATACATGAAACAAATTTTTAGAAATGCGCAACTAATCTCTGAGATTGATTATATGCTACAACACGCGCGCACATATCGCGTCCGCCTCACTGGCAGCAGCAACTCCGGCCATGCACAGTTAAATCACTTCAGTACATCTCACAGAACTGTTTTCAACGTATAAGACTTCCACGTCATACTAAATAGGCCACTCGAGCCCGAAAAAAATATTCATGAGCCATTCAACTCTGTGAAAGCGGATGACCAGTTGTGACACACCCCGTGAACGAGGCGCCAACGCCGGACCAAATTCCAAGGCCGACTTATCAGCTTCCGAAAATAATCCCACGAAAGCAAGGTCAATTAGCAATGGGCCCTCTGGTGCGCCAGCGAACGCCGGTTGCTGTCCAAAGACCGAGTCAGAGCACAGAGTTGTCAAAACACCCCAAAATATATTCTTCACACAAGGCACTTACAACGTGCACACTTAGGCTAGGCACATCACAATACAATTCAGATGGCTATTAACAAAACACAGGAAAATAATTAACGACAAGCACTAAGAGTCCAGCACTAAAGAACAAAATGAATAGGAAAACTAAGTGTCCAATCGTATTTAGCCGTGCTGGTCTTGAGCCGGACGATGTCGGCGTAGCTCAAGGCAAATCTCGAAGAAGGAACTTCTTCCGGAAATGCAGACGCTCGATGAACTCGTCGACTAGCTTGCCGGGCAATCGCCTTCTTCCACATACGGTCGGCCTTCACGTTACATCTCTTCACCGGAGCGGTCCGATCCCCCTTCTGATTCCCGCACGGCGTTTTATAGTCTTCACAGGCGTTCTCAAAACCTTCTTATCGGAGTCGTTCTCCCGTAGCTCAAAAAAAGCCTGGGAATCTTTTAGTCAATTCTCGCATCTTCGACCGCCGCCGTCGGAGCGTCGTCGAGGGGGGGAGGGGGGTGACTCACCCCGATGGCGCACGCTCACGCTGTAGTAATCTCTCTCTCTCTGTCGACTCCCCGGGTGAGAAGGTTTCTCGGTGCAGGCTCTCTCACTCTCTCTATTTACCATTGCCTCGTTGATGCTTCTAGACGTCTAGACTCCGTTGGTCGCGTCGGCTGTTTGAGGCTTATGCGCTCTCCCCTCTTTTGAAGCTGCCGCGGCGCCGGCATGCTTCTCTCGCTGGCTGGCGTGACACACGGCGCGCGCTTTGATTACGCGCTCTTTTGTGACACAACCCCCCATTTTAATAATATTATGCAATAATATTAAAGAAAACTCAAAAGTAGCGTGCACAATTTAAAGGTCCACTACGCATGAGTCCGTAGGTCCATAAGTCAGTCCACCACAAATCGCACATCACTTCACTCGCGATACATCGAGTACAAACACAAGTTACACAGGTGCCCTTGGACTACACAATAACACTTCTCTCGCGTAACAAGTACATTTGTACTACACAAAAACACATATGTCGCGTAACAAGGCAAACATATGAAATAGAACATGTGCAACAAGTACACAAAACTCTGACAGTGTAGCTTATAAAAAAAGGTCCCTCTGCTCATATATGATAAACATTTGGTGCACTCAATCAAAACCCTTTGCACCATACTCTAATCGTCAACTGTTTTTTAAATTTGAATTTCCTGTCCTTCGTTTTTCGATGGTAGTGTTTTGCCTAGTTATGAGTCCCGGACGGCTTATTTTCGGAATCAGGCGTGAAAAGGGGCTGGAAAGGCCTTGCCTGAGCCTTCGCTCGAGCTCGAATGACAGCTGCCGCGTTGCTCTGGTCAGCAGTTGATGGTTTTCCGCGAGATTCTTCGATCGTCGGTGGTTCGATCTTCGGTAATTCCATCAAACGTTTCGGATTGTCTGGGGCTCGAACTTCCTCGACGTTTCCTAAGATTAAGTCGTACAGTGGGCTGTCCATACACAGAGCAGTGACATTCCCACTGTAATGTGGGGTCTCGACCTCATCCCTGGCTTCAGCAAGCTTCCGTGCCGTACCATCGACCAGGTAAACTAAACTGGTTCCACCCGTGAACTCACTGCGTTTGACCATGTGCTGCTGCCGGTATCTCGTAACACCGTGATTGGTTTTCCTGCCATTTTTTTCGGCAAGTACGGGCATTCCTTTAACGGGAAATTCTGGGCGTTGTCTCATCAGTGCATTAACGACCGGAATTCTTTTTCCGTATCGGATTTCTACAAAGTCGGCGTTTACGTCTTCTACTCGGTGTTTTGGCTGAGTATACACACAGGATTCTTGGGGAGCTTCTTTCCCTCCGTTGCGGCACGCATCGGCTTTGTTCCCTGTTCGCCCACATTTAAAACGTTTGATATCGTTGGGGCGCGTAAAATTGCTCCAATCATTGCAAGCATGGTGGCCCAGTCGGTTACAGAGATAACACCTCGGAACAGGCTTATGAAGGTTTCTCCTTTCATCAGATGCCGCTTTCTTTGCGTCCACTGGCTCCTCTTCTTTTATCTTCAAGAGATTGATGCCTCGCAGTGCTTCCGAAAATTGGTCTTCCAATTCCAACATATCTTGAAGTGATTTAGTTTTCCTTTCTTTCATATAGAGTGACAGGCTCGTGTGGCAACTGATGAGAATTCCTGCTTGATCAGAAGCTCTTTAAGCGCACCGTACTCCTGTGCAGTCTCTGAAAGTTCGGTCCACCTATCAAAATAGTGGCTTAGCCGCGCGGCAAATCGCGTGGCAGTCTTGCCATCGGCGGGCTTTCTGGTCCTAAACTTGTCTCAGAAGCCTTCTACAGTGAACCTAAATCTCTTCAGTATGCGGCTTTCACCCTTCCATAATTAGAGGCATCGATTGGCGTCAGCGCACTGTACACACTAAGTACTTCGCCACTCAAACACGTACTCAACGCAGTGGCCCATTGAACCTCTGGCCAATTCTGGTTTTTAGTAATTGTCTCAAATCTGTGCAAGTAAGCATCCAGGTCATCTTTTCTTTCATCGAATGCCACAAGCAGTTTGCTTGGGTTCAGACGGAAGCTAGCCTTTTCCCTTTCGGTGCTGTCGACTCTCGCCAGAGCGGGAGCTTCTGTGCGCCGCTGCAAACGAAGTCGTTCGAGTTCTAACTCGTGCCGTCTCTATCTTTCTCTCTCGGCTATTTCAGCTTCTCTATGCGCTCCTTCGCGTCTCTTTCTTCTTTTCGCTCAATCGCCTTTCCTCTTTTATCTGTCGCTCCTTCGCCTCTGTTTCTTCTTTGGCCCTTTCGCTAGCTTTTCTTTTTCTCTTTCTGAAGCTTCTTTTCCTTCTGGCTAACCCACTTCCGTAGTTCCGCTCCGGAAAGACCCATCTTCTCCCCAAGGGCAACTAATTTCTCCAGATTCATGATGCTCTTCAAAATCTAGCCGCGTGCAAAAAATTATCTGCCTAGATTTTAACTATCGAACTGCTCTCTGCACACAAGTTAGCAAAACGTGGTGCCACACTCAAAATTGTTTACGATGGCAATGTAAACGACCCTAGGCTCTTTCTCCCTACTATGGAAACACAGTTTGCGCCAGAAAGGTCCTTGTCGCGGACGCCAGAACTATTGTCACACACCCCGTGAACGAGGTGCCAACGCCGGACCAAATTCCAAAGCCGACTTATCAGTTTCCGAAAGTAATCCCACGAAAGCAAGGACAATTAGCAATGGTGCTCCAGCGAACGCCGGTTGCTGTCCAAAGACCGAGTCAGAGCCCAGAGTTGTCAAAACATCACAAAATATATTCTTCACACAAGGTAATTACACACATACACGTGCAAATTTAGGCTAGACTCATCACAATACAGTTCAGATGGATATTAACAAAACACAGGAAAATAATTAACGACAAGCACTAAGAGTCCAGCACGTAAAGTACAAAATGAATAGGAACACTAAGTGTCCAATCGTATTTAGCCGTGCTGGTCTTGAGCCGGACGATCTCGGCGTAGCTCAAGGCAAATCTCGAAGAAGGAACTTCTTCCGGAAATGCGGACGCTCGATCAACTCGTCGACTAGCTTGCCGGGAAATCACCTTCTTCCACGACGGTCGGCCTTCACGTTACATCTCTTCACCGGAGCGGTCCGATCCCCCTTCTTATTCCCGCATGGCGTTTTATAGCCTTCACAGGCGTTCTCAAAACCTTCTTATCGGAGTCGTTCTCCCGTGGCACGAACAAATACTGGGAATCTTCTAGTCAATTCTCGCATCTTCGACCGCCGCCATCGGAGCGTCGTCGAGGGTGGGGGGGGATGACTGACCCTGATGGCGCACGCTCACGCTTTAGTAATCTCTCTCTCTCTCTCTCTCTCTCGACTCGCTGGGTGAGGTGTCTCGGCGCGCGCGCGCTCTGTCTCTCTGTTTACCATTGCCTCGTCAATACTTCTAGAGGTCTAGACTATGTTGGTCGTGTCGGCTGTTTGAGGCGTATGCGCTTTCTCCTCTGTTGAAGCTGCCGCGGGGCCGGCGTGCTTCTCTCGCTGGCTTGAGTGGCACAAGGCACGCACTTTGATTACGCGCTCTTTTGTGACACCAGCGAAGCTGTTTAGCGCACGACAGAGATGTGACGCATAATTTTGAACATAGGTATGAACATATTGCTACACGCGTGTGGTATTTGGTTGCTTGAACGAGGTGCGCGGGCGCCATCACTCGAGAAATGAAGAGGAAGAAGGAGCTGGGCTCGCGGTGTGAATCTAACCGCTGAGCGCTGCAACCACTGTTGTAAATACAACCTGTAAATAGCTGGTGGTCTTACTGACTCGTCCTTCGCGTAACATTCTGGTGGAGGTGCGGGGTACGGGACCAACTCGGTGGCAGCGGAAGCAGATCGGTTTGTCGTCAGGTGTTCGCCATTCAGCAGGATTGCGTGGTCTGGGAGCGAAATACTAGTCATTAAAGGTGGTGGACATAGGAATCGGTGCCGAATCAGGTCGGGAGACAGAGCATGCGGTAGGGATGCCAAGGTTTGCAATTTCTTGCCGCACAACCGCTTGTATAACGGAAATAGTAGGGGCCGCTTGGTCAAAGGTACCGTCGAGGGGTCGAGGATGAAGGGGGGCCGGACTCGCCGCTTCAATCTCATGGCGAACGATACGTGTGACGTTCTCTTGAAATGGTCATGTGGCAGGAAGAGCGGAGCAAGAGGACGTGGCAGGGGTGTTTGGGAGCCGGGAAAACTGTGGGACGACGCGGCGGCTTTTGGCGACCTCGAAGCGGCGGCAATCTTTGACGATGGCTTCGACAGTAGAAACGTCGTTATAGACGAGCAAATTGAAGGCGTCGTCCGCGATGCCTTTTAGGATATAGCCCACCTTGTCAACCTCGGACATGTGCTCGTCGACTTTCCGGCAAAGTGCGAGCACTTCCTGTATGTAGGAGACATACGATTCTGTCGACGACTGGACACGGGAAGCAAGCTCGTTTTGCGCAGCCTGGTGGCGACCTGACGGGTTGCCAAATAGGTCGCGAAGCCGTAGATGGTGTCCCGTTGACAGCATTGATTGACACTGGAGCCCAAGTGTCCATAATGAGCGCTAACCTATGTCGTCGCCTCAAAAAAGTTCTTACGCCTGCCGTCACTCGAGCCGTACGCGTCGCCAATGGCGCCACTGTTGCCGTCTGTGGTATGTGCACTGCTCGCGTACGAATTGCTGGCCGCCAAGTTCCAGTCCTGTTCTCCGTGCTGATCAGTTGCCCTCTTGACCTAATCTTCGGGCTCGACTTTCTGACGACGCATTCTGCCCTGATCGACTGTTCCACCGGTACGCTGTGCCTCGAGCTTCCTCTTGTTTCCGACGTTCGCCCGAACAACCGAACACCCTATGCACTACAGCGTTTGTTCGGTTACCTCCAAAAGCCCTAACCTTCGTCGAATTGGCCTCAACGGCAACCGTGCCTGATGGCGACTATGTCGTCGCCCCTATTCGTGATGTCCTCCTGGCGCGCGACATCTCTGTGCCACACTCCGTCGTTACCCTTGCCGCTAATCGGATGTGTCTCCCCGTTGTCAATTTTGGCTTGACGAAGCAAGTGTTACGTGAAGGCATAGCGGTGGCCACGCTCTGGTCAGTGACAGACGACCACGTCACTGTTTTTGCAGCCGACGCGTCTCCAGATCCTCCTGATTACCCGCAGGATGCCTTGAACCTCGACGGCCCATTACGTCCCATGGTCGCTCCAGACCTCGCCCCTGGCCAAGCAGCCGCCCTATATCGCCTTTTGCTTTCCTATCGCGACATATTCGACACTGACAATCGCCCACTTGGTCAGACGTCCCTTGTTAAGCATCGGATAAACACTGGTGATGCTGTTCCCATTCATCGCCGACCGTATCGCGTGTCCACGGCAGATCGGCAAGTTATTCAGCCGGAAGTCAACAAGATGCTCGCCAAAGGCATTGTTGAGCCCTCGTCGAGCCCTTGGGCGTCGCCGGTCGTGCTCGTCAAAAAGAAATATCGCACGTGGCGTTTCTGTGTTGATTACCGCAACCTAAACCGAATCACTAAAAAGGACGTTTACCCGTTACCACGAATTGACGACGCTCTTGATTGTCTTCACGGTGCCAAATACTTTTCGTCCATTGACCTTCGATCTGGTTATTGGCAAATTTCCGTCGATGAGCGAGACCAAGAAAAGACCGCTTTCGTCACTCCAGATGGCCTCTACCAATTTAAGGTTATGCCGTTTGGTTTATGCAATGCCCCCGCCACGTTCGAACGGATGATGGACTGTCTGCTTCAAGGTTTCAAATGGCCAACTTGCCTTTGTTACCTCGACGACGTCCTTGTGTTTTCTCCTACGTTTGAGACGCACCTTGATCGCGTCGCAGCTATCCTTGACGTCTTCCGCAAGGCTGGGCTCCAATTAAACTCATAGAAGTGCCACTTCGGGCGCCGACAGATTACAGTGCTCGGCCATCTCGTCGATGCTTCCGGAGTACAACCCGACCCGGAGAAGGTTCGAGCAGTAACAGCTTTTCCTGTACCTCAGTCTGCCAAAGACGTCCGGAGTTTTGTGGGGCTCTGCTCTTATTTCAGACGGTTTGTGAAATATTTCGCAGCAATCGCTCGACCACTCACTGAACTTCTGAAGAAAGACGTGCCTTTTACGTGGGGTTCCCCTCAGGCTGCCGCATTTTCACGCCTTATCACGATTCTGACATATCCACCGATCTTGGCCCACTTTGACCCGTCCGCACCTACAGAGGTCCGAACCGATGCCAGTGGTTATGGGATCGGCGCAGTCTTAGCGCAACGGCAACACGGACACGACCGCGGTATAGCCTACGCTAGCCGGCTCCTGACAGCTGCAGAGCGCAACTATTCGATTACCGAGCGCGAATGTCTTGCTCTCGTCTGGGCTGTTTCGAAGTTCCGCCCATATTTATATGGCAAGCCCTTCTCAGTAATCACAGACCATCATGCGCTGTGTTGGCTTTCGTCGCTCAAGGATCCTACTGGTAGGCTCGGTCGTTGGGCTCTCCGACTACAAGAATATCCCCACACAGTGACGTACAAGTCGGGACGCCAACACCAGGACGCAGATTGCCTCTCTCGCTACCCAGTCCAAGACCTGACCTCTACGTCTGATACTGACACCGACGCCTGCGTTCTCTCCGTTTTTCCACTGGTCCATGTCGCCGACGAGCGGCGCCGTGACCCGTCCTTGCGTATCATCATTGACCGCCTGGAATCGTCACTTGCCGACAGCTCCCTTCGCTTATTCACACTTCAAGATGGCGTACTCTACCGCCACAATGTTCACCCCGACGGCCCAGCATTACTCCTTGTGTTCCCTAAACACCTTCGCTCGGCAGTTCTCCATGAACTTCACGACCTCCCCACTGCCGGTCACCTCGGTGTGTCACGTACCTACGACCGGATCCGCCGACGCTTCCTTTGGCCAGGGCTTGCTCGCTCCGTTCGAAGATACGTAGCTGCGTGTGAGAAATGCCAGCGACGCCAGACACCGTCGACGCTCCCTGCTGGGTACCTTCAACCAATTGACATTCCCGTGGAATCATTCTTTCGGGTTGGTTTAGATTTACTTGGTCATTTTCCTCTTTCTACCTCTGGGAACAGGTGGATCGCTGTGGCCACAGATTACGCCACGCGCTACGCCATCACCCGAGCGCTCCCTACAAGCTGCACCACAGATGTTGCCAATTTTCTTTCACACGACGTGATTTTCTCACATGGAGCTCCGCGACAACTTCTCACAGACCGTGGCCGGACATTCCTGTCAAAAGTTATCGCGGACATCCTGCAGTCCTGTGCCACGAGGCACAAGCTATCTACGTCATACCATCCGCAAACGAATGGCCTCATGGAGCGTCTTAATCGCACTCTCACAGACATGCTCGCGAAGTATGTGTCTTCCGACCACACTCACTGGGACCTCGCTCTACCGTTTGTCACCTCTGCGTATAATTCCTCGCGCCACGACAAAGCCGGTTATTCGCCATTTTTCCTTCTGTTCGGCCGAGAACCAGCACTGCCCCTCGACACAAGCCTCCCTGTTCACGCAGCACCCACCAGTGAATATGCACTTGACGCCGTCGCCCGCGCTGCCCACGCAAGCGAAATTGCCCGTGACCGCCTTTTTCACTCCCAAGAGAGCCAACCGCGTTTGTACGACCAGCGACACCGCGACGTGCACTTCCCGCCTGGTTCTTTGGTGCTTCTATGGTCTCCGTCGCGTCAGGTCGGCCTGTCAGAAAAACTTCTGTCTCGTTAGACAGGCCCCTACCGAGTGCTACGTGCCGTGACTCCCGTCACCTACGAGATCGCCCCTGACGCCCCATCTGCTTCCCAGTCCAGTGATATCGTGCACGTTACACGACTGAAGCAGTAGCACCCTCCTATTGATGACATTTAGACGCTCCGGGACGTCGCTTCTGCCGCCGGGGGATTATGCTACACGCGTGTGGTATTTGGTTGTTTGAACGAGGCGCGCGGGCGCCATCACTCGAGAAAAGAAGAGGAAGAAGGAGCTGGGCTCGCTGTGTGAATCTAACCGCTGAGCGCTGCAACCACTGTTGTAAATACAAACTGTAAATAGCTGGTGGTCTTACTGACTCGTCCTTCGCGGAACAATATTAACAGCGGAGCTGTTTAAGCTCTTGGTTAGACCACGTAGCGCGAACAAAAACTGTGGGCTGATCCGGAAGGCAGTGCAGAAAGGGTTCAAGCGTAATGGCACATACCCCTGTAAACTAGCGAAGCTGTTTAAGCTCGAGGATGGTCCGTTGAGAGTACGCCGCAAAACCTACGCCTGGAGATGACGTCTCCATGCGTCGCCTACCAGCGTTTCGCCCCAGCTGCGCCGACCGCGCCGAGCCTCGCCGCCACAGCTGCGTGAGCCTTGACGTCATCGCGCGCCGCATCACTTCGCTTTAGCTTTGCCGAGCCATGACGTCACCGTGCCGTGCGGAGAGGTTGCTGCGGCTGCGCAGACATGGAGCTAAGGTGTGACGTGAGTGCACCGATCCACAGGATATATAGCTCCGCGTCTCCGCGCTGAGCACATCGCCGTGAAGGTGGGGCAGCCGAAGAAGAGCGTCACTCCCGAAGCAGAGGAAGCGCCGCGCGAAAGCCGCCGGATCGCTACTCGACAGCGAGTTAGACGACTGCGGTCCGATCCCGAGTATCGCGCCGCCGAAGCGGTGGCGAGATGTTGGTGTATCGCAGAAGATCCGGAGTTACGAGCCCGCGAAACCGAGCAAAAGCGTTGGACCGCCAGATGCCTCCAGGTACTTTAATGACCGAGTGTTCCTTGATCCATGGGCTGTCGATGATTTCGGGGTGATCGTGCTCAAAACGTGGCCGAGTCTCGAAGCATAACCTCACAAAAACTCGGCCGAACCGAGGTAAGGCTAGGTGGGGTCACCAGCTTCGCTGTTTGCCCAGTTTTCGCACCACTAGCGTGAAGTGAAGCTGCCCCTAATTTTTTTATTGTCGTAATCGGTGGTCATCGTGACGATAAGTACGTACACACATTCGCGTATCACCTTTGTTAATAAATCTGTCCGTCACGTAAGACGGACATACCCCCTTAAGCAATGGCTCAGACCCCCGTAAACGCGGCCCCGTAATCGACAAAAGAGGTCAAATTCTACTCTAGAATGATGAGCGGCACGGAGCCAGCTATGGTAGAAGACGACGACGACGAACGCGGGAGCAGTCGCACGAGCGCGTGCCGAGCACGAACACGAGCGCAACCCGAGGGGCGCCAACGAGACAGCTGTGGAAGAAGACGACGCTCAAGCCAATGCTGATAATTTTCAGTACACAGGCGATTTCGCCTAGCCATATACGATTTCGCCTAGCCAGATAAAAGCGTCGCTTTAAACTATGGAGGCGAAGCAGGCGCAAGAGTTCTCCCCCCAAAAAGTATCATATCTTCATCCGCGTAGTTAAGGCTGAATAAGAGAAAACACATGCATCTTAGTCACAACAGCAAATTAAAACAAAAGTGGTAAATCTGACTTATTTTTCTGCTTTTGTCTTCCGCGTGTAGGCAAATGCGAAGCCGTCGCACGTGGAAGCTGCGATAATTTGGTATATGCTCTGAGAAACGGAAGGAGCTGTCAGACGCTGCAGGATTACTTCGCGCAGTAATACACATGCAGACCACCATCTCTGCAGCCACTGCGCTGCGTTGCGCGAACTGCCGCTAGGTGACGCATAACAAATTGTGGTGACTAACGCTTACGTGGCTCTGCTTGGAATGGGTGCTGGCGCCCACCATTCTCCATGGTTCTTTCAGTGCTTCCGCAGTTTAAACAATGACGAGTACTGAGCCTATTTTTCCGTTTTGTTCCTCAGGCCAGCCAGATCATGGCCAAGCGGGACACTCGAGCGAATTTCACGTGGTTCCTCTTCAACGTGCATCTCACGGACACCACGAATATCTGCCTGGCTGACGGACCTTTTGCGCGAGTGAAAGGATTCAGAGATTTCTTCTATCGAGAAGCACAAAGGCTGAGAGGATAACCTGACGCACCTGTGCGGCCACTAAGATGGGTCAATAAATGAAGCGTTTTCCCCAGTTTTTCCTCTTTAGAGCTTACCTTCAACATGGTGCAGAAGTGTCATTGTTTCCTGAGCAAGACGCCTGACAGTAAAATATTTACACGAAAGCCTAAGAAACGTTCAGTGAATATTTATAGATTGCTCCGCCGGTGCGACAAACCTTTTCAGAAGATTCGTTGCAACCATTTTTACCACTTGCGCAACCCTCACTAAAAGCTCCTAAAGGGTCTCGAAGAGCCCGGCGGTGGAGCTTTCCGGCGTCCTCTGTATAATTAACAATTTACAGTTTTTGACGCGTGTTCATAAGAGATGAACCATGAAAACCTGAAAATATCGTCTTTGGTAGTCTACGTTTTATGGTGCACAGGTATTTAAAAAACGTAGCTACATATAGGTTCTATTTCCTATACCTTTGGTTTTCAGCAACACTGGCCTGGGCCAACTAAGGAATGCCGAAGTCAGGGAAGTCGCCGTCGCTGTCGCGACTTCCCCCTCCTCCGTGCACGGGCGACTGCGCATGACGCACGCGCTCCATCTTGGAGATAATCTGCTGCGGTTCCAGTCTAGGCGACCCGAGATGACTGATGGTGTAGCGTGCGCTGTATTTTTACTCGCCTATTTAACGCTGAAGTGAGGCGCAGCACAAAGGGGAATTGACTCCCAGCGCTGGCTCATCACGCCAGCTTTACGGCAGCGAGTGTTCGCGGTCACCGAGTGAGCTCTGTTCACGTTTGCCCGTACACGCGTGACACTATGCTTGTTAATTTATTAAGAGACTATTTACTGCACTATATTACGGCCGATAAAACTACAATCCTTACTACTTGTATTAGTAAAATACCTTGCTAGCACTATCAATGTTGCGCCCTTCCAGGCGAAACTGCCACTTTCTTCATTCGCTGCTTGTACTGATCAATCCCCCATGGTATGTTTCACTTGTGCAAAAATAATCTCGTTGCTACTGCACTTCGATTTAAGCACAGTATCAAGGGACCAGAAGGAAACCCGCGGTTCATTAACTGTCACGTAGGCTTTGCCATCTGACGCTGTGTACGGCGTCATAGCGGTAGTGTGGCGAGATGGAGAGGAAGCGTTATAAAAAAAAGTCGCAGTTTCACCGGAAAGACGAATTATCGATTGCGATAGCAAATTAGTGGACAGCTATACGAAATAAGGATAGTAGTTTTATCGGCCTTATAAACTTGTAAAAATAGGCATACTAACTTCATTACCAAACATTGTGCTCGAAGCAAACCATGAACGCATCTGATTCTATGACCGCGGAAACTCGCTGGCAAAACGCTGGAGTGAGTAAGCGCGGCGGCAGCAGCGAGCGAATTGACATTCGTACTGGCGCTCGCGTCAACGCGAACTAAGCCGCGAAAACACAGCGTAGGGCAGACTCTGTCCCCGCCGTAGATGGCTTTCAAGATACAGGGCTCCGGGCGGGTGCGCGCGGCATAGAACGCCTACCAACCCTACCCACCCCCCGGAGCTCTGCGGCCCCGGCGGGCGCGCGCGGCCGCTCGAGCCGCTCGGAGTATAACGCGTCCCCCCCTCCCGCCTTTGCTACTTTTTCTTCGGAGCGTTGCGCGCTTCCATCTCGCTTCCCTCCCTTGCGTGCGTGAGAATGAGCCACGATCACCGGCTTACTTTCGCACGCTTTCACTCGTACATACAGCATACGGCGCACAGCGACGATATTGTCTCCCTTGGACTTTATAGGGAACGTCATGGCGACGACGACGACAGAAATGCGCCTGGAGTGTCCGTATAATTGCTGTCGCAATAAAAAGCTCCGCTTGAGTTAGCGTGATCAATGCAGAGGGTAGGAGTCAAAGTGGAACTCCGTTAGCTGACCTTCAAAACTACGCAATGGCACAGATTTCAGTGGTCAGGCAGTCCAGTGGACGTCCTCACATTGCATTTTTGTGCTTTCCTTTGATGTGAAAAGGTAACGTGAAGGCAAGATTGTGGTTAATGTTTCTGAATTGCAGCCCAATCTAAGTTGGTGCTAATGCAGCAGGCTAGGCTATAGACACACCATTTTCCGGTCCATCTGCCCGTTGTTCCCGCTTTCATTAGCCCTTTGAGAGTCAAGTTTTTCCCCACATGAGATTCTCTAGAGTCGATTTTTTTATTGCAGATTTTAAATGTTCAGACTAGCCTATCTCGAAAAAAATTGCCGCGATTTTTTTTTACAGTGACAAAAAAACTGACAAAAATGTTTACCCATAGGTAAAGCATGCATTTTTATTCATGAATACGCATGGGCTTTCATAAATTAAAGAGTAGATACAATGGAATGAATATATTCTGAATTCGGCACTTGGACATAGTCCGCATCGGAGGAATCGCCGCTCGACTTGCTTGGAGCAGAGCAACCTAGTGCGAACGCCTATAGCCTAATCGAACCGTGTATGTGAGCGCACATAAGAAAGCCTGGTGGTTGCGCGGCTGTCATAAAAAACAAACCAGTCAGAAACTTGCAGTAATCCTTCGTCCTATCACCGCCGAGGCGCAATCCGTTTTCGCGAGTCTCGAGAAAAGAAACGCAGGCAGCATCGTTGGCATATGGCGGCATCGTTGTATTTTATGTATCTATGACCTATGTATTCGCACCCCTTTGATCAAAAAGTTGCAGAGGCACTTGTCTCTATACAGGCATTCAATGCGATAGCATTCTGGGCGTGTTGATTATATCGACGTTCATACTATTTCGACGCCTATGTCACGTGAAATTGTCACATTACGTCATCGTTTGGTCATGTGACCTTGCAACTTAAGGTTTTTCCTTGGTCACGTGACTATGTCACATTACGTGATTACTTGGTCATCTGCGCGAATTGGTCAAAGACCATTTGAGTGTGGGCCATCCATACTTTGGGGCTGGGCCAAGTGAATTGTGGAAGTGGGCCAGGTTGGTTTTGAACGGGCGTGAAGTCAATTATTGAATAGGGAGGAGGAGGAATAAACATTTATTGATGAAGAAGAAAAAAAAAGGAAAGGAGCATTTCAGGCTGCGTCCCTATTCTAAGACACCAATGGCCACCGCGACTCGCCCAGCTTGATCCAGGAGGCCTTCTGGGCCTCGAGGTCAGCCAGAGTGAGGATGGCCTCCCAGGGTTCCCTTAGCAAGGTGATTACCAAATTGGGCAAAGTCAATTTTGGTAGTGGGCAGCACCCATTTTGGGGGTGGGTCAAGTCAACTTCAGGAGTGGGCCATGTCAGTTTCGAACGTGGGTTAACTCAATTTTCGAATTGGGCAAAGCCATTTTTTTAGTGTGGGCTAGGGCGTCCGTCTTACGCCGTGGCTGTTCACCGTGGGATTTCGTAGTGCGAGCCCCAGCAGATGCACCGCCTGGAACGTGACGTCATCACTTGGTCACGTGGGTTTTGGTACCATGGGATGTTAACGCCGGCCGCTCGCCGCATTTCCCGCTTCATGAGGCATATGCTTACGCATTCATAAACGAGCGAGCATCTAGCGGAGACCCTTTGAGAGATTAAAAACCAGACAGATATAAGTTTTTACAATCGCAAGGACCGGAAACAGCCCGCGAGACGAAACCAAAACTAACTGACACATATCCGCGCACGCGCGGTTGCGTGAGTGGTCGCCGACGCGCGGGCGAATACAAGCCGTGAAATCAAAACCAAGAAACTACGGAGTGAAAAAAAAAAACAACCTTGTTGTATCAACGCAGGGTGGCAGCACTTGCTGAAGCAGCAAGAAGTTGAAAAATTGGCGCGTTTTTCTAACACAGAGACGGTGCCGTAAGTATATGGCATTTCCCATTTGGGACTTGTTCGCGACGTGGTATATTTACATCTTTGACCCTCAAAGGCATGGAGGAAGGAAACCCAGGAGAGGCCCCGGCCAGCACGGACGTATTGGAGAAGGTGTGGCGGAAGTCACGCGCTGTTTTTTGCAAACGAGCACTAGGACGGGTACCCCAATTGTCAACGTTGCCGTAGCAACCACGCTCCTGAAGCTTTCGCTGTTGCTCTCGGTCTCTGGAAAGTCAGATAATATTTTTTCACCGGTGTCTTTCTCCCAGCGCCTTTTGTTCGCGAGAAAAGCTGACTTTGCAGTGTGGTGGGTGAACTTGAAAGTTGTGTTTTGGGTCTGTGAGCGTGAGTGTCAGCCAGCAACAGATACACTCAAGCAATCACGGCGCGAGTCTTCGTCGTCTTCTTCAACGTGCCACGGAAAACAAAGGAGCGCCTGCTTCACTAAAACTGCTATAGACGTTTCGTAGGCTTTATTTTGACGCGCGTCGGCAGCACACATTTCCGGCGACTCGTAACGATGCAAGTTCAAAGTTCGCGCCCATCTGCTCTGGCGAGCTGCAGAACGCCTGATTGGAGGCGCAAAGGGAGATGACACACCAACATGGCTGCACTTCCGGCTTCAAAAACGTGACGTCAGTGCCTCTGCTGCTTTGTTTCTTTCCTCCATGCTCAAAGGGTAAAATCACTAGTTGTTGTTGCTGCTTGTGGTAGCCTATCGAACATGTGGATCATTCCCATTATGAGGGATCAGTCAAAAAACGGGTCGATTATTCCATAATATAGAACATAATCGTAAAGGAATGTCCCGCAGCGACGCACACCATTAAACACAGCACCAACCCTACATCTAAAATCACCACGCCCGAGCAGTGGGAGGCTGTGCTGCTCAGCGCATGCCCGGAGGACCAACTCTGGGCAGTCCGGCTGGCCGACGACACCGCCAAGACTCAAGGTCTGGACGCCGCCTGAGGAAGGGTGGGCTCTGGTGGGGCTAGTCTTCCGGTCCCCGCCTCCCTTGACCCCGCCAAGGACAATCAATAAAGTTTTGTATCTCTGTCCACAGTAGTGCCTTACGCAGACGACACATTTCGAGCTATTGTATCTTCTTTTCATTCCCAAATTGAAGAATCAAGAATGCAGTTTCTATTCATTTGTAATCATAGTCACAGAGCAGAATTTTCAGCCTGAAACAGCTCTTTTTACGTGTGATTTCAACTTTATACGCCCTACTTACTCCAGAGCAGTCCCAAAATTTTATTTTGGATTAGAATAAAGTACCCATTTTGGGGGCAATTTAGTGTAGTGCCTATGAACCATATATTCGCTTGACAACAGCAAACTCCGCACCGCCGCTCATGTTCCAGCTGACGAAAACAAATAGCTAATTTTGTAACCGCCAGACTGCGAAAATCTGTTGACAGTTTAGCTATGACTGATGTGGAGTGGACTGATCACTGCACAACTCGTTTACCGGTAGAAGTAGTAAAAGACTATCCATAATCAACCCGAATGTTAGAATTTGTGCGAAGCGGAGCTTCAGTGTAGCGGGCTATCAAATCCTATAGAACTAAATTACACGCGTACAAGTGTGTTCATTTTCAACTTAAGCAACGTGAAAGCTCATGCATTGTCGGCTCATGCTCCGCACAGGTAACTAAATGTTATGCACTACGCCGCTCAAAAGCAAGTTTGAAAGCAAAGAAAGATTCGCTGGTTTATGTGCACCCGCGTTATGAATTGACTTGGCACTATGTCGCGCATGGTTTACACTACCAGTTTCACAATTCTCGCTATTATTTTATTACAAAGAAACAAACAAAATATGATGTTAGGCGGCGTTAAAGATGCTCGTGCGTGAATGTCTCGAAGTCGGTAATAGAGGCCTGACAGCCACTTGTCTACCACGCACGCTATGACATATGCAGATATTCGAATGCACGCAGCCTGCCCCATCTCCGGTTTGTTGTATTGTTTACTGCCAAGATAGCATACAAGCATAGGTTGACGTGGTAAAAAATTCTCTTTAAGAAGAAAATAGAACAGGTGAGCAGTTCCAGGCTTCCCGGCACTGTCGCGGCTACAACGCGTCAGGCTATCCCGCCGGGCTCTGCGCCACGTTGTAGTAGAAGTCCTTGAATTCCTTGACTCGCTGGAAGGGTCACCTGGTCAAGCAGCACACTGTTACGTCCCTGAGATGCACGTTCAAGAGGAACCGGCTGAAGTTGGCTCGCCTGCCTGGAATCTCCATGATGAGCATCGCTTGACAAACGGGGTGAGCCGACAGGGGCAACATTTGGTTTCCAATCTTCCTATAAATTACAAGTACCAAGAAAGGGGTAGGTATGCAGTTGTACTTAAACATAATATATCTTGCTTTCGATTTTCAAGCGAAGCTTGCAGTGACTCTCAAGCTTCGGTGGTGCTGTGGTCACGCAAAAACTCACGTGTGACGCATTCAGGCATTGTTTATGCGAGGATGAGCCAGGTATATGAGGGTATGAGCCAAGGACAAGACAGAATGAAAGAAAGGAGGAAAGAAAGAGCATGCGCGCGGAAAGCTGCGCCGGTGCCAGATCACGTGACGCGCGCGACCGATCAGGGTCGTTTGGTGCATCGCGGGGATTGAAAAGGAAGGAAAGAGGTTGGCGCGTGCTCCGCCGGGCTTCCCTCGCCTCAGATCAGTTTTGGCGCCTGGATGGGGAGGCCCCGCGTGGTTCTTACCGCCGAGGAGCGGGCTGCGTTTGAGCAATGGCGCCGGGAACGCGCTCGGGAAAGGGCTCGGGAAAGGGCTCGTCGTCTACAGGCCGATTCTAGCGTGAGGGCTTCCGAAGCCAGGCGAAGCGTCAGCGAAGAGCAGCGGACCCCAAGTTGCGGGAGCGCGAACGGTGGTGCACGCCTCGGCAACGCTAGCGCCAGCTTCCCCCGGTGCGACGACCAGGTTTGAACGCGAGTGTCTCAACGAGAACTTCGGAGGCAGCTGCAGTGCGTGTGACCGGTGGTGGTTCAAGCACAACATGGCACTCGCCACTTCAATTCGCTCCGAGGAACACTGAAGAAATACACGAAAAGCTTCGCTTACCCTCTTTTCCTTGACAGGGGAGAGGCTACTGATTTCTTTTTTTTCTGTATCTATATTTTTCTTTTGTTTCTTTTTTATTTCGATAGCAATTATATGGACACTCTATACGAATTTTTGCTGTCGTCGTCGTCGCCGGGAGGTTCCGATAAAGTCAATGGGTGATAAAATCGTCGCCGTGCGCCGTAGGCTGTATGTGCGAGGGAAAGCATGTGGCGATGAGCCGGAAATTGCGGATCGCGCACACTAGGGTGGGAAGCGGGAATGGAGCGCGCATTCTTACAGTTAGGCACAGCGCTCCGGAGAGAGGGCAGGGAGTGGAGGGGCCACGCTGCACAGCGATTGAGATATTGTGGTTGTGAAGAGGAAGAGGAGCTATCTGCAGCCCTTTAGGGAGCACGACTCAGCGCCTCGGGAAGGGGCGGGGGATGTACAGAAGAAAGAGAAGAGAGTGAAGGTCGAGGCGATTACACAACCCTGCACTGTCAGGGGTAGTCAGGTGACGCATTCACAAATTATGCACTCCCACCGGGCCGGTAGTCTCCGGGTGGAGAGTGGGCAGATGGAGGAGCCAGGCTTTACTGCGGCTGCGCGGTCCCGCCGCTATAGAAGACTCCCGGGGGAGGGGAGGGGGGAGTCCTGTGCCGCGAGCGCACACCCGCGCGGCTGTATCTTGAAAGCCATCTGCGGCGGGGGCAGAGTCCACCCTCCCCGTGTTTGTTGGTGTTCTTTGCCATTTCAAAGCCACCCTTTCCAAGTACACCTAAATACTGTGAACAGGTGTCAGATTTTCCTTCATCTGGGAGAGCGTGTCGAACGAGTGGAAGAGCACCGTCTGGGTAAAGGTCCGCAAAGACAGAGTGTGAACTAGCCAAGCCGAGCCTGGCTAAGTATAGCTAAGCACGGCTGGGACTACTTAAGATTAGTAAGTCATCAAAGACAATTGATAGCCAATCAATAAGTAATCGATAATCGATCAATAATCAAGATATTCTGGGAAATGCCGGCGATGACGCGGTAGTGCTTAGCCTAGCCCAAAAGCAAGCCAAGCTAGGTTCCCATCAGTTTAGCTGTCTCTTTAGCATTGCGCCTCCAGTCCAAGCTACGCAAATTTTTTACTTCATTTTCTTTTATAAGGCATTCATTGGTTTGCAAGAAAGTTGTGCTGTTATTTTAGTGGATAATAAATTTGGTCTCGCTAACTGGCGTATAACTGCCCCAGACCAAAGTGGTAATGAAGCAAGTAAAAGCAGCGAGAGAACCTGCCAAGCGGTTGTAGGGCAAAAGTAAACTGTGTGAAAGGTTAAGACGAGAGGAAGAAACACACGGCAAACGCAGCTTCTACGCTTCGCCGTATGCGTTTCTTGCTATCGTGCAGTTTTCCCTTCTTTCAGTATGTGCCAACTACCCCGATATATCTTATTGGTGTAGGTGGATCCCGCTTTCACATGGTATTATAATTCGGACTAGGGAGAACGCCAGCGAGCGTGATACACGCGCAAGCTGCCCGTCCGCACGAGTTCAAGGCTGCAGCGAGGTGTCTGCAGTGGAGCTCGATGGAACGGTGCCGCCATCTGGCGGCTGCCAAAGGAGTGGCGACAGCGGCGGTAAGCGCATGGGCGGAGAGTTTGACAGCTGAAGCTATATATAGTCTAGTAACGTTGGGCCGAGCAACGTAAACACAGCGCCTATCTGTCAGCAGACGAAGGAAAAAGCGCTTGAGAAATTTTAGGTTGGGGGAATTATAATACCATGTGAAAGCGGGATCCACCTACAGCGAAAGATATATCGCGGTAGTTGGTACATACTGAAAGACGGGTAAACTGGACGAGGTACAGCGCAGTAACTGTCTCTCAGCTGAGGACGCTTTCACAGTGCTTTACTGGGGAGTGGGGATAGAAAGATGGGAGAAAGCAGTGACAGCAGCAGGAGCGTCGTGGACGCAGAAAGATAAGGTCAAAGGCGATCGGCAAGGCCGGCGTCGTCAACGTACGTCAGGAGAGCGCGGAAAAGCACCCTGTGATTGACAGCTCGCTCCTACAGACAGAGCAAAAGAGAGGACGCGACATTCTCATGCTTCAGGTTATTGCCAGTCGGTGTGGCCACATTGTCGCAGGAGCGTCTTACCGCCGGCGGCACACTCGGTGCGTTTTATTGCGATAGCAATCACAGGTACACTCTACGGCATTTAGGCCATTATCGTCACCGTCGCTCTCTCATTCGGCGTAACCGTGATGTTCCGAAAAACGTCCAGGGGTGATAACATCGTCGCCACGCGCCGCATGCTGTATGTGCGTGTGAAAGTGTGCGAAGGGGAGTCGACGATGGCGGCTCAATCTCGTGCGCTCAAGGGAGGAAGCGCGACGTCTGCCGTCGCGCGCAGGACACCGGGAAAGGGGAGAGAGAGGGGGAGGGGGGGTTGTTCTATTCCATGGACTGCGGCGTATATTGAAAGCGATCTGCGACGAGTAGAGTCTAGGTGCGCCGATGGCACATAGCTTCGTGTGCGCTGTATTATCGCCGCTTAGTTCGCGTTGAAGCGAGAGGCGATTCGCTGGCTGCTGCTGGCGCGCTTCCTCAACCCAGCATTGTGACAGCGATTTTAGGCGGTCATCGAGTGAGATGTGTCGATATTTGCTAGTGCGCGCCTGACACCATATGCTTGTTAATTTAGTTCGTAAGCGAATATTTACATGCTTATACGGCCGATAAAACTACCATCCTTACTTCGTATAGCTGTCTACAAATTTGCTATCGCAATCGATGCTTCGCCTTTCGGGGCGAAACTGCGACTTTTTTTTTTCTCATTCACTGTGGCGAGGGCTTTGCCGTCAGCTTTGTCCCTCCGTCTGCGATGTAGGCATTATGGGAGAATGTCAAGTACATGGACAAAACGCTTCACGCTTTCGACCTGCTCTAAACGCAGCGAGAAAAGAGACCGATAAAGGTCATTTCGCACCTGACGTTTTCAGCTCTGCTTTCGAGCATAGTGCCGCGCGACAAGCTGCTGAAGCATAAACGAGTACTCCCTAAGGTTTGATTTTGGCTTCTAACAAACTAAGTTATTGGGATCAGAAAAGTGACTTCCACTGGCGATACTTTTGGAGCAGGGTATAGGCTGCTCGTGCTGCGTATAACCATTCTCTACTGCGTGGTTTCTCACATTTACTATCAATCTTTGCAACAAGTGTGTCGGCGCGCCATCCCTGAACTTTTAGCATTTTTGTTCGTTACTTCTGATTCTTTACTTTTCCTCTTACATTTTTTTTTGCTTGACAGCCCATAATGAAGCAGGGGCGTCGACAGCACTTTTTCGCTTTCGTCATATGTTGCTTGACAGATGGCAAGCTAACGCAGAAATCTTCGTTCTTTCTGTTTTCGCTATGCACCTTCCCTTTCCGCTGAAGACAAGGGACAATAGATTATACCCGTGACGTGTGCTATGGCAAGCTGTCGATTCGCCGAATTCAAACGCAGTGAGAACCTCTACATCGTCGCAGTTAGAGCCAAACGACGCACATGCTGAGTAGGTAACAAAAGATGTCACGAGATGGCAGCGCTCCTGAAGAAAGACAGGACCTGGAACCGGAAGAACAAACTGACATTGAAAGGTAAAGAGGCAAGACGCACGTTCCTTACTTGTGGGCGCTATGTAAATTGGTCAACTCAACAATGTTTTAGGTTACGTAGCTTCACATCATCTGAGCGCGTTCGTTCATACTTGGCGAAAATGTATCGTCAATTACTCTCGCCCTAGGTGGAAATGGAACCGAAAGAAGGTGTTCCACTGGGTATTCCTTGTGTCGGCCGTTATCTACGCCATGTGGAGATTTTCGGTCAACGAAGAGAGTGAGTAAATACAGCAAGGTCATTTCATTTCTATATTGGAAACTACAGGTGCAAAAGCCTAAATAAAGACTTATAACCCGTGCCTTAGCTATAGGATAGGTGTGAGGCTAGACTCCCCGCTTTTGCCTGCCAGCAACCAAACTATTTGGCACAAGCGTATCTCAATTTTGCACGCAAATGTTTTGGTACCGATGTACTTGGACGTACAGTCAACGCCCACAATGTCTCCTCGAACCTTATCCATTCTTGCAGGGACTCGAACACCTCCTTAACTACATTTACACTTGCCCATCAAATGAACTTGCACTTCTTTAATACCAAACATGTTTCACGTAGGCATGGAACTCCTTCATGTCAGCCTTTTGAATGACGTCAGTGCTGGCTCGCGCTGCAGTCACGTGAAAGGAAAGTGCATTCCTTCAGTTCGGGCATATATGACGTTCGTGGCGTGACGCTTGGCTGCCGTGAATCACCTTGAGGTAGTTTAGGAGGGTTTATCAGCTGCGTCAGGAGAAGCGGCAGGAAAATATGGAATGGCAGTCGATTTAATCAAAGATGGAGGAGATATTATGCTCGAAAAGCTTGCGGCCTTTATACGCATTGCCTCACAACTTGAAGTGTACCAGAGAGGTGCAAGAATGCCAGCATTATACTAATCCATAAGAAGGAAGACGTTAAATAATTGCAGAATTATAGGCCCAGTAGCTTGCTTTCACTATTGTCTAACGTGTTCACTAAGATAATTTTTAATAAAATCAGGGAAACACTTCACTTTAATGAACCAAGTGAATAGGCTGGCTTCATGAAGGGATATTCTACAATGGATCACATCCATGCCATCAATCAGGTAATTGAGAAATCTACGGAGTACAATCAACCTCTGTATAAAGCTTTCATAGAATATGAAAGTGAATTTGATTCTGTAATGATACCAGCAGTCATCGAAAGCATTGCGTAATCAATGAGTGCAGGAGGCATACGAGAATATCTCGGAAAATATCTACAAAGATTACACAGCTACCTTGGTTCTCCACAAGAAAAGTACATAATTACCTATCCAGAAAGGGGTCTTATAGGCAAGGAGACACATTCTCTGTAGTGCTATTCACTATTCACTGCAAGCATCGAAGTATTCAAGGTATTAGACTCGGAAGGCTCGGGAGTGAGGATCAACGACGAATATCTCAGCAACCTTCAGTTGGCAGATGACATTGTTCTGTTCAGCAACACTGGAGATGAACTGCAGCAAATAATTGAGGACTTCAACCGAGAAAGTGCTAGACTGAGTTTGAAGATTATTATGCAGAAGGCAAAGCTGATGTTCAATAGCGTGGCAAGAAACCAAGAATTCATGATCGCCAGTCAGCCTCTCGAGTCTGTACAAGAGTATGTTTATCTAGGTCAATTACCCACACGGGACTTGGACCATGATAAGAAAATGTACAGAACAATAAAAATGGGTTGGAGTGCATACGGCAGGCAACACCAAATAATAACTCACAGCTTACCACTCTCGTTGAAAAGAAAAGTGTAAAATCATTGCATTCTATCGGTGCTAACATACGGGGCAAAAACTTGGAGGTGAAGAAACAAGCTCTAGAACAAGTTAAGGGCCGCGCCAAAATTGATGGAACGAAAATTGTAGGGGTAACCTTAAGAGACAGGAAGACAGCGGTGTGGATCGCAGAGGAAACGGGGATATCAAATATTCTAGTTGGCATTAAACGGAAAAAAAATCAAGCTGGGCCGGCCCTATAATTCGCAGGGTAGATAACCGGTGGGCCGTTAGAATTACAGAATGGGTGCCAATGGAAGGGAAGCGAGTCAAAGACGGCGGAAAATTAGGAGGGGGGACGAAATTAAGAAATTCGCAGTAGAGTATTTTGAGTGAAGTACGGTCATATGGGCGTCGTCAGTTACCCTTTTTGTTAGGCTTATACAGACACCTGTGTATGTTTTAGTAAAGCACAACTATCACATTCTGATACAACTCGCCGTGGTGGCTGAGCGGCTCTGTCGCTCAGCCACCGTGGTGGCAAGCACCAGCTCTGTTGCGCTGCTAAGCATGAGGTGGCGAGATCCAATCCCGACCGCGGCAGCCGCATTTCAGTGGGGGCGAAATGCATAAACCCCGTGTCCCCAGCATTGGGGGCATGTCAAAGATCTCCAGGTGGTCGAAATTCCCGGAGTCCCCCCCCCCCCCCCCCCTACGGTGCACCTCATAATTATATCGTGGTTATGGCGCGTAAAACCGCAGAATTTATTTTAACATTCTGGCACAAATTGATTCTGCCCGCTGAAAATTTGGATTTTTATAGCGAAGCTGTTAAAGGGACACTAAAGAGAAACCGGAAGTTGAGCTTTAGTGGTAGATGATCTTTTCACAATCACAGTCATACCGTTCTTACGGCGAACAGATGTTTAATAAGCGAGAAAATAGCGAAATACTGAAGGATAGGTGTTGACGGCCCTACGAATTTCCCACACTACACGTTCGTGACGTCGGGGATCACAAACATAGGCCGGTCGCGATTGGTCGAGAGCGATTTATCGCTGTTAATAAAACGCAAAATGAAATACACCTTAAACGTACATAAACAGCATTTGCCAACTTTTTGAACCTTTCAAGCGAGAAAGTACAAGTTTAGCGCCAAATTAAATAAATCAGAAAAAATGGCATGGCACTACATCCGGTCGTGATAGTTTCGTAGTTTCGTTTTTGCTCCACGCATCATTGCGCGCGCCTGTTCCCCTCTACAGTGCTTGGTTGGGTGTTGCGTGGCTCGAAAAACGTTGACTTCACGGGAAACAGCCAGAAAATGCCTCGTGTGTGAAGTGTTGAGGGCTGTATAAACGGCCCAAGGCGTTTGCTCAGGGGCAGCGGCAGTGTTGACCCGATTGTGTCCTTTCATGAGGTGCCGCGCGATGAGCCTCGGCTCCCCGGCGTTCGCAATGGCTCTGTGCTCCACCGATGATAAAACGGCAAAAGAACCAGAGAAACCGATGGTGTGCTCTCTGCGTTTCTTGCCCTCGGATTATGTATATAATCCTGCCCTCGGAAAGTATCTTGGCGTGCCCCAGAGACCAGTCCTTTCTCGAGCAGCTGTTCCCTTAATGCGGCCTTCATGAAACCCCTTACAGGTGCCCCTGCAGCAGCAAACTGGCGGCTCGGTGAGTGCTGAATGTCCTTAAATAAAGCCACGAAAAAACCATACCGAGTACGCGCGCAACTTTCTACGCTTGTTCTGTCGGTAACATCGTCGCCTGGCGGACCGGACGCCTCGCGTTCCGTCGACGAAAACGAAGCTCTTTTTTCCGCCGGCGCGGCCGGCGGCTCACCGCCATCGCACGCGGAAACACCTACCGCTAGTGCACGGAGGAACATTTCGCGCTCCGTTTCACTGAATATCGCTGAAATGCAGTCCTGCTTTTTTTTATTGATATGATATAAGGAGATGTTGACGCACAAATAAGGCGCCGGCTACTGCTTAGCTCTTGAATGGGTCTAACCTATAACATACAGGGTTCAACATACAAGAATACATGTCAAATAACCTTCTCATAGAAGCCTGCTTCCCTGGCGAGCTCTTCGTTGCAAGGTTCAGCGGCAGCAACGGTATCCATCGCGGCGAACGCAAACGCAGCGGTCATGCAGCCATGATGCAGCCAGCGCCTCGGCCGTTTACGCAAGCGGTGATGTATCATGGCGCATTCTGATTCGTTGAGAGCAGTGAAATCTGTGACGACACTGCTTCAGCGCCAAATCTGCGGTGAAAGAAATTGCGGACGAGGTATTTGGTCTTTGTTTACGAATTTCTCCGCTAATAACTCATATTTTTGCACCCAACAAAAGCTTCTGCATTCCTGAAGGTCCCTCTTTTATTCGAGCTGAACTTCCTGTTTCTCTTTAGTGTCCCTTTAAGGGCTATGTTAGGTTCCAGGAGATCGGGTCCGTGTGTACAAAAGCCACGTCACCTAGCGGGAGAGGAGAGGAAAAGAAGTGCTCAACCCTGTGAGAATGCTGTGAGAGTGTGCAGATGAAAAGGTGCGCAGGGAGGGGGGTTCACTTGCGTCGCGCCGTCCAATACTCGCTTTGGAGGGAGAGAGCGTGAGGCGCTTCAACCAATGGCAGTGTACGAAAAAAGTAGGTCAACGGAGGAGTGGGTTTTGAGAGGGGTTCGCGTTAGCGTCGGTTGTATATACGGAGCTTTGGTCAAGGACTCGTGTCTGTGAAGGTCGTAGAAAAGCGTGAGGAACGCGCTATGAACGCCGTCGCCCGTGGACGCCGAACCAGTTCTTTCAGGGCCCGGTATTTTATAGCCATCGTCTAAGTGTTGAAAAATACCCCACTGTGCTGCTCGGAGCCGGCACCGAAGCCTGTTTCCCGAGTACGTAGCGAAGGGGTGAGTTTACCATTTTGTAGCCAAATTCAACATAGAAAATCCCCAATTTGGCTAAACCCCAACGTAGCAAATGCCACCTGCTGGACTTCCCCAACTCTCACTCTGCTCTTGGTTTTATTGCGATAGCAGTTGTATGGGCACTCCAAAGCGGATTTCTGCCGTCGGCGTCGCCGTCGCCGTGAGGTTCCGTATGACGTTAACGACGATGAAATCGTCGCCGCGCTCCGGACGCTGTATGTGCGAGTGAAGGGCGCGAGGGACGCGCGCTTTCACTGGGAGCGAACGCACGTCGGAGCGCAAACGCGCGTTCTGCGCCGTGCTCCCCTGAAGGGCTGCAGAATTAAGCATCTCTTTCCTCCTTTTACAATCACCATACATACTGAGCAAACGCGACTTCTTCCGTTGCGCAAAAGTGGGGGGACGGGAGGGAGAGAAAGGAGGCGACGTTTAGCTGCGGCACCAAATGCGTATTTATATAAATATCGTTGCGAGGCGAGAAGGTGGGTAAGATTTCCGATGCTGCTCGACGAGTGTCCCATTCTGATCTCGTCCAAAACCTCCGAGCCGCCCCCAGAGGCACCGGCAACAGTCACCAACGCCGCGCGCGTTCGGTGCGAACGCGGGCAAAACGCCGATGGCGTCGACAACAGTTCTGCGCGTTGCTGGTGCTGCTGCATGTCCAGGTTTATACAGCTGATCAAACTACTATCCTTACTCCGTATAGCTCTCTACTAAATTCCTATCGCAATTGATGCTCCGCCTTTCGGGTGAAACTGCCACATATTTTAGATGCGAAGCAGCTTATGGTCTGGGCTATGTCACTCCCTAGCTCCCTCCATCCCTCCATCCGCCGTGCGGCGTCCACACTGCGCATGCGCATCCTCCTCTCCCTCCTCTCTTCTCCTTGTCCACGGTGGAAGAATATTTAGGTGTTGACACTGCGCCCGAGCGAGCGTCCAGATTATGATCGGCCGCTTGCGGGCGCACCGAGTAGCTCTGCTGCGAGCAGATAGATGGCGCCGCGGCCAGCGGTCCCAGCTTAGCGGCGCCGGCGGCTTGGCATTCCTCTGCCTCCGCTAAGTTTTCGTTCATAGTGGAGTGAGTAAATCTCAAAGCGTGAAAAAAAATCGTTATTTCACATTAAAGTGATAAGTGTACCAGGCTTCGCTAACATGAAGGTTCCTTGTCCAGGACGTGGATGACGTGAACACGGATCAATCGGGCAGCACTCAAAGCCCACTGAAGTTACCCTCGCGCGCACAATTTGTTTCACCCGGTCTAGCCGTTCATGCAAGCATAAAAAAATGAAAGTGTGAGCCCACGTGCTACCCCTCGATCAGAAGAAAATAGTGACTGCACCAGAAAATGTATTTCATGCTTATCGCTGCTTCCATTCACACTCAGAAAACCGTTCAATCATCGTTGCGCGAATTCAATGTGGCCGCGATATAAATTAAGAAATGAAACGGCGCAAGCTTGCGATATGCAATGCACTAGAGCAAAGTGGCTGTTCATGGCTAGAAGTTAAGATGAGAATGCACATCAGCGAAGTAAAAACTGTATCAATGGGAATTTATTAGGCGGGACGAAGGCAGGCGTCTATCTTGAATTAGAGCATCCCTACCACAGTTTACTGATGAAAACCTGAGCAAATGCCTTTTTTATTCCAATTACACTTAACATAGACCGTGTATATTATTCATTGGGCTTTCGTCCATTCAGGTCTGAGTGGCTCTTGCAAGATCAAAAAAAAAAAAAAATAGGTGACTTTCTTGTTTCTTAAATTGCATATGAGAATGTGCCAATGTAAGCGTGTTTGACAATGCATGCTACAGCCTGTCCACAAATACACTTACACCCACCACACAATAATCCCATAGACCTTTTTTTTTGCATAGACACAATACGAAAAAATTTGTGCATCAAGCAGCTCGATAATTTTAATAGGTGATAACCATCCCGGAAGCTTGCGGTCTCATACACTCCCACAATGGAAAAATGTTGTATAAAAACATGCAAGCGTGTAATATACACCGCATGCGCATTGTAGAAAAAAATTCAGTAGCCAGGATGGAACAAATTTGAAAATCAGACACACATCTGCACAGAAAACAGCAGTATTTTACAGGGTGCACAAATATTTCAAAATATGCAAATGTCACGTAGCTGGACAGAACCATAGTAATCTTTTTGCCGTCCCTTGGAGATACTCAGTTATTTTTTACATTCCGCCTAATTAGATAATCAGTCTTATTTATTGATCAACTTCTCAATTAATAAAATTAGATTAAAAGTGTCAATGAGAAAATTTTAGAGCAACTGGGGGGCTATTTTAGGAGCTCTGAACAAGCGCGCACCTCGCCTATTTTCGCTTCATTTCCAGAGAAAACTGTGTGCGAGTTTAGGTCCTGTGATTATCAGGTGTCATGCTGGCGTGTGCAGTTGTGAATGGGATGCCACAAGGCGTTATGCAAATGAGAGGTCATGACAATTCTTTCACAACTTTCATTCTTTCTTAGATGTTTCTTTCTTGGATGTTTTCTTTCTTAGATGTGTTCCTCCAACAAGAAATGCGGCGCGCGTTCAAACGCAGCCCATACGGATTTCAGCGAAAGCAGGTTAGTATCCACGCACAACACAATAATGTACTTAAAACATAGATTTGGTCTAGTTGGTGCCCAATGTAGCTCAGAAAATGAACAAATGGCTGGGTACGAGAAACACGGACAAGCGCTTACTTTGTGACTTGTTCCTTTTTCTTTTCTTCTTTCTTTCTTGGGTTTTACGTGCCAAAACCAGTTCTGATTATGAGGCACGCCGTAGTGGAGGGCTCCGGATTAATTTTGACCACCTGGGGTTCTTTAACGTGCACTACAACGCAAGCACACGGGCGTTTTTGCATTTCGCCTCCATCGAAATGCGGCCGCCGGGGCCGGGATTAGATCCCGCGACCTCGTGCTCAGCAGCGCAACGCCTTAGCTGACTGAGCCACCCCGGCGGGTGACTTAATTTGTTACATGCGCGCATATAAACATGTAAAAAAAGTCAAGTATACATGGAAAAAAAGTAGCTGTGAACAGAAAAGGTACAAGAATATATTGTCCAAATAAAACAATATTTTCCCTGGCAGCTAAGTGAAAAGCAAGATGTAAAAGTCATACTTTCGCGAGAATACACGTTAGGCTATTATTATTTCGCTCAATCCACAGATATTGCAATTCCTTGTTTGATAGTGACACTGGCGGAACAGTAACGCATTCTTCTATTGCACGTGCCATTTCCTCTGTCTTCACAAATCTCTCGAGGGCACTGCACAAAGTAGCTCTAAATAACGGCGCAGTTTTGCATTTGTGTTTCGCAGCCACATTTACCACAGTGCCTGACCGAATTTCAGCGCACTTCTTTTAGCACGGACAGCATCAAGAAAAATTGTTTATAAGTGAATTCCTTATCTTTATTGTCAAGGTGCATATGCGATAATATTGTGGTTTGAATCGTTGCTTGGGTATTTATATGTTACGGGACACTGTTGTTAGCATTATCGCTTGAAGTCTGTCTTTCCGATCTCGTCTTGTTATATTTACTTGCATGCTTGTAACAAAGCAACTTCTTTTTCGTAAATATGTTGTATATTGATGTATGTTCTATCTTGCAACTGTATTTTGTGTGTACCACATCCTCAAGAAATAAGAATTAGCTGGGACCATATTCCATATTTGTGGCAATAATATCCGTATATCATGTCAATAAGGTATTATCGTACATTATTATCATGCTCCCGTAGTCAGTCACTGAGGCAGCGCGCTGTTTGACTAGCATATCTGCTTTCACAGATAATGGGATGTTGTACACCACTCCTTCAGTGCATTCCACAAATGAGTTTCTATATATTATCGAGCAACCAGTCTGTTGTGCTTTTACAGAAGAAGTGATATTGCACACGTTTAATACTTTCTTCGGTGTGGCCATTACAACATCAACGTTAACTTTTCGTCCTATTTGGTCCTATGTGCAATAGCTTGTGCACGTGAGCGCTTTACTTAGACGAAGCTATAGTTGGAGCGCTCCTAACTAAACACATTTAAACGAAGAAATCGTATTTCCCGGCAAATACTGCACAGTGTTTGGTGAAGTTTGTTGCAATGAAAAGAAAAAGTTAAAATCAAGTGACAGGACCAAGCAGTCTTTCATTCCGTCATTGTTTAAATAATATTGTGGAAATTTTTAAAGTTGAAGAGAACTTAAGCGCCAAGTTCCCTGTGTAAAAAATAACGGCATCGTAATTCTGTATATTGCACTTGTTAAAACATTTAGAGTGGAGGAAATTGATATATTATAAACGACTCAGAAATATAGCACTAATTTTTGAGCAGGTCTTTAGCAAAGCCTTTGTAAACACTGTCACAATTTGACGTAAGCTGTATATTCATATATAAAATTTGTCAGCTTTAGATGGGGAGCTAAAGACATCTAAAGATCGTGCGTGAACGTTTTTAAACATACCAATATTCGGAAGCTTTTTAAAAAAATATTCTAAAATCTAAATCAAAGTTGTGCTTTCTACAGTCACTGCAATTTAACTTTTTCTTTAAAATGCAACACATTTAATTCAAATTGGTCTAGCGTTTTTCTCACTGACTTATTTCTGCATTTTACTGAGTTTGCCCCTAGCGAAAGCTTCCTCTTAAGAAATACCAGTGTGCCTAAGATATAAATATGTGACAAACTTTTTAAGGCGCGAACAAGAGACAGTGCACAAAAGGAAAGTCAAACAATGTAAATATGGTTGACATAATTCAAAATCGCGGCTTGTGTTCATGGGAAACCCGGTTTGGGTTTTTATGCGTGGGCGGCTTGTATGGCTGGCTAAATAAACTGCCTCTATCCTCCTTACGATATGTCTCTGCTGCAGCATGACGCATATCCTCTACATGCTAAAAGATTGCTGTCATGCGTTGAAGTGCAATGCATAGTTTTATATAAGAGAGGGTCCAGTCAGGTATCGTCGCCTTTCGCCTTTCTTTTAAGTATGAAAAATCGAAGACGAGAAAAAAAAACTTCAATTGCAATTTCAAATCTCTGGCGACAGTTTGTGGTAGCCAAGGTCGGGATAGCCCAAAACATTCTGATGCTGAGCACTGAATCATACGAGTGCATTGGTCCGCAAGATAACTTGTTCCCCGTCGCTTGGGCGGAAACTCTAGCCAGGAACAAGAAGCTTTCTCAGAAAAGTGGGCCCAAATATCAATGTTCAACAAGTTGACGTTTTAGCTTGAACAATACAGTGGAGTGAAAAAGTAATTGCTTTAGTCAAAAAAGGCGTCTGCGAGCAGCAATGCACTCGTTTCACAAGCATGTAGGGTGTAAGATTTTAATATCAGTGCTCATATTGACCAAACTTATCTCATACGCAAATGCGGCCCGCGATTGATTATCACACGTGTGATCATCTTGTTATCACGGCGTTCCCTATCACGATTACCACACGTTCAAGCGCAGACCAGTAAGAAAAGCCTCTTACGAAATACAGTTTCGGAATTACGAGCCTGGTCTGGCAGTGAAATGCACATGGACTCGTAATAAGCGTTTGGCCATCGGCTAGTCAATGCTACTTATTTGTATTGCTTTCAACACGCCGCGGATATGTAGTGGCGATAAGTTGTACTGCTTTTCGGGGTACGCGGTCGTGGCTCTAATTTCAAGTCACGGCAGTTGTAGAAAAACCAGGGCGGAATGCAAAAGTGCTCGTATACACAGATTGCGGGGCAAGTTAAGGAATGAAGATGGCCCAAATCGATTCGGATGCCCGAACGAGCACGTCTATGCTAGTCTCTGCTGTATTGCTTTAAAGTGTTCGTTTCAATTATGCTTCATAAATCAACAGTATGGTAATCGTTCATTCCTACAAGTCATTGTTACTTACGAAGCCATATTCAAATACGTGCCTTGAATTCACATATGTTGGTGCTATTGTTAATTCGACAGTCTGTAGATCCAAAGACTATCCACTGATAGTCTTTGCCGTGCTCTTCATTACACAGGATGATACAAATTGGGAATGGACGAGTACGCGGTCTATTGTTACGACGAACTGGAAGTGGTTCATTCTGCACCCTTTGCTGGCCAGGGTAATCGCCGGCATTGCACCGTCGGTAAGCGAGACACCATGTTTCTACCTTGCGTACCTAGACTCTTTGTCAAAAGTATGCGGGTTACGTTGCCTAAGCCCGCAAGGCTGTTTAGACTAATTTTAAGAAATTTCCGTAGCACGCAACAACGTTTTAATGGCCTTGGGAATGAAAATCACTCTCTTACTCACCACTAAGAGGTTCAGAGTGCCTGGAGCGCCACAAGAACCGAATAACACAGCCGAAATACACGGTTATGACAAAGGCTGTACGCTTGCACACATACACGTCTACAGACAGACAGACAGACAGACAGACAGACAGACAGACAGACAGACAGACAGACGGACGGACGGACGGACGGACGGACGGACGGACGGACGGACGGACGGACGGACGGACGGACGGACGGACGGACGGACGGACAGACAGACAGACAGACAGACAGACAGACAGACAGACAGACAGACAGACAGACAGACAGACAGACAGACAGACAGACAGACAGACAGACAGACAGACAGACAGACAGACAGGTGAGTAGGGATGGACAGACAGGTGAGTAGGGATGGACAGACAGGTGAGCACGGACGGACGGACCAGACAGACAGACAGACAGGCGGACAGACAGGCAGACAGACAGACAGGCGGACAGACGGACGGACAGACAGACAGACAGACAGACAGACAGACAGACCGACAGACCGACAGACCGACAGACAGACAGACCGACAGACAGACAGACAGACAGACAAGACAGATAGACAGAGACACATAGACAGACAGACAGACAGACAGACAGACAGACAGACAGACAGACAGACAGACCGACAGACAGACAGACAGACAGACAGACAGACAGACAGACAGACAGACAGACAGACAGACAGACAGACAGACAGACAGACAGACAGACAGACAGGTGAGTAGGGACGGACGGGGACGGACGGACGGGCGAATAGATAGATAGACATATTCCTTGTATCGATGTGGAGACAGCTATCACCTTGTCAAGAAAGGCAATAGCAATTGCGCCCTCTCCCCCCCCCCCCCCCCCCCCAGATCGCCGTGTCGCCTTGAAATATTTAATCTGCCGCTATTTAGGTACAAACAACGCGCGCTTCTTTTGGCTCCGGGCTGGAAAGAAGTGCTCAAACGTGGTGTTTAGCAATTTTCTAATGCAGTGGTCACATTGCGGGGCGAAAAGGTTTATACGCATAGCACCAGCACCGCATCATGTATGCGGGAGTACAGCATTTCGCGGCCCATTTACCCCTCCCTCCCCGTCGTTTTGTGTGCGATGCTTGAACAATGGTCGGCTATCGCAATCATCCTCTTATGTGCAAGGAATATCTCTTAGTACTCAGACACTTGCTCAGTGACTGTTCTGTATTTTCTTTGCAATACAACGATTATGGCATATTGGTATTTATTGACTCGTAGGCATCTAAATAGTGCGACATAATGTAGAGAAAGTGAAATTTAAATGCTCCAAAATATACTGCAGTCTTCGACACCACGTCGACGTAAGGGGATCCGAGGTTTCGGCGCGGAAATAAGGATGAGTGTGGGCCTTCTTTTTACCTTGTATGAGCGATACCGTTTTGCGGGAAGAGGAGGCAGCGACAGTTTTTGAAGAGTGATCTGCCAGTTGGAGTACATAAAACGTAGCGCGAGGCCTCCGATTGCAAGACATGCCCAGATGTGCCGAGCGTTGTTGCGAATGTGTGTGATCGTTCGGTGCTCGATAGCTCTAGGAATGAAGGTGAAGAAATCTTTGAATGACCGTAACAGCACCAGAGATGTACCTACTAGCACGCCTAGACGTTCCATTCAAGCATATTATGTGCACGCCTAAAGTAGTTTGATGCTTGTCCTAAGTGTCTTAAGAGCACGCAGACAGTGAATTCGCAAAGCTTTTTGTTCGCAAGTGCTGTTTGTCTGGCTGGCCGTCTTCGGCAATGATATGCGCCGCATCATCATTGGCAGGTAGGTATCTGATCTCACGCACAGTTTTAGCGCAAGTGCTTTTCTGTTAGTACGTGGCCAGGGACCGTATACATAAGGAGCCGTATCCCAAAGGCTTTTCCTTCGGAGGTGCTCTTGAATATTGGGTCGTTGTTTCCACTAATATTATCCGCAGCATGAGGATTGGCTGTAATTTTCCTTCATCAGCCATAATTTTCGTAAGACCTTTTTTGGTGAATGCGGGCCAAGAAACCCTGACACGAAAATTGTCATGACAACAAAATTCTAGCCAAACAATGCTGGACATTTTATTAGCGAAGGCTACCAGGTAGTGGCAAAGGGCCGTTACGAACGAAGATTTTTATGAACTCGGCTTAACGGTACGCCATTCACAGAATGATCTTATGCTATAGCGCCACTCGTTAGAGCAAAATCCCGCCAATTATGAAGCCTGACGTCTATATTGAAGGTGGTCGGTAAATGGCGTAGACCACTTATACGAACGAACAACTTTGTGAATTCGTCCCCCAAGTCTTTTCGTACTTACCCTGCTAAGACTGATTTCCATCATTCTTTTTTTTCAGCTAGTGCCGGTGTTCTACGCTGTCTACACATCGCTATTTGTGGCTGTCCAGCTGGGCTGGGAGGTGTCACTCGCTTTTCTGGGACAGCACGCCGCTTTCTTTGCCTTGGCCACGCTGCGCGTGCCCGCATTCTGTTACGTCCTCGCATTTCTCATGATGGGGCAGAAGCGTTTCCTGGAGCACTAACTTCTTCCACGTGAGCGAATATGCTGAAATTATATCCTGTATGGCTTATTTCTTTCGGTGCTTCATATCATCAAAATTTTGTCGTTGCTGTTAGCGCTGTTGTTGAACGCGAAATTCAACACTGCTACCGCATGGGGCACGAGTTCAACCATCTCTGTAGAGCGAAGGGCGAAGGGAGGGGGGGGGGCGGAGTGGAGGGGGCAAGACACAGAAACAATGCATAGTGACATCAGAAGAGGGAACAAACGACCATACCACACAATACACATAAAACCAAACCGCACAGTCACGCACAGCAGTGCTGCCCTTATTGTGTAGTGTTGCTCTAGCTTACTCTAAAGATGAACTCCCATGATCGTATTAGGCTGTTGTAAATGTCAGTTAAAAGAAAACGAAGGTGACAGACCATGAGGCTAACAAAGACATAAAATAAGTTAACTAGTCTTTTAATTGAAAATTGGAAAATTAAGGAAAGGGGAAATGACAATGGACGAATAGAAGGTTGCCATTGGTAGGGGCCGAAGCCAGTGTGGAACCATTTTCTAACCGTATAGGAGCCACGTTGTGAGTGTACTTAATTTAGGAGAGGGCAACTACTCCTTTTTATAGTATCTGTCTTTTCTATCATCCTCACTTCTCTTTCTCTGTAACATAATCATCCGCACCTCTCTGCTGGTCGCCGTTCAGTTGTCAGCCATAATGCCAAACAGTAGCAGTGCGGTCAGCCGGATCTTTATCGCAATATCAATTACACGGATACTCGGGGTGAGCCGACGCATTTGACGTTGTCGTAATGTCAGGGTATCGACGCGCATGCGCGGCACACGCCTTAAGATTTAAAAGGTCTCCAGAGCCTCACAGTGCATTTGGCAGCAAAAGCGCGACGAAGCCATGGGGACGCAACGTCACGCTGCGCTCATCGACTCTGCCAAAGCCAGGGCAGCGTCCAGGCTTCCACTGCTGGCATGCGCACAGACATTAGCGTTCCTACCGAGTAGCTCTGTGCAAAGCACACCGCGGTGCATAGAACCGAGGTCGTTACATGCATACGTAACTGCACAATATACATGCAAATGTTTCAATGCAGAGAGAGAAGGCCGAGGAGAGATGCGCAAAATGCTACGCTGCAATATATGCTTATGACACTTGTTCAGCTCAAGCCCGCTATGGGATTATTTGTCCCCGTCTCGTGTCAAACTTTATTGCATTGCAGATGATCATCATCACCATCATCAAACTTGTCTTAAGCTTACTTCGTCTATGGCTGTTTCGTTCCCGGTTCTGCATCTAGTGACCTGCTCGAACACAGTCAGTGTAAAGAGGAATGCTGGTTTTTAACAGCGAAGATGTTTAAGCCAGCCGTAATTTGTGGTGCGCCGTGGTAGCCAAGGCAACTCGGAGCAGGAGACCGCGTGCATGCGCACGTGGTCTCCTCCTCGCCAGCTCCCTACCTTCCCGACCACTGCCTGTCTTCTCTCCGCGGCGCGCTGAGTCAGGAGAAAAAAATCACAGCATATCCACGGGGTGAATGATGATGAGTGGGCGAAGCTCCGGAGGGAATCATCGGATCTCCCGCTTAAGGGGACGCTAGCACAAACGCGTTAGAAACGTGCAGTACTCTCTAGTAAGGGGCAGCGGCCACAGCGTCTTACGCAGCCATTTACACATGCCGGAACGTGCACCGCGTTTGCCGACGCCATCACATGACTGCTGAGAGAGTATACCCCCCGTATTCATAAACGCTCCTCGACTTGAACTTGACTTGCCACCGCCTAGGGCAGCGCGTTCGAAACGCGTTGAAGGTAAGGCAGAGAGGCCACAGCGTCTTACACCAGCTTCTTACACGGGCCGTAACGCGCTAGCACAAACGCGTTAGAAACGCGCTAGAAACGCGGCCTTTCGTTAATGTTGGGTATTTATTGCCATCGTGGTGCGTGTGTCCATGTCCGCTTCGTGGCGTAGTGGGCTAACGCCGCGCGCTCTGAAGCGAGGCGTCCCTGGTTCGATTCCGCGCTACGGACACAACTTCGGAATTTTTTTTCTCATTTTTCTCAGACTGGTTACACGCTACTACTACGACGACGACGACGGGGACGAACGGGTGCCGCTATAAGGAGCTTCGCCCCTAAAAAAAAAAAGGCGAAAGCTTGCACTAGGCGGCGCAAAGCTCAAGACACAGCGAAGCCGGCCGATTGATATCGAGCGGCTAGCCTCCAACGCGTTCGGCGTCGGCAAGCAGCAGCGTTCTTGGCGCCCTGCCAACCTTGGCTAGCCTGCCTGCGTTTGTGGCATGCCAGGAGCGCGGTCACTCGTAGGCGCCCATGCGTCCAGCGCCACTCACGCGAAATGTCGCGAAAGGGAATGTACCTCCGAAAATGATCGCTCGAGAATACCTTCCTACATGCGTAGTTAAGTTAAACCCAGTTAAGACCTAGCTGGCAACCAAGTTCATACCTAGCAGTAGTAGCCAGTGAGTTTCGCAGTGCCTAAGCTTTGCGCGACCGAGTGCAAACTTGCCTGATTTTTTTTATTTACTTACATATTTAGTAACATTCTTTTGTGATGACCATTGTTCGTGTACGTTCCCTGTCGATGAGGCGTGCTTGAAAATCCAAAGATATCCGAGGAAGCTTTACATGCGGCCCTTCATATTTATTACACGTGAAATGTGGGGATGCTGTCATTTGGCAACCACCAAACCGACCTGAAAGCGCGGTCGAGGACGGCAAAAAACTAGGTGCTATGATGAAGTTAGGAAATTCGCAGGGCGCAAGTTGGAATCAGCTAGCGCAAGACAGGGGTGATTACAGACGGCAGGGAGAGGCCTTCGTCCTGCAGTAGATATAAAAAAAAAGGCTGACGATGATGATGATGAAACCGACATGAACACACTCGTGCAAACAGAAGTGCACCGAAATTCTTCTGCGTTCAGGGGATGTAAGGTGGCAACAACATGTAATTTATTTTGGCGGTATAGTGCCACAACTACAGCACTATAGATCTGGCAGCATGACAGAGAGAGAGAGCATATGAAAGGAGAAAGCCAGAAGGTTTACCAGAACAAAAAAGTTTGCATGTTAGCCTTCACTGGGAATGGGGCGGTGAAAAGATAGAAGTAAAATAGCCGATAGAACGCCTGAGGGCGGAGACACACGATCCGAGCCGGTCGCGATCACCGCAGGCTATTACAATAAACTTGTGTTCTTACACATTCAACATAATGTATGTTTATGCGTTAAAATTGCTTATTTGTAAGTGAGTTTATGTTCTCTGCTGAGTAGCAACGTATAGTACATTAACCCACTGAACTGCAACATTTCTGTGAGCGTGTACACAGTGCACAGTGGCTAATATTTTTTTTTTGTTCTTGTGGTATATTGAGTCCTCATGTCTCGCAGCATACGTATCGTCCTTGGTTGGAATGACGTTTTTTTGAAAGAGCACGTGTATCAATATGAGCACCAACTAGGACTAAAGCCATTTTCGCTGCGTTGTTGTCCTTAAGAAATGTGGCAGTGCCTTCGCTGCACTCTGCTGCGATGGCTCATATTGGCCTGTAACACAAAAATGTATAAAGAAAAGAAGAATAGCACGATATAGCAACAATCATTATCCTACCGCCAAGCCTCTTTTTGCGAAACTACTTCGATAGACAATCGCGGTCCAGGCGCGTTCCGTAACCAAGTGTGTACACACTCCATTGCGTCACAGCACGCTCCCCTTTGTTCCTCAAAACATAACTGGATATTTCTAGGTGGCCCCTCTATGTCGGCTAGGTGACAGTTGCTTCCTATAGCTATGTACCAATATAAATGTCACCCTGCTAAAAAGAGCCAGCAATCAATGGGTGTACCCCTACTTACGAAGCATGCAAAGCTTTATCGCGGTGCATGTAAGCGCCACTCCACTTGCCAGGCGACATAGATGAAAGTAAAGCACGCCAACAGCACGTTGTGAAAGATCAGCGCGACCCCTGCGTGCTTCGTGGCCCTTGATAATTGAGGACAAAAGTGCGGCCATGGACGAGCTCTGTCGCCTGCTGAGGGCAGCTGGGGCTTTTCGACCAATGCGCACGTGGGAATTCAAAAGGAATATTTCCTTTTCTGATTCCCAATAAGCGCTAGCGTGGGACCAGTATGTTGCAGTGAAGTGGTGACCGTGGATGATATTCTTTTATGCAGAGAACATATCCCAACATTAATCCAGTCGATTACAAGCAATTTAGCGCGTTACAAGCCTTTGGCAACGCGATTACACTTCTCGCGTGACAGATAGATTTTGCCGAGGTACACGCCAGTGAATGCTTACGCAGTAAATATTGGCCACTTTATTCCTAAGGCATTGCCTCGGATATTTGGAGAACACTGTGCGTACCCTTTCGAACGTTCTGGCAGCACTGGAGCTTAGCTGAAAAGACCATGTGGCAAATGGTAGTGTCACGTAGTACTGACGCGAAGTATACAGTATATAGCAATGACTCTGTATTTTGCAAAGAACTAGCTCTTTATTGGACGAAATTGTGTCTTTAAAAGCATGTGACATACAAAGCACAACGACAGCGGCGAGCACGCTGGGCGATCGTCGAAATCTGATATGCCGGTTAAGCATGTCGACATTTAGATCACGCTGTTTAGACAGATTCGTCGAAGATTCCAGAGTAATTGCTGGGGTTCGTAGACCTTCCAGATAGTACAATACTATTTGCGTGGCGCGCACAATCTGACCTCACAGGGTTCAGCGAGATACAACGATAACATTCGAGTAAGTTACAAATCATGCTGGCGCGTCTCGTGCCGAGTGATAACTTTAACCTGTTAGCGGGTAAAATGCAGTACCCGCCAAAAGGACAAAGAAGTACACGTTTCAATGCATTTTTTTTAAATTGTGCCTGGCTCGCGTTTGGCGGTGAACTGATAAATGGCTGAAAGCTTTTCCTTTACCTGTACTGTCATCCTTCAATCATTGTACAAAAGCCGACGACAGGCTCTACTTGTGCCAACTTTTCGAACCCTTAACTAAGTAATTAAATAGATAAATAAAACAGCACATTCCCCTTGCTGGAGGGAATTAACCTCTCGCTTCAATTTACGCAACAATCAATAGGTGCGTATGTTAAGGTCGCCTGCCATCAGTGCAACCTAAGGGGCCGCTGTTGTTCGTTTGCCACGCAGTACGTCTACGACAAGTACGGGCAAGAGGCCAACATGGTGACATACATCGCTTTCCACTGGAACATACTGCGGTGCCTTAGTTTCAGCGTGGACTTGATCCGCGCTGAGCGAAGCAAGCCCGAGGAGAGTCGCACACAGTGGCCTCCGTATTGGAAGACGCTGGCCTACGTGATCTACATGCCCACGGTGTACCTGGGACCACTTCAAAACTACGATGACTACGCGGCACAGGTACTGTGGGTTCCTTATATGCGGCGAAAACGTAGCCATATTGTGTCAATGAGAATGAAACTTAAACTGTACAAATGTGAATCAAACTTTCCGCAAGTTGTCCAGTGACCGGCTGCGGGCAGACTGCCTAGCGTGCCCCCAAAACCGGGAGCCGTATTAACGAAAACGTTCTTACGCCAAAACAGTTTGTAAGAGCATGTTCGACCCAATTGAACTGTTGAACATATTGTTACGCGAAGAACGAGTCAGTAAGACGGGCAACTATTTACAGGATGTATTTACAACAGCGGTTGCAGCGCTGACCGGTTAGGTTCACAGCGCGAGCCCAGCTCGTTCTTCCTCTTCTTTTCTCGAGTGATGGCGCCCGCGCGCCTCGGTCAAACAATCAAATACCACACGCGTGTAGCATAATCCCCCGGCGGCAGAAGCGACGTCCCGGAACGTCTAAATGTCATCACTGGGAGGGTGATACTGCTTCAGTCGTGTGACGTGCACGATATCGCTGAACTGGGAAGCAGATGGGGCGTCAGGGGCGATCTCGTATGTGACGGGAGTCACGGCACGAAGCACTCGGTAGGGGCCTGTGTAACGCGACAGCAGTTTTTCTGACAGGCCGACCTGACGCGACGGAGACCATAGAAGCACCAAAGAACCAGGCGGGAAGTGCACGTCTCGGTGTCGCTGGTCGTACAAACGCCTTTGACTCTCTTGGGAGTTCAGAAGGCGGTCACGGGCAATTTCCCTTGCGTGAGCAGCGCGGGCGACGGCATCAAGTGCATATTCACTGGTGGGTGCCGCGTGAACAGGGAGAGTTGTGTCGAGGGGCAGCGCTGGTTCTCGGCCGAACAGGAGGAAAAATGGGGAATAGCCGGCTGTGTCGTGGCGCGAGGAATTATAGGCAAAGGTGACAAACGGCAGAGTGAGGTCCCAGTCTGTGTGGTGTGAAGAGACATACTTCGCGATCATGTCTGTGAGAGTGCGATTAAGACGCTCCGTGAGGCCATTAGTTTGCGGATGGGATGACGTGGATAGCTTGTGCCTCGTGGCACAGGACTGCAGGACGTTTGCGATAACTTTTGACAGGAATGTCCGGCCATGGTCTGTGAGAAGTTGTCGCGGAGCTCCATGTAATAAAATCACGTCGCGTAAAAGAAAATCGGCAACATCTGTGGCGCAGCTTGTAGGGAGCGCTCGAGTGATGGCGCCCGCGCGCCTCGGTCAAACCGCCTCGGTGAGGAGCGTCAGCGGAGGATTAGTACAGGACGGACGTGATGCAGCAATATTATTCGTGATGGCGACTGGTCAATGGCACAGTGCGCTCACGAAACGCTTTGATTCGGCCCCAGCTACCTAGTGTAGTTGCTTCTGTGTTAAAGCATCTGCGCCCATTCACAAATACCTCAAGCTAGAATTGTTCGTAAAATCTAGTGCTAGCCAATCCTGATGTTGCACAGCTTATTAGCGAAGGCTGCCGCGCCGCGATCACTTACGAATAAAAAATCCGAGGACACTTCAGCTCTTAGGAGTTGCGAATGTGAAAGCATTAATTTCCAATTGAACACCGCCGACCGGTCCTTCGAGTTATGGACTCCTCGCGGGCAAGCGAGCGCGTTGAGACCCTTGGCGCGCTTTGATAGGGCCTTACCGAGTTGCAATCAGAACGCAGGCGAGACCTTGCGTTGACAAGGAACACGCGGATTACACAGGCTTCCAACAGTGAGGGTGACGTGGCGCCGCGGTGATGCCCTCTCCCCTCACGCAATGCCTGGCGCACTAGCGATAGAGCAGGCGGGGGGGGGGGGGGCGCGTTTCACCCGCTCTGCTCCGTCGAGGCACGCTGGTGACGTGGCGTCGCGGCAGTGGGACGTTAGGTGTCGCTTCGCTGCTTCAGACAAAAGAAGCCGGCTTTTTAACTCAACTGGCCATTTGACGCTTTCACTATGAAAAAGCTTTGTGAGTTCAGCTCCTGCTTGCTATGTAGGGCATGGCGACCAAATAGGCCGATTGAAAGCTTTATAGCCAAGTGTGATTCAGACTTATGTAACAGCACAGTGGAAGGGACAGGAAGGAGCAAAAACACGGAACATTTACACGCACGCTAGTTTAGTCGGTGACAGCCTAACAATGCAGTCCGCAAATTTGTATTTGAGATAACTTGCATAAATGTGCAAGGCGATAACTGTTACTCACTTCCGTGACGTCATGGTGGAGGCGATGTTTTTTTTTTTCTTCGTTTGGTGTCTATTGCGAGCAGTGTTTGGGAGCGGGATGGCACTGATGGCTCCTGCACAGCAGTATCTTTGTGCACAAAGCTAGCGCTATATTGTTAGATTGTCGTCCAGTATAGTTTACTAAATAGTTACAGTTGTACTATGTTTCCGTACCAGCCGTATGCTACTGCTGTATTCTTCTGCGGTGTACGCGCTTCGTTTTGCCGGAGGAAAATATTAGCCGAATGGTCAGGCACTTTTCCGCACGGCATGCTCCATGGCTAGAGCACTCTACTGACAACAAAAAGTGGAGATACCGCAAAATGTCATCTATAGTAATGGCCCGAGCATACTAAGAGGAGTAATTTTGGCGCTCTAAAAATAAAATAAATAAATAAATAAATAAACAAACTCATTTATTTGCACAGTGGCCGTATTAAAACGGTTGATCATTTTTAAGTTTTCCGGAATTTTAAAAAAATAGCCCTTCGCAGTTAAAACGGTTTTAATGCATGAGCTGGATTATTCAAAGAGGCGGACATTACTAGCACAACAGATCGATGCACACATTCAACTGATTGAAAAAAATTATGAATTATCCTCTTAATTACTTACTTTACGGCATATATTTCAATTTACTAATTGTAGGCGTATCCACTCGAAATTAATTTCCAGAATGACACCAGTTTGGAGATATGCGCCATCAATCTCGCCGTAAAAATGCAGTGTTGTTTCGCTTACATTTTTAACAGAATGCTCTTTTATGCATAGAAGCACACAAGTAACTGGAACGCCCATGGAACTTGTCCAACACATTGGGAAATAATATTGAGAAACAGGCGTAATCCTGGGGATTCATTTCAAGTGTACAGGCCTTGCTAACCAGTTGCTACCTCAAAGTGTACAATTCTTTAATTGCAATATGTGCCGTAAAGTTATTGAGAAGTTATTTAGTGAATTTTTGTTAATTATTTGGTTATGTATTTCTATTTCTCGAGCTTCGCGTCCACCTCTCTGAATAATCCAGCCCAAGGAAAAGAACAAGGCAATCTGCCACAGGCGTTTTTTTTTTAATTCCGGGAAACTTAAAAATCATCACCTCGCATAACGATTCTTTCGATTTTCCATTCGGTTTGCTATTTGTTATTGCATGGCTGGACGCTAGGGCAATGTTATCACTGGTATTGGCCGCACGTTGCGATGGTAGTTACCAAAAGATGATAATCAATGAAAAGAATTATTAAAATAGTACCGCCCCAGAACTCGATTAGGAAACGCTACAATGATAGTCGAAAACCAGACAGAACATAAAATAAAGAACACTTGAAAACATAAATAAACATTATTTATGAAAGTGAAACAACACCAGAACTTAAGGTGCCGAAATTCAGAACTAAGCTTTCTATTAGATATGGTATTTTATGGTAATGTGTACATAAAAAATTATAAACCCACAAACGAGACCAGGTGGTTTATAATGTCATAGCGAGTTGTGTAACAATTCTTTCTTTCTAGATGTTCACTGTAGAAGGCATATCTGTTGGACTAGACGGTCTTCCGTTCTGACTGTGCTAACTTCATTAGCGCCAAATGGCGAACCACTTTGCGCTGATGCAAAACAATACCGCCTAGCTATTGGCTGCTTGCACGAGTGTAAATAGACAAATGGATCATAGGTCCATTTTGCTAATAGCCGGATGATATCTTCTCCAAGGGGAAGTGCTTAATGCTGTTCCGGTAGAGATAGTCTGAAATGATTCGTCATACACTTGCCTAGTAGATTATAAGTGTTCAGAATTCAATTTATTATTGTACCCATGAGGTGTGGCCTTTACAAGTACTGATGTTTGGCACTTGCTTATGGTATGAAATAAAAACGATAACTTTCATGCATACTCGAAGTTAATTAGGGTCTAAATTGACATTCTGATAGTTCGCTTACTGAAAGCACAAGAAAGGAGCTTCGACTATCAAATCAGGTAGCCATAATGAAGTTAGTCATCCTATTTAAATAATTAGAGATTCTTAAACTAAATACGCTGCTTACGACAGTTTTGTTAACCATTGTATCCTAGGTGTTCCATGCATAATTGATAAAAAAAACCTTGAAGGTTCCTCGGAAAGCTTAGCAGTTGAGAAATAAGCCCTGATCCGGGGAATGAAGGTATGACCAATGCTTTTTAGGGGTGGTCATTCTACCATTTCAGATAACTAGGTTCACAGCAAGTTGCAGAGCATGGACGAATTAATCGTCAACTCGAAGCGCAGAGCCATTGAGTATGACAAATAAGTTCTATTAAAATCCACGGTACTCTTGGGGATTTCTTAGTAGTAGAGTCATGGGAATCCTCCCTCCATAGCCAGGAAGAACAAGCCCAAAAACAAGCCATCTGTCAAGCCCAGGCCGCCTCCGGAAGCCAACTGATTCCGGCCGACGTCTAGGGGGGAGGTAGACGGTGAAAGGGGGAGCTGCGTCTCACCCCGATCACCCATACTCTCTGACGGGTGCAAATAAAGTGCTTTCTCTCTCTCTCTCGTGCTACTGCCAGGTGGACCGCACTTTTTTTTCATGAAACTTAATCCGCTATGCGGATTTTCATGGGATAGATTCGTCATATCCTTACATAATTCAATCAAGCTCTGCGCATGTATTCTAAGCAAAATGCGAATGATTACCGCATTTGAGAAGCCGTGAAATGCATATAATTAGTTAAATCAGCCGTGTTTGCCTTTCTGTGCGTATGCCGCCGACGCGATGGACGCCTAACAATTCGATTGGCCTTCATATATTTACAAAGATTTCAAAACTCCAACAGGTAGACAAGGCGAGGCCACCATGCACTCCACGCGAAGTAGGCGCCGCCTTCTTGGGTGTGCTGCGGAGCGGGGCTCACTTTCTTCTGATGGAAGTCATGACCCACTACCTCTATAGGTGGGTTCAGTTTTGTGCACTTTTCTTCTGCCAACGGTATTTAACGATACCTGAAGGAGGAATAGAAAGGAACACTGATTTTTTTTCTCGTCACAGTCGAGCTGGGTTCCCAGTCGTGATGCTGAATGGCATTGTTTGGGCGCATTAATATGCATCATGTGGACTACCGACAGCGGCCATAGTGTAGGGCGAAGCTCTTGCTGTGAGGTGATCCAGCTCTCACGTGTACGGAAAGAGAGACCTAAAATACGTGATAACAGGGAGTGAAAGATTGTCTACTAAGACCCCAGACAGACTCGATCCCGTCGATAGCTTAAACACAAACATTTTAATGACACTGACTTGGATTGAAAAACACTGCTGATGGCCAAGAGTCACCATTCTTCTCTCGCGCTCCACACTGCGCTTTTTCTTTTCTTGACCCGCACCGCGCTGGAGATAAAAACAACATTCCTGCCCGCGCGGCGCAGTTAATCACAGAGTTCAAGCGGGTACAGTTTTTGTATAGGCCTTGTTATAATAAGGGCTCCCTATTGCTTCAGCTCGCTGGAGCAGACATGACCATCTGAACTTCTGAAAGCCTGTATGAGCCTTGAGAGCTTCCATATTTGTCAGAGTGAAGTCTTAGAATGCACGATCACAGTGTCACCTTTCTTTGACTCGGGGCTGGTGTCGTGGCTATGAAATAAGCAGATCGGAGTTGCAGCAGATGTTCATTTCGCCATCGCTTCCAGAAGCTTCTGGTAGGCATATCGATGAATGGCATCTTCTCGCCTCGAGTTGCCGATGACTTCAACCGTGTCGTACGGTATGGTAGTGAACCGTCGCCCAACAAATATAGCGGCAGGCGTCTGAGGGCACGGTTCTGGTTTGTCTGTATCAAGGAAAGTTAGAGGCCTGGAGTTTATGACATCTTCGCCCTTTGCCAGGACTGCCGTAATTTCTTTAATGTTGAGGGACGCTCTGCCGAGCACCTTACGCAGCGGAGCATTCACTGATCAGACCAACCACGCCCACCATGCACGCCACCATTCGGCACAATAAAGATCCATTATACGCCATTGTCGCTGAAATGTCTCGCGACGTCCTTTTCTCATACCACGTGAAAGAGCCACTCAATGTCTGCTGACGTGTTTTCAAAGGTCCGTGCGTTTTGCGAATAGATAACGCTAGCCAGTCCTCTTCGGCTGACAAAACGCCCCAGGCACAATAGGAAAGCCTCATACGCCATGCTGGAAACGAGCTCGAGGTGAAATGCTCGCGAAACACTGCACCTGAAAAGCGCTACGTAGCACTTGGTGTCTCCACCTTGTGACCTAGCTAAGAACGAGTCGGTGAAGTCTAGACTAACAACTTCGAAAGGTTTCGTCAGCGTTATGCGGGGACTTGGTGATGGTGCGGTTGGAGCGTTTCCTGCGATGGCTTCTAAACGTTTGCACACATAGAAGCTATGTGTCATCTCCTTGACTGGAATACGCACTCGGCAAATTCAGTAGGACTCTCTGAGCGGCGCACACCACCATGCAAGACTTGGTGGTGAACTCCGAGGAGCACCGAAGTGGAGTAAGAATAATTTGCTGGGAATATCATTGGGTACTTCAATCCTTAGAATGACTTCATGAGCAACAATCACCCGCTGACCCGAAGAATGCCGTCAGTGCCTATGAATGGCCGGACATCGGCGATGCGTGATGTGGATTCGACTGGTCGTTCCTCTTGCTATGCAAGTAAATTCTAAGAAAAGTGTTTTGGACCTACTTAACCCAATAGTGTGCAGCAGGCAGGACTTCTGTCACCGTCAGATGGTGAATTCTTCTGTCCTGTGTCTGCAACAGTCCCTAATTCTTAACATCTAACCTGTGATCAGGCGCTGAAGCTTCCTGAAACGCTCAATATATATGATTGGACTGGATACTTTCGCTGCCGTTGCTGCATAAACTGCTGCTATCTCACTTCTGACAGCGTCGTGAACGTTCAACAAAGTGAACAGCTGTAAAGAGCCCTTTTCCATTGTTCCGTGTATCCAGTCAGGACCATGCCACTATTTCGAGCTGGAAGTCATTTTAGTCAACTTCTACACAATGCGTCAGCGGATCAGTTTGATTCTTCGATCCGGGGCACTATCTCCACCGAGATGGTTCTGTCCTGCTCGAATCCATGACAATACAATGATAGAGTGGGTCCACATAATGTATTCAATATGAATGCTAGTGAGTGGACGTTCGACGTAGGTCAGCAGTCTTGTGCCAACCAATGTACCTAAAGTCTCCAAACTTGGTAGCGTTGTTCTCGTAATAGGAACCACACGGGACTTGGCGATCAGCAACATGGGTCGTCCAGGCATATATGTCACTACGTAAATCGCGGCTCCGTACGCGGCTGGGCTTGCGTCGTAGAAGACGTGCAAGTTCAACTCACCTGGTAAATGTTCTCTACTGACAAGACAGTGAGGAACCACTATTTCGTGAAGTTGCGGAATCTGTCGGACCCAGAGAGAGAGAAAGAGAGAGAGAGAGGCTCTTTAATAGGAAAATAGCTGTTTGCCGGCGCGTATATAACCACTGGCATTACGTATAGGAATGAGGAATGGAGGAAAAAGAATCCAGAGGAAAGCGAAAACAAAAAGAATAAAAATAAATATGAAATGCGCAAGTGATCCTGATATAAATACTTACAGGTGAAATGGGTAAGCTTATGCTTTTCTATATGAAATGGTGAACCTAGCCTTGCCATTATTCAATAAGATTGTCATGCAATGTCTCCTCCCCGCTTATTCAATGTGTCCACAGTTTTTGCGATAATATCCGCGTAGCAATCGTGCACGGCGCAACGAGTCCCAACAAATCAAATAGTCCCGACGTCACCTGTAAGATAAACCGTTTGGCGTCTATCTTGAAGCCAAATAGACTGACCACAGCAAAAGTGAATTGGTCCGCTGCCGGATTCCGAGCTACGCCAAGAGCTTTGACTGATTTCTTATGTAGTACTACCCTGTTCTGATTGGGATATTTTATCTGGCGTTCCAAGACCCATCTCATCTTGCCGGAATTTGTGGTTCATTTTCTCATCATTATTACCGCCGCCTTCATAATTTCTTAGCACGTACCTCCTAAAAGCTAACGACTGATTGCGATAACATTGGGATGGGTTTCATCATCATCATCATCATCAGCCTATATTTATGTCCACTGCAGGACGAAGGCCTCTCCCTGCGATCTCCAATTACCCCTGTCTTGCGCTAGCGTATTCCAACTTGCGCCTGCGAATTTCCTAACCTCATCATCCCACCTGACTTTCTGCCGTCCTCGACTGCGCTTCCCTTCTCTTGGTATCCATTCTGTAACCCTAATGGTCCACCGGTTATCCATCCTACGCATTACATGGCCTGCCCAGCTCCATTTCTTCCGCTTAATGTCAACTAGAATATCGTCTACCCCCGTTTGTTCTCTGATCCACACCGCTCTCTTCCTGTCTCTTAACGTTACTCCTAAGATTTTTCGTTCCATTGCTCTTTGTGCGGTCCTTAACTTGTTCTCGAGCTTCTTTGTTAACCTCCAAGTTTCTGCCCCGTATGTTAGCACCGGTAGAATGCAATGATTGTACACTTTTCTTTTCAACGACAGTGGTAAGCTCCCAGTCAGGATTTGGCAATGCCTGCCGTATGCACTCCAACCTAATTTTATTCTTCTGTAAATTTCTTTCTCATGATCAGGGTCCCCTGTGAGTAATTGACCTAGATAAACATATTCCTTTACAGATTCTAGAGGCTGACTGGCGATCCTGAATTCTTGTTCGCTTGCCAGGCTATTGAACATTATCTTTGTCTTCTGCATATTCATCTTCAACCCAATTCTTGCACTTTCTCGATGAAGGTCCTCAATCATTTGTTGTAATTCCTCTCCATTGTTGCTCAATAGGACAATGTCATCTGCAAACCGAAGGTTGTTGAGATATTCGCCATCGATCCTCACTCCTAATTCTTCCCAGTCTAAGAGCTTGAATACTTCTTCTAAGCATGCTAAGCATGGATGGGTTTACTGCGATATTAATTATATTGACACTCCAGGCACAGTTCCGCCGTCATCATTGCCCTGATTTTCCGTATAAAGTCCAAGTACGATAACATCGCGGCCGCTTGGCGTATGCTGTGGACGCGAGTGAAACCGTGCGAGGGTCAGCCGAGAATGGTGTATTCTTCCACACCGGCGGCGGCTGCGTGTGGCGTGGTTGAGCGCTGCCACACGGGCCCTATCTTTCAAACGATCTGCGATGAGAACATACTGCGCCGACGGCTGATAGCTTGTTGTGCGCTGTGTTCTTGCCTCTTATATTGCGTTGAAGCGAGAGGCAGCACGAAGGTCGATTCACTCGCTGCTGCTGCCGCACTTCCTCACGCCAGCGTTTTGACAGCGAGTGTCCGCAGCCATCGAGTGAGATGTGCTCATGTTTGCCTGTGCGCACGTGACACCATGCTTGGTAATTTAGTTAGTAAGCGAAGGTTTAAATGTTTACACAACCGATAAAACTACTATCCTTACATCGTAGAGCTGTCTGATTCTATGAAAATCGACGCTTCGCCTTGCGGGCGACACTGCGACTTTTTTTCTCGTACTGATAAAAGATGCGGGTGTGAGTAGACACCCCCCTTCAGCGAGGTTCTCAGTAAGATTCACTTGCATATTTTATATTTCTGACTCGTTACCCACTTTCGTTGATATATTTTCTCTCACTATAGGCTGGCTTTTCGTCTTACGAACTCGTCTCAGAACCACTTAATAATTACACTAGCAATGTTCTTAGCAGTTGTAATGTCAAACACCTGATTTGGAATCATTCCGCAATACAACATAGAAGAAATTTAATGGAGCATGCGGCGCAACCAGTTACTAGTAGTAGATTTCCCACAACCAAACCTCCCTCGGAAACACTGAAGCGTCGTCTGTTATCAGTATGGAAATTCACCAAAGAAACCAACCTCCTAACAACCTTCATACCCTGTTCAAGTCGTAGTGTCATTCATTCTGCTAATTGAGGTTTTATTTATTTATTTATTCAGATATTAGAAGAAAAAAAAGGTTGTGCTATGAACGAAAACCTCTGTTGATTATGCGAAATAAGGAGGCATTTTGCTCGTGTAAGATGGTCGGGGGACTTGGACAGTAAGACCAGACTGTTAGGCGTTAATGCTTTCAAACAATAAACCCACCAAAGTAGAATCGTAACACATGAAATTTGTCACTATGACACGCAGTTCGGCCATGTCCGAGTGGCCCTGGATGATCGGGAAGCTTGATCCCACCAGCCTCGTCGGCTTCGGCCTCGCTCTGCTGTTTTTCTTCTACGTGCGCTACGTGTTCACGTACGGCTTCGCCGGTGCCTTGGCTCGTGCCGAAGGAATCCAGATCCCGCCACACGCCAAGTGCATAGCCAGGCTGAACCGATGCTCTCAGTTCTGGAGGTAAGTCTTTATTTGCCCATTGAAGAAAGGCCACTAAAAGTAAACCTAGGTTAGTTTGTTTTGGTTAAGCATTCCCTCAAAAATGTATCTGCACTTATTACAGGAGATGGACTTAGTTATCCGCAATCAGAGCGAACGGCAAAGGCTCCTTTAAAGCAGCGCCAATACATTAGTATAACGCTACAGATTTCAATAGCGTCCCGATTATATGTGCCATCCTTGCCCGAAAAAAAGAACTCACCTTATATTCTCCATCCTTTGGAATGCAGTGTTCTCTTCGCTTACCGAAAAGCCCGCCGTGGTTGCTCAGTGGCTATGGTGTTGGGCTGCTGAGCATGAGTTCGCGGGATCGAATCCCGGCCATGGCGGCCACATTTCGATGAGGGCGAAATGCAAAAACACCCGTGTACTTAGATTTAGGTGCACGTTAAAGAACCCCAGGTGGGCCAAATTTCCGGAGTCCCCTACTACGGCGTGCCTCATAATCAGATCGTGGTTTTGGCGCGTAAAACCCCATAATTTAATTTTGCTTACCGAAAAGCTATTAACTACTTCTAAGTAGTAGTTGGTTTAAAATAGTCACGTCACGAGGAACTTGCACGATAACTTCAAACACGTCTTTCGCTTTTGCGTATTTTCTAGCCGACCAAGGCGCCTGTCACAATAGTGATTCTTCGGAAATTTCACACTTGTTATTCGCCAATCCTGCTTAGCTTGACAAGCTGAAGTGTTGCATCAGTGCCCGCATTCAAACAACGTGTCTTAAGCTGCTTCACACGACCCGATTTCACTTGTGGTTTTGCAATAACGAATTTTCAGGGGCGGCAAATGTGCCGTACGATTCTTCCTGCGTATTATTTTTCAAGTTTGGATGTGCGGAGCTTCTCGGCAAATTCCCACATGGGGCGTTGATGGGGAATAAAAATTAGTGCGGATCATCAGCTGCGTCACCGTGGCATGCTTGCTTACTTTTATTTTTTGTAGAGTTATGAACATAACGACAACGTTTCATGAAAGTAGTTTCCGTATTTCTTTATGTTTTTTTTTATTATAGACACGTACTGAATTAACCTAAGCCAAAACTATTCAAGCCTTCCACAAGGCGCTCGCAAATGCGAAAATCACAGCCGCCGTGATCGGTATATGTGGAACGACGATGCCAATTTTGCGTTTTAGAAAACCGCGGTTGCGAAAGACAGCGCAACATCACTGCACGTGAAACACGCTATATTTAAAAGCATAATCTTACTCAACAGTCATTATGGCGCCCGCCGCTCATAATGTGTAAAAACTATAGACGTGATCATGAGATCGATCACCATACATTTGGAGAAACGCAGGCGGCACTTATTTAGCAGGAGCTTGCGGTATACGTATGTGGGCCTGTATTTCCTAGCGCGTAATCCTAAAACGCCAATGCTGACAAAACGCTATCTATCCTATAACCCTCGATTATGGCTGCGCAGGTTGTCGTGTACTAAGGGCACTGAGCAATGAAACATACGAGGGATACTCAGGAGGTCATCAATATTGCCTCCCATCGCTCTAAGAATTCGCCTACCACGGTAGCCTGTACGGTGTTGTGCTGCTCAATTTGGGGCCACAGGTTTGGTCGCGGCCGCATTTCAACGGGGGCGAAAAGCAAAAAACTCTCGTGTACTTAGATTTACGTGCAGGTTAAAGAACACCAGGTGGTCAAAATTAGGATCCGGCCGCACATTACGAGGCACACTACCTCGTAATCAGGTCGTACTTTTTGCTCGGAGAATCGCAGAATTCTGATCAATGTCCGCTAAATGGAAGACCTTTCACGCTGAGAAAGTTAAAGAGAAGCGTATGACAGCTGCAGAAGCCGACGGAAAGCGCGGCTGTGGTTCCCGAAGCCAACCGGACTGAGCAACCGCCTCTGACGCAACGCTCGGAATTTTCATTACGTCGGCGACTCCATTGCAAAAAGCAGAACCCCAGATGTTCAAGATTAATCCGCAGTCCTCCTTTACGTTATCACTCATAATCTACTGGACAGCTGAAGGGCGTTAAAACAACTGAATTTACCTTTTTCTAAGATGAACTCTCGGCCTCCGCGGAGTTCCGCAGAGCTGCTTTGCTGAGAAGTTCGCTTCAGTGCAAGCTACTGCACAGCCCTCACTGTTTGATATGTCACTACATTGTTCACGATAACTCTAAACCCAACCAACATTCTCCGTCTTTTTTTCCTGGAACAACAGACCAGTTTGGTTCACGCACAACTTGGCGGCGCTTATTAATAATGTTCCACAGTCGTATTAATAATGTTAATAATGTTCCACAATAGGTTCCACAGTTGAATAATGTTCCACAATAATGTTCCATACTGGTTCAGAGATGGAGTTATTTTTTTTTTAGAAAGGTGACCAGAAAGGCGTGAACGAAGTTTTAAAAAATCGCGCGCAATACCAAGCAGTCCCATGATTGGTGTTGGTGGTGTTATTGCCTCAAAACATGACTCGTACCCACCGGGGTATTGGCCTCACTGGGTTGATTGAAAAGTGCGCTCAACAAACTACCAAAATATGTTTTTTCGAGGTATAAAATCCGCGCAAACAGAAGTTTTTTACTTTCGCCGCGCGCAGGAGTCAAAAAGACGCCAAAGAGGGAAAAATATTCTGCTGTATGAGTACATTGCCTTTCAAAGACAAAAAAAATCACTTTAATCTCGGCCAGAGGCTTGCTAAACTAGAAAATACGAGAATGATAAAGATGAGTGGCGATGCCACTTTGGCGTTAACACACCACCCTGCAATGACGTCACTGATTTCCAAAGTGCTTACTTTGGCCAAATTATTTTTTAACGAGTAAGATAGATCCGAATTAAACGAGCCACATACTGTACTTAGCAAGTTGCAAGAACGTCAACTGTGCCACAAGGTCATAAATACGAAAAAAATTACATCGAAGTTCACGACTCTAAAAGATCGAAGAAAGATCGAACTGATCTTTCTGTTCGAAATTCGAAAATGTTTATCGTTTACTTCAGTTATTTATTCTTATAATCCACCTACTACCACACAGTTAACTAATATATAGCGCGAAAGAGCAGCCTATTACTCTAAACTAGTTTAACGTTTACCTTTAGTTTTCCTGTAACAAGAGACTGTTTAATAGGAGACGTCTGCACCCACGAAGTGCTGTGCTTGTTGAAAATCTACAGGGCCAATGTATGAGGTATTTTTGCGTATTTATTGGCAGAATGTTTTTACTGTTATTCTCATCACCAACCTTCATTTTAGGTACTTTGACAGAGGAATGCACCTATTCATTCGAAGGTACGTAAAGCTCGCTTGAATTTTAAAGTCAGGCGTTCCCCGGTTCAAAACGAAAGGCTAGGAAAGCGTGACGCAACATGTTATCGACAGACATTCCACGATATCCTATTCTTTTGTTTCTCTCCAACCTTGTACTTAAGAAAATCTAGAAGTTGTCACGAAGAGTTCTTTACTTCACTGTAGGGAGGGAAATGAACTTGCTACGCATGCGTATACAGTTTGCCGCGCAATCATTGAAGAGAAAGTTTAGTTCCTTGCGAAAATTCGGAAGTTTGCGTTTTCTTAAAATGAGGACTCCAAAGCAAATACCAGAAACAATTGAACCTTCAGTTTATATTCAGGTTTGAGGGCACATAGAAACAACCAGCTAGGTTTTTCTTTGGTCAGGGGCTGCGTGCAAGGAGTTCTTGCCCCTGACTTGGCCGATGTGTTGAACGAATGCTTCTGTTACTGAGCACTATTAACCTGAGGTAAGGTACATTTGAGGTTTATTTTGTTTGTTATCGCAAATGTTATACTGTTGTCTACTGGAAACTTATTTTGCATGAAAATATTCTTTTTGCCACGTGAATGCGGTTAGAGCTACACATTCGTTTGAAAATTAACCTTGCTTAAAAATAGCGTAGTACTGAAAACTGGCAATTTGAATTTATTCCCTTGTCTGGTCGATTTCCTTTTCTGTTATACATCACGGATCCGTTAAGGAGATGAAGCTTCGTAATTCTTGTGAGGTTTTATTGTCTTTAATATTTGACGTTTATTCGTCAGTACCAACGTAAACTACGAGAATAGGAGAATTTGTTTTCAGAATTATTCATGGCACATTAGAACCGCCCTTATAAAAACTGGCAATGAAGCTTAGCATCCTATAAAATTTGTTTCCGTGTGGACGCAAGACCAGCATGGAATTTAAGGGGGAAAAATACGTATAATTTTGTAGATTGATTTTACCGTGAAAAAAATGTATACAGCAGTAAAAATTTATATATTTTTTTCATTAGATTCTAGAGGCTTCAGAAAAGCCTTGGAAATGTGAGACGCCGCGGTAGAGGTCTCTGCAGAAATTATAGCTCCCTCGAGTTTTTATTGGTGACGCATATCGAAGAACATGACCGTGTTTGCACATCCTTTCTCGTTAAAAGTTTGTGAATCGTGCTCAATAGCCAAACTCTAGACAAAGAGGAGAAAAATTAGCTACATTTTGTCGCAAAATTGGCTGGGCGATAGAAAAATTGGTTATGGGTTGGGCCGCATGCCGTGTTAAAATCGGTAAATAAATTCGCGTAGGGCCCTCTTCCGTGCAGAAACAGTGAACTGCACAGAGCGTATCGGTCATGAATAACGAGAGGTATACTCTGCAGGACGACCTGTCCATATTCCGGCACCACTAAGCGCTGCGTCTCGAGCAGGCTTTGTCCTGTACAAAGCGACAACAGATGTTGAGCCTCCGCTGCAGGTGCGGGGTTCGAACCACTTTCGGGCAGTTTTACGACCTACATTTTCTACTGACTATCCTTTGGCGTCCCGGATCAGAATGTTTGTTTCGGCATTGCAGTCATAGGCACACCACTGCTTCGCGCCGAGCCGACACTTTCCACCTCGTGTGGGATTTGCCAGGGTTCACTATAGGCTTCGATGAAAAACCAACCAAAAGCTTCCTGCATCACTAAGGCCGGCAAGTTTGCAGCAGTGGGTAAGGCCAAGACGGGAACCAGAGCACAGAAAATGGATCATAGGCTCTTTCATGTAAAACGTCCAAGAAGCATAGCTGCCTGTGTGCTTTTTCATTTTTTATATATTTTTTTATTTGTACATACTGCAGCCCCATAGAAGTGCTATGACAGGACGGGGTGCACCTCCTCTAAAGATGCACCTCCTCTAAAGAAACCAATCGCCTTTCCCTTCCAAGTTCCTCCGCAGATGGTAACCACCAAGAGCCGAGGTCGTACCCGTGTATAGTAAATAAAACATTTTACCGTTACCAATGATTCATGCGTCGGCAGGTATTTCTACGAGCCCGTGGCAGGCAGCCGCAAAGGCGCTGGGTGGTTGCTGTTGGGCGCAGCGGCGTCGTTCGCCTTCACCTGGTTCTGGCACGACATGACGAAGGCGGACGGCATATGGTGCGCGCTCAGCGTGCTCGGCATCGCCGTCGAAGTACTAGTAGCCGAGGCCAGGAAATCGGCGTTCGCCAAAACCCTCGAGGTATGGTGACGAGCGCTGTCTCTATGTAGCAATTAGTGTGATCGTCACACCAGAGGAATAAGTGTTCGGTCCAGACTAAACACGGAAGAAAAAATGAAGAGTTGCGAGATTCAATCACAGCAATTTTTTTAAGTAAGAAGTTCTTTGTCTGGAGAAAACTGTTTTGACAGGACCTATAGTCGGGGACAACTTTTCTTGGCAGTGCTTCGAAAGCTATGGGACCGAAACGAGGTTTCTCCCTGCACGCCACGAATGACTTTTCAAAATTTATTCACAATTTTTACATTTATCCAGCTCAAATAAATTCTGATTGATTTATCAATTCATTAACAATGTCATGGGCACTTCGGAGTAAATTGTTTCTCTCTTTTTCCTTTGCTTTTATTCCGTTTCTTGGAATACCACATTTCCTGCGCGACTGTTTTTCTTAAGTAAATAGGCCACGTGCTCTCGCGCTACTGAGTTCAGAGGCTCGTTCGCAGCGGACCGCCAAGAGTAATATATCAGAGCTAAAAAATATTTGATAAGAACGTAGTCCTCGCAAACTTATGAGATCAAGAAATGGCATTTGCAACAGTAAGATTAACATTTCTTCATATTTTAATAAACATTCAGGGCTACTCTGTAGGTTGTCAAGATAGGCAATCGGCGTACACAGCGTGTAAGGAAAAAAATTGGACGACGCTTAAGCTTCGCCTTTAGGCGTGGAACGCGATACCATTCAAAGATCCCTTACTTGTCAGGCTTCCCGGCAACTGCAGCTTTCTTTTTTTCTGCGCCTTCACCTCGGCGTGCCGCTGCCGAGGAGGCGAGCGACATCTGGATGGTGTTTTTGCAAGCAACACAGACCGGGGTGCGCCGCTGTATGAATGGTAGAAATGCTGGAAAAGGGGCCGGTTTGTGTTTGAGTTTCCGCGTAGCAGAATTATGTTTTCTCGTACATTCAAATTACAATCCGACGCTGTCATACCTGTGGGTTGTGGTTGAGTGGTACTTTACGACTTGTCGGGTGCATTTTACTTTGAGAAATTGAATTAGTTTACCAGTGCCTTTGCGCCACGCGGGGGGCCTGTGTGGTCGGGGTGGTTCCGGATGATTTTATTGGCCGCAGACGCCAACGCAGACACCCACGCCGGATTTTCTGTGACACGGGGCCGTTAAAGCTGTCGCGTTAAACCTCGAACCGCAATAAGCTGCAAGCGGTTGTACTGCTTGGTTGTACGATTGGGCTGAAGCTCCTGTTCCCGATAGTTCTCGCTCCACTGCGAAGATAAGTTGTCTCCGCGTATATAAAATCTGTCAATGTTATCTACGATGCCTTAACCCTTTCGGCCCTGAATTTTTTTAATGTTCAGAATTTTTTTCGTTGTTTTGCATTGATTTACTACTGCCTAAGAAGCCCCAAAATATTTATCATATTCGGAGTACCAAATCAGTATGAGATATGGCGTCATGTCCTGTATATAGGACACCAGGGCTGAGTGGTTGTAGAAAGCAATTCGAAGTATTTTGAAGTTGCATATTATTCTCAGCTGTATTACAGAGTTAAATGTAGAAAACCTTCCATGATGGCAATTTGACAGGGGTTCTTGTGTGTCAAAGGCCTCAGAAATATTCTTCGTGCTCGTTATACACGGCTCATCATTACACTTGAATGGCCTCTATCTACTTTATAGTCGCTTTATCCGATGCATTGTCGTCATAGATGGCCAATTTTTCTACTGTAGAGAAATTACTGATCCCCAAGCCTGCAAAAGCAAATTATATCTCGCTTTTCATCGTCATCCTCTGCTACCTCCAACACGCCGACGTCCTTCATCATTCCACTTAAATGGCCTCCATCTACTTGATAGTCGCTTTAGCGGATGTACTTTCGTCATAGATGGCCAAATCTTAGTCTATTGTGCAGCAATTACTGCTCCCCAAGCTCGCAAAAGCAAACTGTGTGTAGGGCCCACCGACGTCGCAACGCGGCGACGTAAAGGTCGACGCTAAGGTCGGCGCTCTTGGGCTGCACCTTCGTGCCGGCTGCAGAAGACGACGAAAATAAAGTTGGGCGGCGCTTGCTCGATGTGTAAGCATGGAACGCGCTAGTCCGTTCTAAAAGCCTGCTGCGATGGCCCTCTTGTTCTGGCGCTCCACTGCGACCCCCGGTTGCTGTTGCCTCGGTTCCGGGCATATGTATCCTAGTTTTCATCGTCATCGTCTTCTACCTCCAACAAGCACACTTCCTTCATAATTGCACTTGAATGACCTCCATCTAGTTGATAGTCACTTTGTAAGATGTATTTTCGCCATAGACGGCGAATTCTTCGTGTGCTGTGCAGCAATTACTGCTCCCTTAGCCTGCAAAAGCAAACTGTATATCCTGATTTTCATCATCATCGTATTCTACCTCAAACACGCACGCTTCCTATAGTGGAGCAAACTTATTTGGGTCCTTGATACACAGACATTTCGCTATAGAAGTCCCCTTACCCCTGAATGCAGCAGTTGAGGCTGACTTAGCGCCTCTGGAATAACAACACAAGAAATCGGAAGCTATTACAAGCAATAGCGTCTTCATTGTAGATTCAAGTCATGTAGTGCCTTTGACAACCACTGAGCCCAGATTTCCTATATTTAGGACACGCAGATCATGGCGTACTGTGGGCTATGCGCAGAAACAGGCAAAACTTCCCGATATAAATACAAGCCTAAACATATCAGAAACAACACACAAAATTATGATCGCTACCGAGACAATAGGTATCGACTAAAATATTATCAAAAAACGTGGATACTGCTGTAGTCGTGTTTCTTACCTTCCGCCATTTTGATTTCACCTCTAGGGCTTTCTGAGGAAGACAAGGATAAAGAAACTGTCGCGTATGCGGGTGGAGGTGTATTTAGAATAGGTCAAATTCTTTTTTCAGCATGGTAACCGTTTGCGTCACGATTTAGAACCATTTCTTTTAGTATCCTTTTTATAGGACGCCAGGGCCTTTGAAAGGGTTAATATACAGACTGTCTAGTCAGCGTAGTGACCTTAGTGAAATTGTAAAATACAAGGTCATAGTTCACATAACTGTGTTGACCATCTATAGACATTGTGTAGACTATATAAATCTATCTCATAAGAAAACTCTTCCTAAAGAAAAAAAGAACAGCACCCAAATGCAACATCAAAGAAAGAAAAGGAAAATGTGCTTTTTTCTTCTTCTTTCTCTTTCTCGCGATTTGTTGCGTACTGTCATTTTCGTCACACGACGAAAACCAGAAATTCATTTGCAACTCAATTTATTAGCTTGGAAGATAATCTTTGCAATTTCTTATCTCCACCAATTGCTTACGCAGTGGTGAGGCAAGAGTTATGTGGAGCGAGTGGAAACACCAAGTCTCAGCTAATCAAAGCATGTCTGGAAAGAACTTGTGGGAGTGCTCACAAACATGTCCTCACGCTGAAATTGTTCGTACAAGCATATGACAGCCAATCGAGTGGAGAGACGTATTATTAAACGAAAGATTTCTTGGCTAATCCAACCGGATCTTCCTGACCGTCATGGTCAGGGAAGTACGGGGGGATTTCACAAGGAAAGCTTCTCTTTAATAAAGCTCACCTAACCACCTAGTTTCTAGCGTGCTCAGATGGCGACAGTGGACTCACTATCGAACCCCCTAAGGTGGAGTGAGTTACAATTGTCATCTGGCCGTTTCTTGACAGTTACGTTCAACGTAGCACGTCGACTACGGGAAGTTGAAGATTGTTTACGCGTCATCTCTGCGAAACCACATTTCGTTTTTGTAAGTGAAACAAAGAGACTGCTGTGATAATTTTATCACTGTTTGTTTTTCTCACTATAAAAGCAAGAACAGGAACTTCATTTTTATAAATATAGCCTTAAAATTTACATTAGGATTAGTATAATTAATTATCTCATTCTCAATTCACAAAATTCCACTTGAGTTTCCTTCCCTTCTTGCCAACTGCACCACGACTGATGGCCTATCCCCTGTGGTGAATTGAGTCATACGTATAGGCACCAAACCAAACCAAACTAAACCGTTTCAATTTGGGTGGCAGGGTCGTTACCTGGCGACACCTGACCGAATGCGAGAGGCCAGAGCGTTACTGGGCTCCCCACACTACCTGCTCACCATCTGCGCTTGCATGTTTCACCTGGCTGAACTGGACGTGGTGCTGATCCTCTGCAGAAGAGTACTTCTTGGTAAGCCAGCAAAGCTTAATCCTTCCTTGGGTGGCGGCTTACCATGGTTGGTAGTCGCAGACCTGTCTATCTTATTATTTAGAAATACTACCGTCGAAGCAAGAGCAAGAAGCGGACAAAAAAGTTGTGGAAAATAAGAAAAACTTTGTTATTACTCAATATATTGCCCGTTTATTTAGAATATCGCATTGACATCCAGGGACGCTGTGAATGGGAACTATGTTCTGTAATCGTAGCTGAACGATGGGCACCATAGTCAAAATTAAGTACCACCTGTATTAACAAATATTTATTTAACAGCAGCCAAGATTTCATTTGCATTTATACACACATTATATGGAGTGTGTGTAGGTGCTCCGGGTAGGGTCGGATAATCAGTGGGCATAAAATATCAGTTCCCCGCAAAAAAAATTTTCGGCGACTGTATATGTGTTTTTCAGGAATCATATTTATCCCAAATTTACCGCAAATCAATACCAAAAAAAAGGATTCGTGACATGGCGACAACCATAGACAAGTTTTAAAAATTGAGCCTTTGACGATAAGTTAATTCGTCAAATATGGCTGAGTTGCGCGTCACATTGCAGGCTAGGATGCAGCGTTTTGCTTAAATAAATAAAAGACTCAAGCAATAACCAAACTCTCAGTACATTGTATGGTGTTTTTACCTGAAAAAGAAAGGTGGTGCAGTTGACTGCGTTTTCTTCTTCAGAGTTGTGATCCTATTTCTTGCATTCTGTACCTCTGGAAACAACAAGGAACAAGTTCTGGCAGGAATATCACGGATTAAGCGTGCGACCTCAGAACTCATCACTAATGATGCAGCGCAAACAATCGCCCTACACCAGCTTCGTTGTACTGTTGTCAAGATAATCGCTCCGATAGGAACAAAATGAACACGAGAAATGTACCCCATTCTTGACAAAGGGTAGGTGGAACAACCGCAGGAACACGCGCGTGTCTGTCCAACATACATAGCTGGCCTATGAATGGGCAATTGTTTCTCAAATGGTGAAAGAAGATGGATCTACATGATGTGCCAGAAAAGTACGTAGCATTTTTCTACATAGCGTTTCGAAATATTGTGTGGTTTATGCTCCTGTGTATACACCATGCAAAGACATTGTGTTCCCAAAAGGATGTTTACTGTGGACATACGTGTAGAGGTACATACGTGTAGTTGAGCGCGCGTAATAATCATCTATGTGCCTGCAGTCAATGACCAATTGGAGCCTGCGACAATATACAGGTTGTCAGCTATCGGACTTATATAATAACTCTCCCAGCATTAAAGAGCCAACTCAGAAAAGTGCGCAACATCACAGTCTCGGCACAAACTGAACGTGGACGCGTGGGATCCAAATGCTTCCTGGCAAATGTGTGAAGTTCTTGTACCTATTCCGCGAACACATTATGTAAACTTGCTTCCCTAATCAATCAGTCAATCAATGAATCAATCAAACATTTATTTACCGTGCCCAGGAACAACCATATCGGACTGCATCCGGCTCTTATCAATCCTTATAGGTTGTGATCACCCTTATCGGACTCGATCCGACTCTTATCAACCCTTGTCGGTCGTTATCAACCTGCGAACGTGGATGACCAGCGAAGCCGTTGCAAAACCACCAGTACAACTGCTGAGGGGTCTATGCAATGCTTTATTCATGGTTCGGATGCTTGTTTTGAGCTTGTTCTTTATTGAAATGTATGCTGTTACGTGTGTTGTATGGATAATTTCAATTAATGTATGCACTGTTCGCTTAACTTTGCTGAGCGATTGTAGGCTCAGCCTTGCGGGAGTATGAGCCATTGCATTTTTGTTTGCTTGTCCGCATCAGTTTTTTTAGGTTATGTTTGGTGCAGGTAAAAACTGTCAGCTCTTCCACTGGGGTGGAGATGGAAGACCAGCGAAGCTGTACTATGGTGGGAATTATGTATTTCCAATTATGACTATTAAGATGTGAAGGTGTAATTCGCTATTTGAACTATTAAAGCATGAGAAATATATATGATCCGGAGGTTTTCATTTATTCAGTGACCACAGGGATCATGGCCTTATGGTCGCTACGGTAGACCGCCATAGGGTGACACGTTTTTCATAAACACGTCACTAACGCCACGCCCGTGCGGTGCGAACGCGGGCAAAATGCCGCCGCCGTCGACAACAGTTCTGCGCGTTGTTTGTGTAACCACAAACACCCACTGTCAAAACGCTGGCGTGAGCAAGTGCGCCAGCAGCAGCGGGCGAAGGATCATGCGGTCTATCGCTTCAACGGAAACTGAGCAGCTAAAGTACAGCGCTTACAACGGTAGGAGCTGTGTGCAGATTGCTTTCAAGATACGGTGCGCGCGACTACCCGGCGCCGCGCAAAGTACAAGTTGCTCGCAGAGCAGAAGCCACAACCCCTCCCTCTCACGCTGCCTTCCCGCTGTCCTTCTTTCGCGTGGGAGATTGAGTCGCCAGTTCCCCTTGGGCCCGGTCGCAAGATGCGCATTTGGTGCCGCAGCCAAACGTCGCCTCCCCTCCCTCACTCCCTCCTTCCCACCAAGTGTTACTATTTACAGTTTCGCTGTAAATAGTAACACTTGGTGTCCGTTTATTAAAGTATGGTGGCACATAATATCTGCGAGTTCTCCTACCATATCTAATAGAAAGGCGTGGTATGCAATGCTTTTGTTTTGATATGAGAGATCCTGATGGGGCATATTTATGGGTGTTGACCGGACCAATAATCTTTAACACGACTGCTTTTTGTCAAGTGTGGATGAAAGTTATGTAACCTTATAACCTTAAAAACATCTAAATGAGGGGGGAGGCATAGATCATAAGCAATGTTTTTCAACAGGAAACACAATATGGATGTCTTTTGTTTTGCCATTAAACGTAGACAGTCAACCCGTAGCCGAGCATGCTGTAACATAAAGCAGGTGTGATATTTTTAGGAACTGAAAATGGAATGTAATAAACAGTGTATAAAATACAAGGAACAGAACGAAGTTTTTGACAGACATAACCTGAATGTGAGTTCCACGCGAGACCACAATCAAAACGTAAAGCCAAGTATTTTACAGACTCAGTGTATCGAAGATTTTTGTATGTGCATGGGGAAGAATTAGATCTAAGAAGTATGGGCGGACGATTGAAATTCACTTTTTCAGTGGGTAATAAAAACAGATCATATTGATTTTAGTCGTATTTGCACTGATTAGATTAACATGAAGCCAATCTATGACTTTGTCGGATGCCTCTTGTAATACAGAGATAGCATCTAAGTGACCTTTCGATTAAGATAAAAAGAGTGTCATCGACACACTCGAACGATGAAACGAAAACAGTCATAGATAGGTTGTGGACAAAAACGTGAAATAATAAATGACTTAATATGGAACCTTGAGGTACGCATGCCTTAATAACTGATTGACTAATTCAATCTTGGAAATTAGCCACAAACAGCTGTCTGTCTAGCAGAAAGTTACTCAACAATGACAAAAATACATAAAATGCACCAATGCTCCACGTTATTCTTGTTTGCGTTGTTTATTGTTTCTTTGTTTTATTGTTCCTCTGCCACGTTGGTTGTGCAGCGTTGGTGTGGTGGCTGTATATTCGGATAGACAAATATATGACTGATCAATTTCCCACGTCTATTCCGCTGATTACCAACTACGCTGTTGTCTGAAAGATGGCACTGGTACCTGGTAAACATCAACAGCTATGAGCTACACGCAACGAGACTGTGTTAGTGTCATCTTCTACTGCTGCTACCTCACTAACTCAAACATTCTTCGCCTCGTTTGTCTCAGCGTGTTTTAATGCGTTTAGAATTCTTTGAGAACTAGCCACGATTTCTTGTGACTGTCTAACCCATTTTCGTGGATCGATCTCGAGGATGGTGCAGTCTATATAGCACAGCGGTAAAGACCACACAGTGGTAGCACTGGTACCACCTGTGCGTTTTTTTTTACCTTTGTGACAGCTAGCGTTTTCAGACGCTGTTGTTGACATGGTGCGCCACTGGTCGATGACGCAGACGGTGCCATTTGAGAAACTGCTTCTCTGGTCTCAGCGACGAGAGGCGGTCGCGGGACGCTGCATTGGTTCCGAAATGGTCCTTGGTGGTGTTGGTGGAAAACATTTATTAAAGTATTATTTACAGAGAGGTTGTTCGGAAAACCAGCCCTCAGTGGGCCAGCTCTCTTACAATACTAGGCGCAGTCCCTATTCAGGGACCCCATTTGGCGCGGCCTCTGTCCTGGCACGCCGGATCATGGCCTGTTGAGCCGGAAGGTCCAGGCAGCCGAGCAGGGCCGCCTCCCAGTCCTCTCGGGTTGTGTTGCGGTTGGGGTTAGAGAAGTATTGAGTTGGCATGCCCATACCATGTGGTAGGTGTCAGCCAGCTCCCCACAGTACTGGCAGAATCCGGAAAAGGAAGAGATAAAGTGTTTGAGCACTGCCGGGCACAGTAGCGTATTAGGACATACTAGAAGAATTCTCTCGTCCGCCTTTTTCAGCCCTTTGCAGGGCGCAGCAAAGCGGCGGTGGGAGCCCCGATAATGGGTACTTATGTCTATTAAAAGTGAGAATAGAAGGATTGTCTTCTGGATCAGAGCGGTCATCAGTGAGCGAGGCAGTGGCCCGGGGAATAGAGTGAGGAAATGGCGCTCGAGGTACCGGTTGCGTCCTGCGCACGAGTAAGGCACAGGGGTAAGAACAGCACTACCAGTAACACATAGCGCAGCATAGTGTCACAAATCACCTGCTCCCAAAGCATGCTAAACGCATCCTTAGATATCAACCAGGATTGGATCTTCATTATTTGGTTTCTAACTCTGTTACCAAGTGTACAAAAATTTTACGAAGTGTACTGCTTCCTTTTCTGCAGGTTTTCCCTTCCCACTCGTACCTGTGTTGGTGGTCCTGTACAGCGCCTGCCACGTCTCTTTCGACATTACAGAGTGGGAAGCAACAGCAAAGAGAAAACAAGCTTAGCAACCACCTAACACTGTGTTCCTCTACGACATCATTTGCCCGCCTACATCGCTAGGGTTAAAGCCACTCTCTGCCTAACCCTTGCTTGGCTCATTCATGATATTTTGGAATTTCGCTCCGTAGCTGGTTTCTTGTTTATTTGCCAATAAAAAGTATGATTATTTCAAACTTAATATACAGCAGATGCCCTCGAGGTTTCTTCGCTGCCTTGTTTACTCTTCATAGCAAAGTTTTTGTTTACAGCCCTACGCTCTGCATATCGCGTTTAACCGGCTGGACTGGCGAATATTTTCCGATGCGGGAGCTGTAGCCGCAATCGTCGCTGGCACCAAAGGCGAGCACTAATGCAGTTACTGCAGTGCACCGGCCCCGAGTGAACACATACACTCATTCTCTGCTTCTTTCTGCGGGCGCGCAACAGTTACTTAGTTTATATTAATGCGAAAGCATTATGTGCCCCATTACGCGAAAATCCGGCGTTGTCGTCGATGGTGTGACTGAAACATGGTACCAAAAATGGCCGACAGCGCGACAAGTAAAAACACGTCAAAAAGCTTCCAGGCAGTTTTCTGTAAACGGCCAATTATTTTAATTTAAAAGAAAAATTGGCACATTTCGGTCTGGGTGGGAATCGAACCCGTGCCTCCGGCGTGTGTCACGGCACGCGTTACGTCATTGATTCCGTCACTGCCTCCCACGTGTCACTTGCTCTTCGGATTTCATCAGTGCGATGCACTCTTGACGCCAAATCATGAGTGTATAAAATGAGGCGTGCCTAGTGCGTGCGTCATTGCACACCTGACGTCTCGGCCTCCCGCACGTCACTTGCTCTTCGGATTTCATCGGTTCTGTCTCTATTGGTATGCTCTCCGAAGCGTCTACCTCAGCGGCAGCTGTGAAACGTGGTCGCCCATGGAAGCACGCCTCAGAAACCGAAGCAAGGGGACACAAAAAAAATTGATCGTTCTGAAGCAAAATGGTCCTAATGTTTCTGGTCTGCGGACGACGTATGCGCACACACGCACACCGATTCAGCAGAAAGAACTTTATTGCATGTCGAAAACATAAATCGAAAAGATTTCACCTAAATTATTGTAATGTTTCGCACTCCAGCACGTAGGCAGTCTTAAGTGTCTCTGCTGAATTTTTTTCCCTCTCCCTATTACCTTATGTCTCGCGTAGTTAACAAGCCGGACCCTCGTCTGACTGATCTCGTTGCCTTTCCTTCAATGAGGCTTCGACTGGAGCTAGTTTATTACGCTGCTTATTACGCTATGTTGTTCACACAAAGGACACAATAAATGAAATGGACACACATATGCACAACATATTGCGCACCTGTGTGTTCAACATTTCTATTGCACGTATACCTCATGGCACTTCGACCAGGCGCACAAAGTGGCGTGACCGGTAGCTGTCCATTCTTCCTGCAAATTTATTTTAGAGACAGCCGTACACACTTACACTTGGTGCTCTCCAGTGCATGGTTTCTGATAACCACTTTGCTCTACCCACTCGTGCCGTCAGTTCAGAGGCAGCGACACTGGTGTCGACATCTTGCAAAGCTGTCCTTAAGCAACGTGCGCAGGATTCATTATTCCATGATCAATTACGTTAAGCTTATCGTCTGCCGTAAAGGCTTCCGTACGAACGTGAGCTGTAAAACAAATATGACTTATTACTTCGCCAAGAAAAGTGGTGATAAAATGAATGTTTGGATTCTTTCATGGTAGAAGACATTGCCCCGAGACGTCGCTACTATATAGTATTCCTGTTTGTGGCACCTGCCAGCTCTTAAATTATCGCACAAACGTCACAGCAGGCAATTCTCGAGGCTGTCCGGCTTCCTGTCGGTTGTGATAAGGTATACTTTCGGCTTATCTTAAATTATTTTGGAGTTTTTGTGACTTTAGTTATCTTATGGAAGGCTGCACGGATATGTAATAGAGTCACTGGTCTGACACGACAAGGAAAAAAAACTTGTGAGTTAACCGTATTTTTGAAACATAGGAAAATCAATGCCATCCCAACCGCTTGAGCATGCGCCGAAAAAAAATACATCTGCGCTTGCAACTTGTTTCAAATTTGCTGCATGTCGATATTGTTAGGAACAGTCATAGAACAAAACAGATGTGTTTCGCGCGTTAGAGTGCACCGTCGTCCTGCCGTGGTACAGGCCGCGGGAATAGGTTAACGCTCGCACTCATTTGCATACTGAGAAGAAAACGAATGGAGCACGTGGCGACATCGGTGCCTCAGGTGATACGCCCTCTACGTGTTGGAAGACGCTGCATGAATTCTGAGTGGTAATATGGGTGACACGGGTTTCGGACACACACACACACACACACACACACACACACACACACACACACACACACACACACACACACACACACACACACACACACACACGCACACGCACACGCACGCACACACACACACACACACACACGAGTGTGTGTGTGTCACGCATGCACGCACGCACACGCACACACACACACACACACGGTAATGGCGCACAGCTAGCAGATGCTCGTCATATAAAAGTCTTCTATATTCAAACTTGAATGCCTTGAGAGTCCTGGAATCCTCTTTCTTTTGTGTAGAGGACTTCTTTCGCGTGCACAGGGCTTCAGTAAAAGCCAGGAGCTCCATAAAATTGTATGGCGTCTGGTTGACTCACTGTTTTGAGCGACGACTATTTTGTACTGGACATTGTTTTGTAGTTAACGCTGTAAACTTGGATACATTCCCACATTTATCCATTTATTTTTGTGCCACTACTGGATGCGACTGTAAGCTCGGTGTTCGCTGCATTCGCATACGATCCTAAAAACTTCCACGAAATCAAATTCTGATGAAGGTTAAGCACCGACGCAGCTGCTCCTGTTTGCTCGTCGCCAGAGAGCTCTCGAGTATGAAATGTTTCTACAATGTGATGTATGACCTTTTCTTCTGCAAATGTGCTGCACACCGCCCTGTGACCTTATAATCTGCGCACTTCGCCCAGCAGAGATGCTCGAGAACACCTCGCAGAAGTCGACAGTTTTGAGACGCTTCTGCTGCCTTGACAGCAGATGAGAAAATTAAACGTGATGATTTTTAGTTTCTTCATTTCTGTTAGATGTCCCTTCGCTTGCGTGTTGCTTTGCAACCCCCCTCCCCCTTCTTTCCCCCACCACACAGACAAAACTCTGTTTTATTAAACGAGGATGAATGGCTTTTGTCAACTGCGTTTTCATTTCTATAAAGAAGAAGAAAAATAATTACAAAAACGTTATATTTCTTGGTTCCCAGCTTAACCCCAGCTTCAGTATGTAGATCCAACTACTAGAGAAAATGAGCCAAGGATCATATGTGGAATACGTAACAATTATAGGCGGCCCTGCTCATCTTGAGAATCTGCACATCGTCGACTTCAGGATTCCTTCGCCAACGTTGAAGTTCGCGTTCATGTCGTGTAGCATCCAAGCTTTTTTTGTGTGTGTGTGTTATTTCAGGGTTGGTTTCAGCGCTATCAGGGTTGAGACTGTGGATTTCAAGCCTCAATAGGCTAAGAACTTCTCTCCTGTATGGTGGCTCTGTAACGGGATCATATGGCATGTCCTTGTGGTGACGTGTGGGCCCGCCTTAATTTTATCAAGTATGGGTTGGGCTGAAGTTTAGGAATTTACCGATAAAGGCATACGGAACGCAGCAGCTTTCGCAGCGCTCAACGAGCGAAAGAAAAAGGGTCATTGTAATATAAGACAGCCATGACTTTCGGCGCGATGCTGGCCTTTACCGAATCCCCAAGCACTCTTTCTTTGCATTTTTTGCTACATCTTTCAAAAGTTTCTCCTATTTGTCGCAGCAGCTTCGGTTCAGCATATTAAGCGATAGTGTTGTCAGCGTTCCATGAAGGCAGCATAGTTTGTATCTGGAATACAAGCCAGTGGATGTTTTGGTCTTCCACAAACGTGATTGATTGAGTGAGTGTTGTGGAGCGGCCTACCAATGCATGTGGATCTCTTTGACGCTCGCATTGAGACAGCAATAAAGTTCTCTCACGCAATCGACTGTGGACAGCAGACAAGAGAGAGAGAGAGAGAGAGCTCAGTCTCGACTATAGGAAAAGGACAGCAAAAGATGCAGACCATTTCAGTCGGCGTCGCAGATGTTAACTAAGCATGTCGACTCGTCGAATATCGGAAGGCCGAAAACAAGAAACGGATACTGACGGCCGATACAGTAACTCTGAAAGGTAGGAAGTGCCTAAAAAATGCACTTTACTCCGCTTTCTTGTGTGTGATGTTATTTGTGTGGCGTTCCCGGGATTTGACAACCTCTCAGTAAGTTGCGAAAACGTGGTCTGTGCTCTCCAGCTGGAAATGGAACGTGGTCAAGTTGCTTCACTGGGCCGTTGGATTAACAGGCTTCGCCTACGTGATTTGGAGTTTCGCCACCGACGATACAAGTAAGTTGACGACGGCTAACGTCCTATATAGGCTCACGTCCACTGACTCCCTTCATCACCAACTAACGCTTTATCTCACGTCTGAGAAATGGTTGCGGAGCGAGTAAGAGTCATTGTACTCGTGACAATGTTCGGACCCATGACAGTGTGTGCCATGATTAAATGGCATTACCTGGTCGAATGAAACTTATTATAAGGCTGAAACAGCCTGCTTACAAAAATTTAATGAGGCATCCCGATAAGTTCCCAATGACATGCACGGTCCACAAGAACACACACTGCGGCACGCTACGAGGGAAAAGTAAGTTGAGATTGCAATGTGAAAAATATGATTAATGATCGACTAATTAGGAATCACCACGAAAGTATACTAACGCGAGGTGCCAGGATGAAGGTGCCAATCAAAGGTACCAAGATGATTGAAGGCGTGTGACTTGTAAATACAACAGAAAGCCTCACTAACTTGTGTTTTCAATTGGCTTTCCCATGGAGAATCAGTGCTTGCGTTTGCGCTGCGTTCCACGAAACCGAAAGCGTCATAGAAAATTTTGATGCAAAAGTCAACGAGTGCGTTTTCTTTATTATTTAAAATATAATGCCTTTTCTTTCTTACTCGTCAGTGGTAGGCACTCAAGTATCCGCGAAAGCATCCCAACGAACACTAAAATAAATCAAACGTTGTTCTCAATAATTGTGCTAACAACTTCATCAGGCTGGTAATTGTAGAAATACAAATAAGAAAGTTGTCCTAATCAAATCGACACAGCACTTATTTAGGCTAGGCTAGCTCTTTCTGATATAGCGTAGGCGAGTTTCATCTTGAAATCTGCAAAACTGGATTTGTAACTAGAAATAAAGAACGGAAGCAATCCAACTGTAAAGTATTTCAACTTTGCGCGTTGTCGTGTTTTTGCGCACCTCCATTTGATTTTCTTGAGGCGTTCGTATTTTCCCTCTAAATACAACTCTTCTAATCCTGTCACAACACCAAATGTACCTGAACTGATATTCTTCTGAGGTGCGATACATGACAAGCTTTCTTGTTTTCTTCTGCGGCCTAAAAAATTAAAAATTAAATTATGGCGTTTTATGTGCCGTAACCAGTTATGATTATGAGGCACACCGTAGTGGGGGACTCCGGAAATTTGGACAACCTGGGGTTCTTTAACGCGCACCTAAATCTAAGTAGACGGGTGTTTTCGCATTTCACCCCCATCGAAATGCGGCCGCCGTGGCCGGAGGTCGCGGCCTATAGTAGACTCAACAGAATATTAAGCTCGAAGCGCATCTCGTTTGAAGCATTTAACATTTATCGACGGCACGTCGAAACGAAGTATTCACAGATTATTGCTGTGACATGTGCCAAAATGTCTGTGCTTTCAGAACACATTCATGTACTTCGGTTGGCATGCTTGGGCTGGCTTGCTACTTGCCCTTAGAATCCGTGCCTAAGTTCCAACAGCTGCTCAGACGCCAAGTTTGCATATGCAAGCGACATTTTAGGAAAAATAAATGCAACCATGAAGGTTAATAAATGATTGCGATTAAAGGAATAGGCAATGTTTTCCAGTGCACCTGATTTTTTTTCCAAGAACGTTACAGACTAAAGTGATATTTCTTTTCTAGAGCCACTCTTGCAATGTCGCAATAAGATGACGCCTAATGAAGTAGTCAAAATTTTTCCTACATCTGAAGAAGGTTCTGGGGAAATAAAACGCTTACTAGTTTTGCTCACAATCTACAGTTGTTTGGGGGCTTGAAACAACGTGCTATTATCCCAGTTTCGCACTATATTGTCAGAATTTCTCTGAATGGGAATGTTACGACAAGATCCACTCTCTCAGCAAAATCACGCAGCACACGCCACACAGTTTGGGCGTATCGTCAGAACGCCGCTTCGCACTTGTATCGTACCTGAGTGCTCCCTAGCGACACATATTCGGTGTCCTATACTGCTGAGTAGTTACGATCATCTGTTGACTCATTATGGCGAAGATGGACCAAGAGCAATAGTTTCAGACATGTTTAGTTTACTATCATTTTCCTTTACTAATGGTACATAATGCCACCTCGTGGATTAACCGAACTCCGGTTGGCATTAGAAAAGTCATTCTGTTAATACTAAAAGCAACAGACATTCTTGGGAAGAAATGAAAAAAAAAGATTACATAATATATGAAAACCTTATCAAGGACATCCCCTTGCAACAAGTCATTATTCCTCCACAGCTGAGCAAGCCGTGAGAGAGTCCAAGAGAGAAGGCTACTTGTGGAAGTATGTCCGTAATGGAAAAATGTATACCAAGTCGTCGAAACCCTGTCGGAATAATAAAAACTTACTGATTGTCTCATGATCTTCTCTAATTGGGCACACGAACGCCACAGTTAAACCATTAACGATAAATGGTAAAGGCAGGTATTCCACAACGTAATCGATAGAAATTTACCTGAATTTCGTGGGTGTGAAGTAAATTTTTGCACTAAGGGAATAAGTGATGTCGATACTCCATGAAATTAGCTTTTGCTGGGTTCGAAAAGTCACAAATAACTGCACGCCTTCTGAATCTGGCAGTGCGTATGTAAGTTACCATGTCTTGTGGTATGGATTCCTTTCGAATGCGAATAGCATTGTTGGCACTGTGAGGCCAGCTTTCTTTGTGACTATCTGTCTAACTATCTAACCAAGAATATAAGCCGATCCCGAAGGTAGAGTGCTCTAAATATGTGTGCCGTTCTGTGGGCATATGTGGTATATGGTGCTCTTTCATTAACCTCTTGGATACCAACTTGGATCACTGTAGTATTGGTCACTGTGTAGGCGCCTACTTCGCGTCGGTGCCGTTAGTTGGCGCAGCTTGACCAGAGGGCAGCTCTAGAAGACGTCTGGCTGCAGTACACGCACCATACCCGACGCGTTTCGGCTATTCACATGCTTGGATGGTAATTGGAAATAAATTGCACTCGAATTTTCCTAACTTTTTTTACCTGCAGTGGCATATCACACACCAGCATCCGTCACACACCCTTAGCCATGTATAGAGATGTTGATATATAACAAGTGTCATGGTAGTAGAAGCTTTCAGAATGCTAAAATTTCAACAATTGTCTACGCTTAGATGAACAGGGCAAAGGTACCAAAGCAGCTATTGCTGTGTGCCGTCCGAGTCATTCTTGTCATTGCTCTGTTAACTTACACGTAATTATAAATCAACCAACCCAAACCAACAAACCCTTATTGATCATCACACATCTTTTTGGTATTATCTCTTTGACATACAAAGCGGAGATACAAAGAAAAACTGGTGCTACAGCATTTGAAATCAGACACTTCAACAGAACTGTGGTTTATTTTCTTTGTCCACCAGACCGCCTCCTTCCTCAGCAGATGCGGGGTGCCTTCAGGCCTAGTCCGTATGGATTGCAGAGGAGGCAGGTATGTCTCGGCAGGAATTCTTCAGATTGTGATAAACATGACTGTTATATCAAAGCGCCACTTTTCAGAACTTGACAGCGTCGACGTCCTTCATTGCGTCTATGGTTATAATACTTAGCGTTGGGAGGGCGCATTATAAAGTATTTGCTGAAAATTTTGTAACGAGTGGGGCTCTATCTTTTCTCAGAGTGCACCGAAGGACCGATGACAAAAGATCAGAAGAACCGACTGAATACGGAGCGATTACGGCCTTAATTCGCTTGCCCTAGGGACAAACAAATTCAAAGCGTCCATCTGATTTACTTTAAAGTTAACAGTCGTATTGTTCAACGCGTACACTTAAGCAGTGGCGTAGCCAGAAATTTTGTTCGGGGGGGGCTCAGGTTGCAGCGCGGCCTCCTCCTTATAGACGTTGTCGAGGGATCAAATACATGAATAATAACTGCATTGCCAATGCCATTGTATATTAGATGCTGCAAACGAATTATTGAACGCTACGCACTGTCAAGTAAAATAAGTATTTTTTCATAAAAGAATATATTCCTATGTCCTAAAAATTCTGGCAGAAATAACTGATATCAATGCGGCCGCGTTTTTTTTTTTGTCTATTTAATAAGGAAAGAAAATATCACACGGACATTAGAACTATATCAGTTCGAAACCAGCGAAGCAGTGTATACAGCTGATATGAAGAACGTAAAGGCCATGAAATGAATAAGTTCAGGACAAATATTTTGATGAATCTTCGTCATTCAAGAACCTTGTTTACATTTTTGCACATATGCAACGGCCAGGAAGAAACCTGAATGACGCTGTCCCTCGTTGCAATAGATTGCACAGGAGCAGCTGTTACCGGTCGTGTACTGTAATAACACCGAGATTATACTCGCAACAGTGAGTACAAGTAAAAAGTAGGAGAGAGAGAGAGAGAGAAGACATAAGGGAAAGGCAGGGAGGTTAACCATGCTGAGCCCGGTAGGCTACCCTGCACTGGGGAAGGGGGAGAAGGGATTGAAAAAGAAGGAAGAGAGAAGTTCACAGTTCACACGTTGCACATTTACAGTTAAGCGTTCATCGCTGAGTTTCGTCACAGGCGGTCATACAGGCTTGCGCACTTCAAAAAGCACAGCAGCGCCTTTGTAGCCCTGCACATAGCAAACGCACGAGGCCACGCGCTCTAGATCTTTTCCTCCGTGAAAGGCCTGTCGTCTAAGTGCCCCAAAGCCGTCCGAAGGGCAATCCTCTCATCTTCGTATCTGTGGCAGTCACATAAAAGTAAGAGTTCTGCAAGATATACATTAGAAATGCGAAGATACAACTCGCTAAATGGAAAAAAAAAAGTCGCTGGAAACAAAGTTCACTGCTTGTATACACAACACCTCGCAACAAGTTATTTAAATATACGTCGAAGTCTCCAATAAATATACGTATTTAAGCAAACGTCACTGTATATTATGCGTCAAACGAGACAAATAAACACGTTGCGGAGTCAATGATAGTAAACTTTGCGCACAGAAAGACAGATGATCTAGGCAAGAACAAAACTATGATCGCAGAAATCGTGATATGTACTCGGGCCATGCAGCGGTCGCGACAGCACCATACAGCAGTAGCGCACCCAGGATCTCTGCCAGGGGGGGGGGGGGGGGGGGGTTGACAGTTTGCCAATACCATCTAAACAGCACTAATTTCGATTTCTTCACAGGAAATTGTAAAAAAATGCGCTTTTTGCGAGTGTGCAGACGATTGCGCGTCTTACATCTTAGTTGTAGTACTCAAATGCATAAGGAAAGAAAAGGGGTTAAACAAAAGGGGGGGTTAAGTCAGCCTCAGGGGGGGGGGGGGTTACAACCCCCGAATCCCCCCCCCCCCCCCGTCGGTGCGCCACTGCCATACAGGTAGAATAATAGAGGAATAATGCAGAAATCAGTACGAAAATGTGTAATTTAACTGCCTGCACAGCGGCAACAATTACTCTGCACCCAAAATAAAGGAGGCTTTTGCTTCGTTTCAAAAAAGAAATAAAAGCAGGTAGCTAAAAAGGAAAGAAAAGGACAAACGAAAGCCACAGATGATGCGGCAAGTTACTACCCAATATCCGAGTGTGTTTTTGGCAAACGCCGCGTGGGCCGGGCTTTCAATGAGCAAGGTCGGTCAAAATTGGTTATTGATGTCGTCGTAATTTCCGCATTCGCATGATAAGCTTGATCATGATGCTAACTGCTAGAATAAACGGCTAAAATTTCTGCGGTTTTAAAAGCTAACTAACAGTGATACGTCTTCATAATTACGAGCTTATGGACGTGAAGGAACAAAGCTTTTTACTTGCATTAATTTTTGCTGCTTCGCTATCTAAAGGATGAACTTCTCTCGGCGGGGAAGTTGAGCGAAGCGGTCAATGACTTCGGACACGTTGATGCCGACGTCTCTGTGGGTGTATAGAAGCACCAGTCTAACCATGCGTTCCACAGACATTGTAGAGCGCAAGTAGTTTTTTAGTAAACTCTTGTTAAAAAATATTCTCTCTGCGCTGGCAGTGGTCACTGGAAGGGTGACTAGAATCTGGAACAGTTTGTACACATTTACATAGAACCTGCAGTCGCAAAGGGAGAGGGCATCTATTCCGCTGTCAAAACCTAAAACACTCCTTCGATGTCGTTGGCATCCTTGTTTAGGTACCTTGCACAAACAGTACGCTGTTCGATTCCAGCGATGTCCGTTGTTTCGTCAGGAAGTATGGAGAAGCAGCCTGCTTTTGCAACTAGGCTTTCTTTGATAATTTCGCCACAAATTTCTATAATTTGGTTTTGTGCATCTGGGCTTAAATACGAGGCATTACTGGGGCAACTTTCCAAATGGTTCTTCAGATATGTATCTCCACAATCAGCTCGCATGCGAAGAAGCGCTCTGAAAATACCTGTGTTTTCAGCGGGGCCTATGCTTAAATCTATAGGGCCACTGTATCTGTGGCCAACGAGAGCCAGATCTTGTAGCCCGCAAAAAGAATTTCCTCAATAATAGGCCATTTCCTTTCTCCTGTTTTCTCAAATTTTACTTTGCCTGCGCTGGTCCAGCTGATCGATCACATTGGGCACGCGTCCTGAAAATATTTGGCGAAAATTATCAGCTGCTAGCTCACAGTCACGGTAATATTTAGTATTTTCGTGTGTGTGGAAGATTGCGAGCGCGTGCTTTCATTTCTGGAACGGCTTGGACACCAGGGCTCCAGTGCACGCATGTTGGTCCAAGTTTATAACAGCATTAACCCCATAAAGTTCCAGAATTGAAAATCTTTTAAAGCACGCCTTTGGACATGTCAGTGCACCTTTCGCGTCAAAAGTTTATGAGAACGTTACACCCATACAGTTTCGGAATTGAAATCCATGCGCTCCGTAGATTCCGCGGCCGCTGCGAGATGCCGCAACGCGCCCGCTCGCTATCGAAAAGCCCTTGAAAGTTTGTGCTCGGATGGGGCTCCTTGCGTTACGTGACCCCAGGTGCCACGAAATCCACCCCAGGTGCCACGAAATCCACCCCAGGTGCCACAAAATCCAGCCCGAGTTCGCAATGTTCGTGCCGAAATGTCTTTCGAGCGTGAAAAAGACATTGTAGACAGAATGCAGAATGATTGAACATAGCTCGCCTACACGAACATGTCGCAGCCTATGACACTAGGACACCTGAACAACGGGACATTCCGCACTCAAGAACGAATTATGGTCAACAAATGCTTCGACATACACTTCGGACTTTACTCAATAACCTCGCCTTACGAGAAATAGACCTTCTGTCCTTATGCAGCCTGCACAACTACTTTCAGTCAAACTAATCCTTGTTGTTTAATGAGTTTGTTCATATGCAATACTGTATGACTTTCCACCCCTTTATTTGCTTTAGTTTATGCTGCACTGAATATAGTGCTATGTTATGTTTTTTCCCCCTATTTTTCTTCCTGTTTTCATATAATAAGACTTTCTTTATGTAATCTATATTGCTCATGTATAAATACAATATTTCCTTGTTAATGCGGACTACTTGTTTTTCTAATTGTTAAAGTGTATTACTACCTGTCTCGTATACACTTTTTTTTGTAAATTGACACCTTCCCATCTGTTTACTCACATGTGAGCACCCGACGCCCTCTGTTGCCTTTGATGGGTTTTTGGGCTGGTCAAGTTGCCTGCGTGCAACTTTTTATCCAGAACCCCACCATGCAATTCTTTTCATGGGAAGTAAATTATTATTATTATTATTATTATTATTATTATATTATATATTATTATTATTTTATTATTATTTATTATTATTATTATTATTATTATTATTCCCGGCGTCGGTGGTAGTTTTGGTCGGCGGTGCATGCCGGCACGAAAAAATTTCGGGGAGGGGCTGAAGCCCCATCAGCCCCCCCCCTGGCTACGCGCCTGCACTTAAGTACCTGATTCAGCAGTCAGGAGCAGAAGAAAGCAACCATATTAGCGCTACTACTTTATCATTGGTAGCACCAGTAAGTGTTGATTTCTTCATCTTCAGGGGGGCACCGAGTAGTACGCTTGTAATTTGGTTAACAGTTTGTGTCGGGGTGGACATGCCCAACTCGTGCTCTTACTTGGGACTCACGACAGTGTGAGGTCTGCTACGTCTGAACCCTACCTTTGTTGAATGATGCTGTAACTTTCCTCAGTTGTCAACTTGCCTTTCGTCAGAGCAGTACTCAGTGCACCATTTCTATTTTCATACAGGTGACAGCGGCCACCCCTTGGATCCGTGGCTCCTGACCCCGTTTCCCGGCCATCCTCCTATGCAAACAGCCGAGGGGGATACAACACAGCACATGCCACCTTGCGTTCCGTAGTGGAGAGGTGTAATGGGCTCTTGATGAGCCGTTTCCGCTGTCTGCAGCGGTACCGCACCCTCCTCTACGAGCCAGAACGTGCGGCCAACATTGTCGCTGCATGTGCTGTGTTGCACACACAACCTTCGGCTGTCAGAGGGCGATAAAGACGACGATGAAAGTGATGACGACAGCAGCACCAGCAGTAGTAGCGAGCTCGATAACAACGGCGACCCCATACCACATCGTGTGCCCCGAAACAGCGGGTCTCGATTGAATTATCTGAGAGGACGGGCTATCCGAGACAGTGTAATCGGCATGCTCGACACAACCCGTGCGCAGCACATGCATTACTTGAGGAGTGTGTGGCTGCATTTGCAACGTCAACAGCATTGTGAGCATCGCTAGGTACATACACGCTGTTGTAGTATCAGCAAGATGTGGTGGTCGAACAGATACGAATAATTACATTGTGCATTTAATGCTGTGAAATTGCTGCCAAAACATTTTCCAGAATTCAGTTGTAGTTGATGTCTACGTAATGCAAAGCATTAACGATTTGTAGAGAAATGTAAAAGTTGTGTAGTGGAGGGTTATGTAGACCTTACATTTATAATAAGTAAAACAGACTATATAGTGGTAACATAAAGATTTAAAGCAAACTAAAATTAAGTGGCTTCTAAAAGCGTGTTTGACATTTGCTTGCTGCTGCTGTCGTCATGTAGATGCCCTGTGTGCCATGGATGTAGCGTGCAGTTTTGTTTTGTAGCCTTTTTTTCTTACTGGTATCCCTGACAGTTCTCCGCTCCCCTTATGTAATGAAGGACATTAGCGTTCGTCTCCACGCTTTCTACTCGGGCAGTGAAGCTCACAAAAGCCCAAATGCACATCACACCTTCTGCTCCATCGAATGTGCTGTTACACGCATACCTAGGTCCTGCACCCTTTTCTCTGGCAAGAACCGCAAAATTTCCTGAGAAGGCTGTCAACTGGTCATCCAACATGTCAAGCGGTGTGGCTACCGTGAAGTGTGTTCACGTAGATTTCAGCGAAGTGCCCTCACTTGTAAATAGTAGAGTTAATAACTGAAATGTTACACAGTAATATTTTTATGGTGCAAGCTAACACTGAAATGTAGCAGTGACATGTAAATAAAACATTAAACAAAACTGCAACTTTCTTTATTCTTCAACCTACAGCCCTTTTTTAAAGTAAAACATGTTTATGCACACATCACATGCAATAGCAATTACATTAAAGAACCGTGATAATCATCAGGCTGCAGTAGTAGAGACATGCAGCATATATCACATCACCTTGTATAAATATCACATCCCCTTGCACTTGCATCTAAAATATCACAAGTGACGGCACGCATTGTTTCATAAACTACTGTGCAAACCATAGTTACACAGAAATAGCACCCAGTGTAAACTGTACCAGAAAAGAATGTACAGGTGCATAAATTATCACGCACCAACAGAACCATATTTATCAGAGCCAGATGTCTAAGCACTTCACCACATGTGAAAGGAACATGCTGTCGTGGAGTAAAGAAAAAGACAATGTCATACTTTGATAGCCACAAATATACAAATGAAATTAAGGAGTATAAGCAAGGGATTCTCATCACATTTTTGCGTGTGTGTGTTCATAGATTGCTTTCAATGCTATATTAAGGTCCGAATTCTCCCGCCTCTCAAGAAGTGATCGCCACTATTTGGTGAACAGGATGAATTGTGGCGTGGCCTCATGCGCACATTGACATGACAGCAATCAGGCGCCTGGAATTTAAATGCCACAGTCAGAATGCTCGCACCACCAGGCTTACTGGCACTTGTGCAGGTGAGCCTGATGGCGCGGACAAGCCTATTGCTGCAGTATCAATTCAAGCATGAAATCATGCTGCCTGCTATGCTATTTGTGGTTGCATTAAAGGGTGACATAAGCAATTGTTTGTTGCAAACCAGCAATAGTCTGACTTCATATCATCATTGCTACATCAGTGAATTTTTTAAGCGATTAAAAAATGTGTGAAAATTCCTTGCCTATGCTTCTTTACATTTAATGAGGGGCCTGAAATGGGTGAGGGCTTGGCTTGCACCATGAGCAAGTGCAGCCAGCAACAGCTGCAGGAGGTGTTGATTCGTCCCCTGAGACCGCCGCTCCACCTTGAGGCACTGCTGCTGTATGTCCCACAGGCTGCACACTTCCTCTGTCAGCTGCCGCAGGCCAGCCATATGTGCCTTATGGTGCTGTTTGCAAGAAATAAATTAAAATTTACTTACAGAAGCTCGCAACAAGGCCTTGGTATGTTGTGTATTGGTCTGCATTCGCAGGCTTTGGAGTTACTGCAATAATGCTATTGTAACTCTATATTGAGACACCGAAAATATATTTGTGGCACATAAAAATGCATTACATGGCTACTTGAACTTGACTTTTTTTCTTTTAGCCACATAAGTGCCTAGACATTGCGTTTATATCCTGCAAATGTGTACAAGAAATGATCATCACAGTACTACATGTAAATTTGTAAATGTACATCACAGCACTACGGTTGTTTACGGATCGATACAATTAATACAGAGGTCAGCACATGCTGGCCCAACGACTGCGCCCAGCGGCTTGCGTTTACCGCTGTTCATTTAGAAGGGCTCTACTCTTCCCCCAGCTCGTTCTTTCGAGCAGCACTCATACGTGGCGAGAACTTAGTAGAAGCAGGTATGGATACTGCTCGATAAAGTGAAACAGAATAGCGGCCTGTTCCTACGACACGCGTGGGCGTTTCGCCGACATTTTGAAGCCTTTCTAAAAATGAGAATTTCAGCCCGACCGCAACACAGTAAGGCAAACATTTTGTCTAAACTTATCGCCTGCATAAAACACTCACTTCGATTTGATTACTCTGTTTTACCTTTTTACACCATTAATGTAAAAGAACTTAACGTCGCTACTCACATTTACCGTTCTAGCAGCTTCTTTCTCGGAGCGGAACCGTCAGTGCAGGGGCGCCTGACCGAGGAAGGGTTGCCGTCGCTGCGATCACTTTGACGAAGCTATTGTTCTGTCGTGGCGGTGTCTTGACAGTTCTCGATACATTATGTTCTGCACTGCTATGAATAATTATTGTTGGCTCTTCCTAAAAAAAAAGGATCACACGTCATTCAATACATGCAGCGAAAACCACACAACAATGCAAGCACTACACGAGAATATTTACTCACCTCTTTCTTCTATCTCACGTTTCCCGGAAGCCACGTCTGAATTTCTTCTCAGACGAAAGTACACAGTCGTGGGCCGAAATCACTTGTGGAACATTACGGACTAGCGTAAACGCACGGTGATGCGACAGTCAGCTGCTCGGCTCCAACAGAGACCGCCATTTTGCATGCGCTCAACGACATGGATTGGATGTACATTCGACATATATGTGGCTACGGCTTCAAAAATAGGAGCACTTGCGTTAAATTTTCTTTATGCAACGGCCGCTTTCACGTTGCAAGGTTGCAAAACAAATTTGCTTTACAAAGGATGGACGTGCGCTTTTATTAAATGTCTTCTCACAAAACAATTTGCTATACAGGCCCCGAAAAAGAGAAGAGACCACGAAAGACATATCCGCCCTAAAGTCCCTAGATATATATATATATATATTTTGCTTTCTAAAGAAAAGAGCAGAAAATCTAGGGAGTTTAATCCGCCCAACGGAGGGAGCTGTTGATTGGACTATTCAAAAAACGTCGTGCTACGTTTACACCATTTGCAGAAGCGGTGACGTCGCGCGAAAAGGAATTGTGACTTTCAAGTCATAGCTACAAAATAGCACCCCAACTTCCACAGTGCTTGTAACGCGCGCAATTTTTAACCGTGTATAAATGTTATTAAATCTCCGAATACTTTCACAAACGAGCTAAATTTGTCAATATACGTAGTAGAAGCTCGCTTTATTGCGTATTATCCATTATTTTGCACAGCTAATATTCCAGCCGTTTCTTACTAGTCTCCACCGCGCAATTTCAATTGCTTTTTTTTTTCTACTATCCTTGATATCGATGGCCTCGAATGAGCGTTAATGCGTGTACTGTGTGGGCAACGTTTTCCTGTAGCATCTACTCTCCGCTTGACGAGGCGCTGCTAAGCACGAGGTCGCGGGATCAAATCTCAGCCGTGGCAGCCTCATATGGGGGCGAAATGCAAAAACGCCCGTGTTCATGCATTGAGGGCACGTTAAAGATCTACAGGTGGTCAAAGTTATTCCGAGTGCACTACGGCGTGCCTTATAATCATATCGTGGTTTTGGCACCTAAAACCCCAGAATTATTTTTTCCACTTGACGACAGCACGTGTTTAGATGGTAATATCAAGTAACCTAGTGACAGAAATCACTAATAATACAAAAAAAATCCCCACAGGCTAGCTATAGTGCAATTCGATCGTTATGACAACGCGCACATGAATACAGCCAATAATAACACGAGGATTATAATGATCAAATTATCAACTATGGCAACATTTCTCTACGAAAAACTAAAATGGATGTCGTAATACAGTTATCGTTAGGTATAAAATAGAGCAATCGAATCATGGCTTTAGAAGCGTTGTTTCATTGTAAAATCAGCCTCCAATGAGACATATAATTGAGATTAGCAACTGGAACAGAAAGGATTTTATGTAATTGGGGATGGTTCCCTCAAAGCGTGCGCCACAAAATTGTAGAAATGCGTTGTAAATGGCTGCCGTTATGTGCTTTCTGACCCAAGCGGGTATTTCTACCATCAACGGTTATCGAAATGTAGAGCTTGCGTTAAAAAATTAACCTCGGCGTTGTTCCGTAATAGAGCCCTCAAAGAATGTTCAAACACACTTTAAGGTTTCAACTGACGTTTAAGTATAGCGCGTGCGCAGTGACCATGCCAGCGCTGCAAGCTAAACGCTATGTGACCTCTACATTTAACCACTAAGATTCGCGAGTGCACTTTTGTAAGCAATAATGTTTTGTGGACCACACACATCGATATTTGTTGTTTCAGGCGTTCGAAAGCTGCGAATCTAGAAACCGTGTCGTATAGGAATGTTGTGATCGCAGAAATGATTGCTCTCGCGTGATTTCTTTTTCCATTTCTGTTATCTGTGATAGTGAGTTCGCACGATTTGCAGCACATGTACTTCTTCTTTCTGGGGTTTACGTGCCGAAACCAGTTCTGATTAAAGCCACGCCATAGTGGAGGGCCCGGATTAATTTTGACCACCTTGGTTTTTTTTTTAACGTGCACTACAAAGCAAGCACACGGGCGTTATCGCATTTCGCCTCAATCGAAATGCGGCCGCCGTGACCGGGATTCGATCCTGCGACCTCATTTTATTTGCTCAGCAGCGCAACGCCTTATAGCTAACCGAGCCACCGCGGCGGGTGCAGCATATCTAGATTTGACAGGCGGCTGGTTTTGAAATAAATGAGGAATACGGAACTTCGAACGTTGCTAATCCATTGCAATAAGCGCTGTTGCAGCGTCAGAGAAAGCGAAAAATAATGCCACGCTGAAGGCTGCGAATGGAAAGTTTTTTGCAAGTTGCTTTCAGACGGTTGGCTGGCTCAATTCTCTGCGTGTTTAGCATGCAGGGACTCTGCTAAAGGAATGTTCATTACCTTGAGCACGTTATCTTGAACTCCAACGGACGGCTGGATCGCCAGCAAAAGGCTCTCAAAAGCTGAAATAGAGCACGTCAAGCACATTGTTAAAGTTCCAACTTTATGAACTCATTCTGTCTATCACACAGTGGACATGATTAGAAGTTTAGATTTGGTTATGTCAACGCTTCGAAACTGTCAGGGGCAACACATACAAGGCACACAGCGTTGGGCGAGACGCCTCGTCCTTGTCTTGTTTTCGCACGGTTGTTCAAAACAGGGACAAACGTCAAGCAAGTTCATACGCTACCACGGTGTAAGAAATATTTCTTACATTGTGTACGCTACTATTAAAGCTCGCCGTCACAGCTTCGTACGCCTTGAGTGAAACAAGTGTACTTTTACGAAAACTTTCGTCCACTATCTCATTCGCAGATCAGTGCACACGTTCCGGCCGTCTTGGTCACCATAATCGAACGCATGATGCCGAAGCCCGACTCCGGCTACGTGCTCCACTACCTGGCCATGGCGAGGGACTTCAGGGAGCGCCTTCTCTCCACCCTGGGCGAGGACGGCGTACTCATTTGCCCCGCGGCGCTGGGACCGGCACCGTTCCACAACGAGCACGCCATGCGGCCGGGACACGTGTCGCTCACGGCACCGGCAAACGTGGCTGGCATGCCCAGCACGGCCGTCCCGACGGGAATGACTTCGGACGGCCGGCCAGTCGGGGTGCAAGTGGTCGCGGCGCCCTACATGGACAGGCTGTGCCTCGCGGTAGCGGCCGAACTCGAGAAGGCGTTCGGAGGCTGGCAGGCGCCTTTCGAGCTTGCCTGCCGGAATGCAAAATTGTAGAGGAGATTGCAGCAAATCGACCGGCAGCTGCCCCTTCTGCCATCGAGATGGTGGGCCCGTAGGCACATCTCACTTACTGTGTACTTGCCCAGCTGCAAAATATATCAGACGTTGTCATGCCGTCAAAGCCAAAGCAAGCATGCAAGACGAAGACGGCCTACAGACGTGACTGAACGGGACTTTGTATCACACGTTCCTCTCTTACATCTGAAAGGCCGGTTTGGACTCCCTTCTGTGAAGAGATAAGCTTGGCGATATTTTATCCCATACCCTCGCAGGCATTGAGGCTATCCCCATCAATAAAGTCGCTTTCTTTTACTACTACTAGAGGAGTCGATCATCGATACACCTTGTGCTTCTAAGCCGCGGCATGCAAGGCTGACAATTGGTTCAGTTTCCTACTCTCTAAACATGGTGACGATTGCAAAAGTGCACATTTAATATTTCAATGGTGCCCATTCTCTTCACTTTAAATGATGGCAATCCCATGTTTTGGTTGTCTTTGGTAAGTCTGAAGCTACAGGACTCGATATGTTATGAAATGTCATAGGGTAAATATGATATAAACGTTTGCGCCAGGCTTGAGCTCGATGCATGCTAAACACGACACTGGCGCCATAGTTTCGTATATTCTTAACCTCTTTAAATGTTACTCCACTCTGCGCGAACTTTAGGGCCGGCAAACTATTTAAATCATCTAAACTTGGCGGTAGATACCAGCGTTTAGTGAAACAAAGGCCGGTTACCTAAATATAAGAAGGTGCACCCTTGCGCAAGCTACCGTGTTTAATACGCAGACTGGCGAGTGCCAGTCTATGAACAGCGGAAGCTGAAAACGGCGATTGGCCCAGGAGGCTATCGGGGCAAGGTAAGTAGGACGAGTAGTAATACTTTCTTTGGACTCGAATAGTACCAGCAGAATTTGTCGTAATTGCGATAAGTCCAGCAATAAGTTCACCATTGGACGCAGCACATTATAGACGACCATCTGTTTTGCATACACGTAAATTGATTCCAATGCCTCCGGAGTTTCGTGACGACATCTTTGAAACCTTTATATTTGATTCTTGCTCATATTTGGCACTGATAGCTTATGATGGACAGTGTCAAGTTAGCACTAACGCTTGAATGCTACTCAGACATCACTAGAACGTCAATACGGAAACCACCTGTTTTAAACGCCGCGATCCTGAGCTTTGCGACTGTGTCGTGGACGAAGTGACGTAGAGTGCTCAGCAATTCAAACGTGATAATTGGTTCACATGATGGCCGGTGCTTTTGGCGCAACCAGTGAGCGCTGGTGATCGATGGGGCAAGTGCATTTACAATGCGTGAGAAATTCCCTCGCTTGCATTTTGTACATACCACATTGCATGAGCTCGGTACCCCCAGCGCCCACATGTGGAACAAAAGGCGCTGGACGTCACGCGAGCCCAATATCGTGCTTGACACGCTGAGAATTATAACTAACTGGCTTTTGTACACAACAGGGTACATTGAGCAGTTTGAGAGAGAGAGAGAGCTTATCTTAAAGAAGATGGAGATGTTAGCCCTGCTATCAGTGAGGTCATGGAAATGACATGAACACGATGCGAAAATAAATAAAATAATAATAATAAACTAGGACTAAACAATAAATCAGCCAGCACGACAAACACCAAAACTGCTTATAAGTCCTGTATGGTGTAAGTAGCAGCAGGGCCTCTGTGACCCGTATTGCGAATCGACTTCTGGCTCTGTGTTTGGGCATGTATAGCGCCACATACTGGGTTTGCTTTATTGACCGCAAATTATTTGCACCCGAGCTATCAATTGAATTGTTGTCTCGAGCTTTGCGAATAAGCTGGAAAGTACGCAGACAACCAGCAAGTCCACGTTGGAAACGTATGCGTCAATTCTGTGCCTACAGTGCCTGATACTTCACTGAAAAGACTCCCTTTATCTGTGATGTTTTTATCGGGGTCCTGCACCGTTGGACATGAATAACGCGAGCAGACGCAGCTCTGCTTCAGATTATTTGAGACAGTATTGACTGAGCCGCTCATTTGACCCGCCCAACCATGCGTGCCATGTGATGGATTAATTGTGAAGTTCCGGTTCTTGCCTGTGAAGATGAAAAAAAAATCTTCTCCCGTTATATATTGACTGTTTTTAATGCTCGCTATTTATGCATACTGCAAAAGATTAGAAGTGCCATGTACTGTCGTTTGACAACACGTGCTGTCAGTTGTGATGTGTCGACGAAAAGCGTAGACAGCAGTTGTCGGTTGAAGTGTCTCGGTCGCCAAATAGGCTGCAGATTGCAAAATGATCGGCACGTACATCAACCTCAGCCGGCCGATTTAGACACGCACTTGAACATAGTGTTAGAAGCACACAGGGCGTTTCAGCGAACACTATAATTTTTTATATAAGCTGCAAGCAAGAAGCTGCAAGAAGCTGCAAGCCTAGATCTTGCAGCTTTCTTAGCCCATCTGTGTATGAACAACTATCAGCGGAGTAGTTTGTTTTATTCTAAAGCGATTCTTTCTTTGCTTCTTTGTTTGACTTTTCCACTGCCGCTACTGCTGTCGCTGTCGTGCACGCCACCTCGGGAGGTGATTCAAAGCATGCATATACATTGCAGGAGGGCGGCAGTGAGGATTGACGACGCAAGGAACTCGTTTGGACCTTTCCATCGCGTCATAAGTGCACTATGCCCTCTGAAACTCCCTGGGCATCGCCACAATACCTCCTTGACAGCTGTAATTATCCGTGAACCCTTGCAAAATCATTGCAGTAACTGCATCGCTTACCTTTATACTAAGCGCAACCGACAGAAGTTGACACGAAGGTATATTCGCTCCTTCTCAACAAAATCTGGTCGTCTGCTTAGTTCTCAGTTAACAACCGCGAACAGCACAGAATATTCGATCAAGAAAACAGACACGCATGTGGCTTTTTTTTGCGACGCACATTTCACTGCGTTACGTAAAATGCACCCGGCGCCGTAGCAGCCACCGCGAAGAAAACAGCGCCCGTAGTGCTTTCTGCGCTAGCGCAGTGCTCCTTCAACTGTTTTTTCGCACCTTGTGAAGCTCTAGGCGACATGCAATGTCTAACCAAGAACAGGCAGGCTCAATATTCTCTAATTTCACCCTCTCGTCCGTGTAGCAAGCATTCAAACAGCTTCAGCAAAATTATCAGTTTCAAGGCGAAGGTATCCGCTTGAGCGACGCAAGCGCCGGCACTGCCATCTCTTGTGTACTTCACTCCTTACTCGCACGCGAGAGGAACTTCAAGGCGCCGCCTTGCGTACATTTCTTTTTATAAATTAAAAAGCCACCGTTGTCATACGCTTTGATGACGCGAACAGTCTTAATATTGATTACGATACAAACGCAGTAGTGAAACGTGCAAAAAGTCGCAGACAGTTTGCTACTTTCAACCAATATTATTTGAAATAAACATGTTTTTAATAAAAATGATGGTTCAAACACAAATGCCAGCACCATCCGAGAGCGATGCAAATGCTATGAGTACGCGCTGTGAACAAAATTTTTCATGGCCCCAAATGACAGGAAAAATGCGGCGATACGCATGCCTCTCGACTGCCATTGCATATGGCTGCTCATTACCATATTCGCGCGGCTTCGTCGCACACTTATGGCGGAAGATCTCTGCAATGGTGGCCCAGCGCAACGTCCGCAACGTCAAATTGACGTTTACGAAACGCCCTTCCTGTGACGCTCTTCACGGGATATTCCTTCAGCCAATTAGCAATCTGACATGCAGGCTATCTTGGAACGCCACCACACATTCTTGAAAGAGAGATAGAGAGCGAAGAGAGAGGGAAAGGAAAGACATGGATTTAACTAGAGGTTCTCTCCGGTTGGCTACCCTGTTACCGGGGGGAGGTGTAAAGGGATGCGAAGGTTTGAGAGAGAAAAAAATAAGTTTGAAATAAGAATAAACAA